>NC_056746.1:1415210845-1415230845 GCF_019279795.1 Protopterus annectens | reverse complement strand
TAACTCACATGGATGTCACCATGTACTGACTGCAATCATCATAGTATGCTACTTCATTTCTAAATATAGGAAATGTGTGAGTAACACACCACATGTAAGACTCCAAACTCTGGCCAGTCTGCAGATAGCCCTACAGGTGAGAGTTTCCTCACCCACATAACACTGTCATGCCACACTTTAAATCATCTTGAACAGCCATATCCACACAAACCCTATTAAACCAAGATTACTTCAAATGTAGAACAGCAATAATTACATAGGTTCATAGGTTCATAGATTAGTACTAGGCTAATTGCCCTTGTGAGCCATTTTAAGCCTAGCCAATTATCCCTTGTGAGACTCAAACCCTGCACCTTGTGTTTGTAAGGCAAACACCTTAACCATTACGCCACCCTCCCTCTGCTCATTCTGTTCCCATGTCTGAACATCCCTCTCCTGTTTGTTGGCCTGTCTCCACAGTGTATGTTGTAAGAGGTATTTCCAACTACCCTCTGTGATGCTGTTTGTCAAACACCCACATGAAGTCCTGCTCTCAGTGAAGGAAAATGGCCAACACCCACATGAAGTGCTTAGTTATAGAAGTGGGTTTCAATGCAATTGGCTATAGGAATGATACCACAGCTGTTCCACATGCAATTGGCAAGTGGGGGACTGCAGACAGTGCACAGGCCATCAACTGATCATGAGCATCACTTACAAAACTCAAGTTGCTGCCTATGCAAACAGATGTACTTTTCCACATCCACCAGAGAGGGAGAGAGAGAGAGAGAGAGAGAGAGAGAGTGAGGGAGAGACAGAGACAAAGTAAGAAAGGAAGGGAGTAAGAGAGTAAGAGCCAAGTGCGTTTGCATATGATCCGTGGGTGGAGAGTGGTATCTCGGTATTATAACAGTTGCCTATATTGTTTACTCATCCATGCTGTCACATAGTAATTGCACATGGCTGTACACATTTATGGCTGAGGATTGTCTACAACAACCTCTATAGTGTTTGAAAACTGTTGGCCTTGTAATGTGGACAATGGGACATATAGGTCCTCAATATAATGATGTAGCAAAACCCACACTGCAATGGATCCTGTCATTACACAATCACCCCCACAGGATATTAATGACACACACACAGACACACACTTACCAGTACTGAGTTTAAACCCCTACCTACTAGGTGCTGTTATTACAATGTTACTCAGTTACTGCATGCACCACAGAGTTTACAATTTGGAAAGCTGTCCAAAAATATCTTTGAAGGAGAGTGACATCAACAACAGTGCTAAAGGAGGGGTAAGGAAAGTGTAGTAAGTGTGAATGTCCACAAAAGCAGGTGTCAATGAAGACACACACACACACATACACACACACACACACACACACACACACACACACACACACACACACACATACACACTGTCTCAGAGAAACACACACATTATTACAGTTGGCAGGATCAGAACTCCTACATAACTTGTTTGCTACACTAGAATATTACCCAGTTATCGCAAGCACCACAGAGCTTATATGGCTAGAACCTGGCCAAAGGGTTATTTCAAGGTGAATAACATCAGCAGGTGTGCTAAAGTAAGGCAATGGGAGGTGTAGTGAGTGTGAATAGCTTCAAAATCATTAATCTCCCCACACACACACACACACACACACACACACACACACACACACACACACACACACATACACAAACATATAAATTTGCCAGTGTTGAGAAGCATAGGTTCATTGCTTCACAGGTGTGTAGTAGGCGAATGGGCCTGAAGGATGTATAAGGCTAAGCAAAGGGAATACCTTGGCATCAGGCCACATGACAATATTCTCCAGTGTGGCTCAGGGGTGTAGTTCCTGGAGTGGTCCACACGGGTGGGTATTGTAGTCACCATCCACTCAGCTGGGTTACTATTGTGGGTGGCCAGTGATGTGCAGTACTTTCCATATATGTGATCTATATTCCATAACATGGACAGTGTTTGGGTTGTGCACATGAAAACATGCATGTTCTTTGATGTGTGGAAATGTACTTCAGATCTCTGGGGCATGTTGTGTGGACAGATTGTTATCTTCTGATGTAGCATTCCTGACCTCATTTGGTGAGACCTGGCTATGGAATTGAGGTCATGCTTGCACCTACACTGACAGCATGATACAGGTATTCAGTGGAGTTAGTGGCGTCTGTCCATACAGGACATGTGTATAAGGCATGGTATTCCCTTTGTGGGTTACATTTGCAGACTGTACATTTGTTGCAGGCATCCAGTGGGGAACATAGCAAAGGAGCCACTGTAAGCATTTATTTGCCTACTGCGGGGGTGGAACAGGGTGCAATGTCCTTTTACATGGTGGATAACACACAGTCAGGAGATGTAACACATCACAGTACTTGCTGATGTCAGTGGCACTGTTGTGGTCAGTAGGCATGTAGTCCACTGCAATCACACAGTGGTTACTATCTGTGAGGCAATATGCAGGGAACTACCAATATAGTGGTTGTTGCCTAGCCAAGTGTGTCTGTGTATGAGACATGGGTGGACAGTGTTCTTCGAGTACTAGAAGGGTTGCCTATATTGTTCACCAATCCATAATGTCGCATGTAGGGCTATGGAGTGTCTACACCAGCCTCTGTGGTATTTGGCATCTGTTTTCCTTGTAAGGTGGACATTGTGACATATACTAAGTCCTCAACATAATAACTTAGCAAAACCCGCCCCACAATGCATCCTGTTATTACACAATCACAGCAACCTCCACACTTGATACTAATGACAGACAGACACACACACACACACACACACACACACACACACACACACACACACACACACACACACACACACTTGCCTGTACTGAGATTCAGACCCCTACCCAGCTATGTATTGCTACGACAGTGTATCTCATTTATCTCATGCGCCACGGAGCTTATAGGATGGATGTTGTCCCAAGGTACTTCTAAGGTGAGGGACATCAGCAGGGCTTGTAAATACTGGCATTGAGTGATGTAGTGGGTGTGAGATCCCAAAAATAATTTTACCCTAAACACACATTCACACTTGCAAGGGGTGAGGTTCAAACCTCTATCTAACAATCTTTACAGACCACTATGTTATGCATTTACCACATCTACCACTGACCTGACATGGTTTAGGGTTGGCAAAAGGTACTTCTATGGTGGATGATATCTGCAGGACTGCTAAATTCAAACTCTGAGATGTGTGCTGGGTGTAAATGGAACCAAAATCTTTGTGGCACACACATACATATGTACACACCAAACCCTTGCCACAGATGACATTCAAACCCATACCTGTGCAATTACTGCTACTACATTGTTCCACATTTATGGCAAGTGCCATGGAGCTTACATGTTGGATAGTTCTCCACAGGTATCTTTGAAAGTGACTAACATCAGCAGCAGTGCTAAAGGAGGAGTAAGGGGAGAGTAGTAAGTGTGAATGTCCATATGATCAGGAATTATCAAGGACACACACACTTTTTTTACACACACACACAGTTTCACAGTTGCCATGTCTGGGATTAGAACTCCTACCTAACTAGTATGTTACACTATAGCATTACGCAGTTATCGCATGTGCCTCAGAGCATATAGGGCTGGTCCTAGTCCAAAGGGGTATTTCAAGGTGACTGACATCAGCAGGCTTTGTAAAGTAGGGCAAGGGGATGTGTATTGACTGTGAATGGCCTCAAAATCATTAATCTTCACACACACACAAACAGACCTTCACAGTTGCCATGTCTGGGATTAGAACTCCTACCTAACTAGTATGTTATACTATAGCATTACCCGGTTATCTCATGTGCCTTGTAGTTATAGGGCCGGCCATTGTCCAAAGGGGTATTTCAAATTGACTGAAATCAGCAGGCTTGCTAAAGTAGGTTAATGGGAGGTATAGTGACAGTGAATGGCCTCAAAAGCATTAGTCACCACACACACACACACACACACACACACACACACACACACACACACACACATGTACAGAGTTTCACAGTTGCCATGTCTGGTATTAAAACTCCTACCTAACTAGTATGTTACACTATAGCATTACTCAGTTATCACACATGCCACAGAGCTTATAGGGCTGGTCATTATCCAAAGGGGTATTTCAAGGTGACTGACATCAGCAGGCTTGCTAAAGTAGGGCAATGGGAGGTTTAGTGACTGTGAATGGCCTCAAAATAATTAAACTCCACACACACACACACACACACACACACACACACACACACACACACACACACACACACACACACACACACAGAGTTTCACAGTTGCCCTGTCTGGGATTAGAACTCCTACCTAACTAATGTGTTACACTATAGCATTACACAGTTATCGCAAGCACCACAGAGCTTGTGGGGCTGGGACTTGGCCAGACGGTTATTTCAAGGTGACTGATATCAGCATGTGTGCTAACATGAGCAATGGGAAGTGGAGTCTGTGTGAATGGGCCTTAAACCATTCCTTTAGAAACACACACACAACACTCAGTCACACACAACTTTACATTTGACTAGGTAAGCAAATGCTAGATGAATACTGATTTGTACTGTAATATTACACAGTTATCACAAGCATCATAGACACTATAGGGCTGAGGGTTACCAAAAGCAAATGTCTACAGTGATTGACATTGGCACATCAAGTGATATTGGCCAATTGAATGTGTGGTAGGTGGGACAGGCCTCATGATGGAAATCTCTCTGTCACTGTCTGTGTCTCTCTTCCCCACATCTCTGTGTGAGTATGTTTGACATATTATAGTGTGTTGGCCTTGGATATGTGTGAGTACTTCTATCCAATGTGTGTACAAAGCATGAATGGCCTGCAATCTGGTGTGTGTGCAAAGACATCTGCGACTGGCAGATATGTATAGTCTACTGTTGTTGTCAGACATGGGCTTCATTTCTCTAAGTGTAGGAGCATGCCCAGTATGACCTTCCGTATTGAGTGTGTGAATCTATTCCAGGTAGGTTTTACTCCAGTCCAGGATTTTATGTTGTACACCTACAGCTAGCGACCTGTTTCTGCAGGATATCTGTAGATAGGTTGACAATATGGAGTCACAATGGGTGAAAGATAGTGGGATACTGTAACAATTGCAGCTGTGCTGCTTGTGTTACATGGTTGGTGATAGCAGAGATATTCAGACACGTACTATTTTACACTGTGATTTATTATGTCATCAACTACTGACAGATATACTTATTTGCTCACAGTTATTTCATGGGAAATACAAGATGAATGAAGCTGTGTCCAGTATTGTGGTCTGCAGACTACATATTCTTGCGCATTCATGCCATTATGGAGGGGGAGCTGCAGGCACTTGCTGATGGGTCTGTGTAAATGTTGCAGCACCTTGGTACTGTGTTGGCTGAGGATCCCCTGCTTGTACATCTATCACCGTAACAGAATGGCCATATCCTACTGTGGCCATACCTCTCAGCTGTACAGATTTACCCAGGTTACCCAGAGGCAGGGCTCATATATCTGGTCAGTTCCCCTTTACATAGTGGTTTACAAACAGGTTTGTAGTCAACCATTACTGGGTTTTCAGGAAGGGTTAGTATGGGCACACATCAGAGTTTCAGAATTCACACAATCCATGGCTTCCATGCTCATACACCCACATACTCTGTTATTCTATCCTCTTCCTAACATTATGCGAGCGATATCTGAGAAGTATTCCTATAGTTGTCCCTTAACCCCAGCGGTATTTATGGGTTGGTCGACAGTTCATGCAGTAGGACATGGTGGGCATGCTACTGGGGTTTGTCAACATGGCCTTGCATTTGTGTTCTGTGGACTGTGTTATGTTGTTAGTTGGGACCCCATGAGATAACATACATTGGCAGTATGGGTGAGGCACAGGCCTTTGACAGAGGACTGTAGGGAATTTGATAGTGATGCAGGCAATCTGTAGCAGGTCAGTGCATTCTATTACTCCTATAGTTCCAGGCTGTGAACCACTGGGTTCCCCTTGGGTGACAGGGTAAGTGTGCGAGGTGTTAATGGCAATAGTTCCTTTACACATTAATCCATTGTTCTGGATGCTGACAGGGTGCTGCTTACAGCTAGGGACTCACCTGCATGGGACACCTCTTCAGCATGCTGCATTCTGTGGGTATTCCCACACAGAAGTGGGGGTCATACTGTACTCATTCCCAACAGCAGGGATATGACCTGTGATAAACATGTGACTGATGGTGGGGTAAGCTGAGTGCATGTGTGACATGGAAGCATCTTTCAGCTGACTCACATATAAACCTGGGACATTCCCCTTATGCTGGCTTGTGTGGGGACATAGGCAGTCTCTCATTACTTCCTAACTGTGCCTTTTGTGGTCTGCCAGTGATTGGCCAGACTAAATCAGTATTCCATACTACAAAGGCAACTAATGTGCTACTAATCTGTATGTACAATTCTAAAGGTGTGTCCATTTGACAGTAACATTTTATGTACTCTGTCGAGGGTATGTCTACCTGTGTGTATGTCTGGGCCCACATTCATGGCATGTCCATCTTTCAGATGGTGACAGATATTGACATCTGAATAGTGAGTATGGATGGCTGCTGAATTGGGTCTTGCTGGGATGCATTGTGGTTGGTACTGCAGTTGTCAGAACATGGCCCTGTCATCAACAGTACTGACCATAGGCCACCGAGACACACCTCTCCATGCCTACATGCTGACCACTTCCACACAATATACAACATACAAGAACCTAACACATGGACCCCTGCATATTGTACACATGCAACAATCTATTCTATAAATTGGGCCAGCTCAGGTAATCTGTGCTTCACTGTTATTAAACCCACATGTACCTGTTACTGCATTTCTACATGGGATTGTGGGGAGGGGGGCACACCTGACAACTGTAAACATTTGCTATGACTGTACTGGTATTTCAGGTTCTCTGTTGGCTTCAATTTCATGTTGCATTCTGACCTATCATGCAGTCTAGAGGCATATCAGTAGAGTACAGATCTTAGATTTATTGACCTACATTTCAGTTTCAGACTTCGTACCCTTCAGAACTAACATACAATTGCCAGACCTGTTGTAGTCTGTCTGTGTAGGTCTGGAGGGGGGCTGTTCTCCATTGTCATGAACTGGAGGCCTTAGCACAGCCTTTTGTTATGGTCATCTACACCTGTCCTGCTGGCTGAGGCTGTTGTTGGGTATATGAGCCTCGCTGACATGCATGTGTGTGTCCTATGGACACACATTAGGGCCACCACATATACTGCAGTGGGATTTGTCACCTTATCTAGTACTGCCTACTTTGTTGACACCAGTATTTGTTATGGATTTCATGCTGCCCATATAGGTGTCCACTATCTGCTGCCATCACATTCAGCCACCCAATTCCCTTGCATGCTCACATCCATACCATAGATACAACTAGCAGAACATACTACTCCATTCAGCACTTGATAGGAAGAGTGGCTTACCTTGTGGCTGTGCCAGTATAGCAGATGGTACTGAAGGGCGGACTATATCAGATGCACATAGTACACTCCCTATACATGGTAAAGCAGAGGTAGTATCATGATTGGCATCCCTTTTACTGTATGTGCGAGAGAGGTGTCATTCCCTGGGTCCCAACCATGTCAGTGTATGTGCTATGAGTTGCCTCTTTGCCAAAGCCTGGGCATACTGGGCATGCCTCCTTCTGCCTACATAGGCAGGCTCAGGTTGTTCCTCTTCCAAGTCACTCTGTGCCTGTGCTGGCCTTGGCAATGGTGGGGGGGGGGGCTGTGTGGCCCTGCCCCATGCTGTTTCTGCTGCAGCTGTTTCCACAGGATTATATTGTGTAGCATGGCACATACAATGAAAATTTGTGTACGTGTAGCTGGAGAGTACTGCAAGACTCCACCGGATATGTCCAGGCACCGGAACCATGACTTGAGCATCCCAAACGCACGCTCTATTATGATTCTGGTTTGTGCGTATGCCTTATTATGGGGTTCTTTTTCGGGTGTGTGTGCATTTCTGATGGGTGTCATCAGCCACAGCTCCAGTGCATAACCAGAATCCCCCAATAGATGTTCATATGGGATGTCTGCCCTGGCAAATCTCTGGTACAGCTATGCGATATGCCAGATGTGGGAGTCGTGATAGCTTCCAGGGCTGCCAGCACACACATTCATTATAATGCCCTGGGTATCACTCACTACCTGGCAGTTGATGGAGGGGATGCCCTTGCAGTTAATGTGGGCCCTACACTGCTCATTGGGTGGTGCTTTCATGTGTATGTTTGTGCAGTCTATAGCACCCACTACCTAAGGATATTCTGCTATTTGGTGGAAGAGACACATATTGCTGGGCAATGCCTCAAGGGTGTTGAGGAAATATATGTGCTCACCTGCATGAGCTGACATGGCATCCAGGAAGTGGTGGAGTACCCTGGATGCTGATGCCTTTGAGATCCCCATGATATCTTCAGGTGGCCTTTGGAAAGTACTTGTGGCTATTATTCTTAACCCTACACATACCTTGGTATCCATTGGGATGGGTTCCCCTCTGTTAGTTCTGTGTGTGAGGTGTGGCCGGCACAGCTCAAAACTTTTCTGCAGGATATCCCTGTCCACCCTATAGTGCTCCACTATCTCCAGCTCATGTAGCCTCTGGTAGGTTACCCTGGGTCTGTACAATCTTCTCCTTCTCCTCACTGTGGGTTGGTCATCAGCGTTCTCATCCTCACCACCCTCAGCCTCTTCCAAATATTGATGTATGAGAGCAACAGCAAACAGTGCCTCCCCTTCATTAAGAACATTTAAACAGTTCACTAATTAAGGATAGCAAGTCACATGATTAAACCTCATCTAAATTAAAGCCCCAGCACTAAAAAAGCACTAGGGAAACAATGAACAACTAAATGCTTGTGAAATAATAATATAATACCAAAATGTTAAGACCATATTACATGCAAGACACGTTTCCGAATAAAACAGTGTGTGCATACACTCTTAACAAATCTACAATATTTGAATAAATAAAAATTTTGGTTTTAATAATAAAAATAGAATTTTTAAAAATTGAATGTTTTATTCGGGCTTTAATTCAGACGAGGTTTAATCATGTGACTTGCTATCCTTAATTAGTGAACTGTTTAAATGTTCTTAATGAAGGGGAGGCACTGTTTGCTTGTTTGTTTTTTCTGAAGAAGTTGGACTGTTAGCCGAAGAAACGCGTATGGTTTTAACGGATTAAAATAAACCTGTATTCTTGCATTTTCATTGAGTTGGACTTTATATCCTCAGTGGAATGGAGACTTGGGCTTTGGAGTGTTCGTTGAGTTTATACAGTATTTCTTAGTTCTTTTCTGGTTTGTGTGGTGTGTAAATTAGATATCTTGTTAAGTCCTCCAAAGCTAATTACAAACCAAAAATAGCCTCTCTAGCTAAGGATAATCACAAGGCAGTGTTTAATATGTCTGAAATCTAAAAGGGAATACCTACCTATGCGCTGAACTGGTTGCAGATGGCACCAGCCATGCTCAACTGGTGGTAATAGCCAACCTGATATCTGACAGATTTGGAGCAAACATCACCCCCTGTCCTTTCCAGTCATCCCCATAATATACCTGCCATAATTTCTCAGCCTATTATCTCAAGAGAGCAGGTCATCTTGGTGCTCTCGAAGGCCAAAAATATGTCATCATTGGGATCAGACAACATCCCAGGTTTCCTTTTAAATAACTCAAAACATGACATAGCAGACCCAAATGGATTTCTGTTTAACCAAAGCCTATGAACTGGCTATGTTCCAGCAGAATGGAGGATAGCATTATTAATCCTTCAGCACAAAGGGGGACCATCAACTGACACTAGGAATGATCGGCCCATAAGCTTGACTAGCCTCATCTGCAAGGCCATGGAAAGAATCATTATGGACTTATTAAGAAGGAAACAGGTAATCTCCAAACTCTGAGCTCAACCCAGTTTGGATTCATTAAAGGTAGGTCATGTCTATTAAGCATGGTTGACTTCTTTGAGAAAGTCAGCAAGGCCCAGGACAAGGGAAAGACAGTGCATAATACCTACCTTGACCTATCCAAGGCATTTGACACCATCATCACTCAGGTATAATAGAGAAAATCTCCCAGTTGGGAATTAACCCCTATATTGTTAGATGGGTAGCCAACTGGGTCACCGAAAGAACAAATACTTTCAAAGTGGATGACTTCACCTCCAACAAAAAACAGTCACCAGTGGCATATCACAAGGTTTTGGGCTGGACTTCTTACTGTTCAGATTTATTCATCAGAAGTCCAGGCAATCTTGGATAGCCTGTGGCTGACCAAGTTTACTGACAATTGCAAACTGGGAGCAATCATTGAGTCCCCCAATGATGTTAATATACTGTAGCCAGGGTTACCTCAGAAAAATGATTGGCGCCAAAACCACAGATTAAAGCTAAATGGAAAAAATGCATTATTGTTCCCTCTGGGAAAGCTGATAACCATGTTAATTATATTGCAGACAGTACCACCCTAGGTGTAGACCCAGTGGTACATGATTTGGGTACTCAGGTTTATAGTGATCAGAAATTTGACTACCATATATCCTCAGTAGTAAGGAAATCCTTCTATATGGCACATATTATAAGTAAAGGCATCACATCTGGATCTAAGGATGTTATAATTCCATTATATTCAGCCCTCATCAGACAAATAATTGAGTACAATGCTCCCTTTTGCATGTACTTCACCAGACAGGGTATACAAAACAAGTCCTACACAGAGAGACTGAAATCCCTGTTACTGTATTCTGTCTCCTACAGGTTCCTAAGGGGTGACCTATGCCTAGCTTGCAGGGCAAACTCTGATGTGGCCCTGATGGAAATGCTACACATTCATAAATCAAACTGCACAAGGATTACTCACTCTAGCCACTGACATGAACAGGTCATGCTGAAAAGATAGATTCAACTCCTAGAGACTACCACTTCTGTGGAACAAGCTTCCAATTCATGTGAAACAGAGCCCCTCCCTGACCCTTTTCATATGTAACCTAGAGCAATGGATGCATGACTGCAAGTTCACTCCTGTGGTGGTGCCCATGTCCCTCATGAACAGAGAAAGTCGGTATTAACTAACATAGACCCTCACCTTTGCAAACTTCACACATATAACAACCGATAATTGCAGCAACTTGGGATAAATATGGCTAGACTTGTAAGGTCTCTAGGTCCATTAGGCTAGTAACCTCCTATGAGCGTATGAACTTAACTTGTGCTGCTGAAAGTAGAGAGTAGTTATTTTCAGTATAACAGTACATAATATACTGAGTGGAATTAGTAGCCTCTGAGTAAATTGACATACATTAGCAGCCTCCAAATGATTTTCATCCATGGAGGTGGCCATGCATTTTAGTGTTATCCATGTATCATTTGCCTTATTTGTACAGCATGTATTCTAATAATTTTTTACAAAGTGCCCTGCTTATAGCTTGTTCAGATATCAACTTTTATGAATCTATGTCAAATTTTCAGTCGTTGATATGTTTTGAATTGTGTGACAGCAAGGCAACTTAAGGCACATTTTGTTTCTTTTCCGCTCAGTTTTCAGACATGTGCCGATGCAGCTGTACCTATCCATTTTCAACACCTGCTCTATGAAATTCAGGGTTGTGAGAGCCTAATCCTGCTCCAGCAAGAAAATGGAATAAAGCAAGACTATGTTGTGGGTGAAATGCAACCTGTAGCTGGACATACATACCTACACACACACTCACATAACACCAAATAGACATACTCAGCCACATGCATATATGTACACACAAACTCAGATATGCGCACATACCTGAATGCATTCCTTAGGATTCAGCAAGCTCTGCAAGGTGTGCAGGAATAGTGGAAGAGCTGCTGCAGGCAATATGGCTGACATGCAATCCAGGAAGGAGCTCCTGGGATGTGCATGAGCACTCCTGCACTATTCCTGCATGGACATAACCCCTGTATGCTAATTACCTCATTTGCTGGTGAAAACCATGCAAATGAGGTGAATTAGTGATCCAGGAAGCAGGCAGGCATCCATGCAGGAATAGTGTATACTGCAGAAATTTATTCAGCCAGTAGCTGAATACATTTCTGCAAACTACAAAACGGAGGCATGACAGCTAGTAAAAAAACATTTTTTATAAGGGTTAGGCATGCCAAATGCCAAATATATGGCCATAGGCATGAAAACTAGTTTCAAAATTATAAAAAATAACTTTTTTTGCTGATTTTAGCCCTTTAAGCATAGGGCAGCGGTGTGCAAACGGGATCGGCCCGAAAATAATAAAAAAGCTGGAATAAGCTTTTAAACCAAAATCATCATTTTGCTATAATAGTCAATGACATGCATAACCCAACAAGACCATAGAATAGTGGTTGCTAAGGGGGAAGGTGGAGTGTAGGTTTTGTAGCCATGCATTAGAAGTCAATTCTATGCAAATGAGGAAAATGATACCGAATCACAGATTTCCCCTCAGTGCTAGCTTGCACCTAACCGTGTAGGTGCAGTAACACCAAGGTGTAAGCCTAAGATCTAGATGACTTCATAAGGGGGTGTGCCATGCATGCTGTAAGTGTATTGGAGCTCTGTGGCCTGTGTTTGCCCTTAGCAAAGCACAGCTAAGGAAGGGGGTTTGTCTTAAGCTGCCTAGCAGTATTTACATTGCTTAAACGGGTGTGTGTGCCATGCACTGGGTTTTAAATAAACAAAAAAAAAAAAAAAACAGGAAATAGCAGCTTTGTTCACGTCTGAGCACTGGGTTTGACTGGAGTGCCTCAAGGCTTAAACAGGAAGGCAATGGGAAGGAAAACAGCAGTAGGAAGGTAATGAAGGAGAACCAGCATAGCTGGCAGGTGAAATGTATCAAATCAGCCAATTACACAGGCAGCAGCCCAGCACAGCACACTGCTATAAACTATGCAAACACTTTTCACTCTCGTTTTTCCCACAAACTCTACACCACCAGTGTACACAAATGGGGAAATTTTACTTAAAAAAACAACAAAAGGACAGGGGCTGCTTTTGCTCTCATAAATCAATATGTGGAAGAGGCTGAGGGTGGTAAGGATGAGAATACTGATGACCAACCCACAGTGAGGAGAAGGAGAAGAGTGTACAGACCCAGGGTAACCTACCAGGGGCTACATGAGCTGGCGATAGTGGAGTGCTATAGGGTGGACAGGGATGGCCTACAGCAAATTGTTGAGCTGTGCCGGCCACGCCTCATACACAGAACCAACAGAGGAGATCCCATCCCAGTGGATAACAATATATGTGTAGGGGTAAGAATACTAGTCACAGGTACCTTCCAAAGGCCAACTGGGGATATCATGGGGATCTCACAGGCATCAGCATCCAGGGTACTCCACCAGTTTCTGGATGCCATGTCAGCACATTCCGGAGAGCACATATATTTCCACAACACCCATAAGGTGTTGACCAGCAATATGCATCTCTTCCACCAAATAGCAGAATATCCTGAGGTAGTGGATGCTATAGACTGCAAGCACATACACATGAAAGCACTACCCGGTGAGTGGGGTAGGGTCTACATAAACTGCAAGGACTTCCCCTCCATCAACTGCCAGGTCATGTGCGATGCCCAGGGCATTATAATGAATGTATGTGCTGGCAGCCCTTGAAGCTATAATGACTCCCACATCTGGCATATAATGCAGCTGTACCAGAGAATTGTCAATGGTGACATCCCATATGGCCACCTAGTGGGGGATGCTGGTTATGCACTGGAGCCGTGGCTGATGACACCCATCAGAAATGCACACACACCTGAACAATAACTCCATAATGAGGCACTCACGCGCAAACCAGAATCATAATAGGGCGTGTGTTTGGGATGCTCAAGACACGGTTCCAGTGCCTGAACATATCCAGTGGAGCCTTGCAGCACTCTCCAGATACATGTACCCAAATTTTCATTGTATGTGCCATGCTACACAATATGATTCTGCATAACAGCTGCAGCAGAAACAGCATGGGGAAGGACCATACAACCCCTCAACATTGCCAAGGTCAGCACAGGCACAGACTGACTCAGAGGAGGAATAACCTGAGCCTGCCCCTGTAGGCAGAAGGAGACATGCCCAGTATGCCCAGGCTTTGGCAAAGAGGCAGCACATAGCACATACAATGACATGGTAGGAACCCAGGGAATGACACCTCTCTCTGACTTGCACATACAGTAAAAGGGATGCCAAACATGACACTACCTGTGCTTAACCATGTATAGGGAGTTTACTATATGCATCTGACAGAATCAGCCTTCCATCTCCATCCTCAATAATGGCACAGCCACAAGGTATGTCACTCTCCCTATCAATTGCTAAATGGAGTAGTATGTTCTGCTACTTGTATATATTGTATGGATGTGAGCATGCAAGGGAATTGGGTGGCTGAATGGGATGGCAGCAGATAGTAGACAACTATATGGGTAGCATGAAATCCATAACAAATACTGGTGTCAACATAGTAGGCAGTACCAAACAAGGAGACAAATCCCACTGCAGTACACGTGGTGGGCCAAATGTGTGTCCATAGGACAAACACATGCATCTCAGTGAGGCTCACATACCCAACAACAGTCTCAGCCAGCAGGACAGGTGTAGATGACCACAAAGAAAAGCTATGTTAAGGTCGCCGATTGATGGCAATGGAGAACAGCCCCTTCCAGACCTACACAGACAGACTACAACAGGTCAGGCAGTTGGATGTTAGTTCTGAAAGTTAAGAAGTCTGAAACTGAAATGTACATCAATAAACCCTAAGATCTGTACTACACTGATACACCTCTAGTCTGCATGATAGATAAGAATACAGATTGAAATGGAAGCCAACAGATTACCTGAAATACCAGTACAGTCATAGCAAATTTTTACAGTTGTCAGGTGTGCCCCCCCCCCCACACACAATCCTACGTAGAAATGTAGTAACATATATGTGTGGGTATAATAACAGTGGAGCACAGATTACCTGAACTGGCCATATTATCAGGATAGATTGTCGCACGTGTACAATATGCAGGGTTCTGTGTGTTAGGTTGTTGTGTGTTGTATATTGAGTAGAAGTGGTCAGCATGTTGGCATGGAGGGTTGTGTTCCGGTGGCCTATGGCCTGTACTGTTGATGACAGGGCCATATTCTGACAGCTGCAGTGCCAAACACAATGCATCCCTGCAAGACCTAATCCAGGAGTAATCCATACTAATTGTTTAGATGTAATATCTGTCACCATCTGAAAGATGGACATGGCTTGAATGTGGGCCCAGACACACACACAGGTGGAAGTACCCTAGACAGAGAGTGTATAAAATATTACTGTCAAATGGACACACCTTTGGAATTATACATACAGATTAGCAGCACATTAGTTGTCTGTGTAGTATGGAATACTGATGTTATCTGGCCAAACCCTGGAAGATCACAAAAGGCACAGTTATGAAGTACTGAGAAACTGCTGATGTCCCCACACAAGCCAGCATAAGGGGAATGCTCCACATATATCAGTGAGTCAGCTGCAAGAAGCTTCCATAGCATACATGCATTCAGTTCACCCCACCATCAGCACAGGTTCATCACAGGTCATATCCCTACTCTTTGGACTGAGTACAATATGACCCCCATTTCTGTATGGGAATATACATAGAATGCAGAATGCTGAAGAGGTGTCCCATGCAGGTGTGTCCCTAACTGTAAGCAGCACCCTGCCAGCATCCACACCATGGATTAATAAGTACAGAGCAATTAACACCTTGCACACCTACCCTGTCACCCCAGGGGAATCCAGTGGCTTACAGCCTGGGACTGTAGGAGTGACAAAATGCACTGGCCGGCTACAGATGGCTTGCATCACTACCAAATGCCCTACAGTCCTCTGTCAAAGGCCTGTGTCTCACCCATACTGCCAATGCGTGTTATCTCACGGAGTCCTAAACAATGACATAACACAGTCTACAGAACACAAATGCAAGGCCATGTCAACAAATCCCAGTAGCATGTCTACCATGTCCTAGTGCATGAACTGTGGACCAACCCCTAAATACTGCTGGGATGAAGTGATAACTATAGGGATACTTATCAAATATTGCTTGCATAATGTTAGGAAGAGGAAAGAATAACGGGGGGGTGGGTAGAAGCATGGACGTCATGGAGTGTGTGAAGTCTGAAACTGTGATGTGTGCCCATACTGTCCCTGCCTGAAAACCCAGGAATAGGTGGCTACAAACCTGCTCGTAAACCACAATGTGAAGGGAAATGACCAGATATATGAGCCCTGCCTCTGGGTAACCTGTGTGAATCTGTACAGCTGAGAGGTATGGCCACAGCAGGATATGGCCATTCTGTCACATCAATAGATGTAGAAGAATGGGATCCTCAGCCACCACAGTACCAAGGTGCTGGATCATTGACACAGACCCATCAGCAAGTGTTTGCAGTTCCCCCTCCAGAATGGCATGAGTGTGCAAGAATATTTAGGCTACAGACCACAATACTGGAAGCAGCTTCATTCATCTTGGATTCCCCAGGAAATTACTGTGAGCAAATAAGCATATCTGTCAGTAGTTGATGACATAATATGTCACAGTGTAAAACAGTACATATGTCTGAATATCTCTGCTAGCACCAAAACCATGTAGCACAAGCAGCACAGACACAACTAGTTACAGTATCCTACTAGCCTTTCCCTATTGTGACTCCATATTGTCAACCTAGCTACAGATATCTTGCAGAAACAGGTTGCTAGCTGTAGGTGTAGAACAGAAATGCCTGCACTGGAGTGCAACCTACCTGGAATGGATTCACAAACTCAATACAGTAGGTCATACTGGGCATGCTCCTACACTTAGAGAAATGAAGCCCATAGAGAAATGAAGCCCATGTCTGACAATAACAGTAGACTATACATATCTGACAGTTGCAGATTTCTGTGCACACACACCACATTGCACACCAGTCATGCTTTGCATGCACATCAGATAGGAATACACACATATACCCAAGGACAATACATTATAATAGGTATAATAGGTCAAACATACACAAACAGAGATGTGGGGAAGAGAGAGACAGTCAGTGATAAAGAGCTTCCCACCATGAGGCCTGTCCCACCCACCGAAAATCCAGTTGTCCAATATCACATGATGTGCCGATTTCTATCACTGTAGACATTTGCCTCTGGTAGCCATCAGCACTATAGTGTCTGTGGTGCTTGTGATAACTGTGTAACATGACAGTACAGGTCATTATTCATCTAGCAGTTGTATACACAGTCCTGTCAAATGTAAAATTGTGTGCGACAGAGTGTTGTGTGTGTGTGTGTGTGTGTTTCCAGAGGAATGGTTTATGGCCCATTCACACACACTGCACTCTCCATCGCCCTAGTTTAGCTTGCCTGCTGATGTCAGTCACCCTGAAATAACCCTTTGAAGAAGAATAATCCCTATAAGCTCTGTAGTGCATGCAGTGACTGTGTAATGCTGTAGTGTGATGTACTAGTTAGGTAGGAGTTCTAATCCCAAACACAGCAACTGTGAAATTCTGTGTGCATCAGGATAAATGATTCTGAGGCCATTCATAGACATTACACCTCCCATTTCCCTACTTTAGTAAGCCTGCTGATGTCATTCACCTTGAAATACACCTTTGGATGAGGACTAACCCTGTAAGCTCTGTGGTACGTGCAATAACTATGTAATGCTATTGTATAGCAAACTAGTTAGATAGGAGTTCTAATCCCACACATGGCAACTGTGAAACTCTGTGTGTGTGTAAGGATCAAGGATTTTGAGGCCATTCACAGGTACTACACCTCCCATTGCCCTACTTTACCAATGCTGCTGATGTCAGTCACCTTGAAATGCCTCCATGGAGAAGATTCAGCTCTCTAAGCTCCATGGCATGTGAAATAACTGCGTAATGCTTTAGTGTTATGTACTAGTTAGGTAGGAGTTCTAATCTTGGACATGGCAACTGTGAAACTGTGTGTGTGTGTGTGTGTGTGTGTGTGTGTGTGTGTGTGTGTGTGTGTGTGTGTGTGTCTATCTAGAGAGTAA
Organism: Protopterus annectens; assembly: GCF_019279795.1. Classification (NCBI taxonomy): domain Eukaryota; kingdom Metazoa; phylum Chordata; order Ceratodontiformes; family Protopteridae; genus Protopterus; species Protopterus annectens. The sequence continues at coordinate 1,415,212,750 of NC_056746.1, read as the reverse complement.
TGCTTTTGAGGTCATTCACAGTCACTACTCCTCCCAATTCCCTACTGTAGCATGTCTGATGATGCCAGTCACCTTGATCCTACCAACTGTGATAATGTGTGTGATTCCCTGACAGAGTGTGGTTGGGTATTCCTTGATACCTGCTTTTGTGGACAGTCACATGTACTACACTTCCCCTATCCCTCCTTTATCACTGTTACTGATGTCACTCACCTTCAAATATACCTTTGGACAGCTCTCCAACATGTAAGCTCCATGGTGCTTGCAATAACTGCATAACAGTGTAATAGTAATACACAGTCAAGTAGTGGTTTGAAACTCAGAACTGGTAAGTGTGTGTTTGTGTGTGTGTGTTATCAGTGTCCAGTTGGGGTGATTGTGTAATGACAGGGCTCATTGCACTGTGGAATTTGCCACATCATTATATTGAGAAGCTACATGTCCCATTGTCAGCATTACAAGGCCAACATTTTCCAAACATTGTAGAGATTGTTGTCGACAATCCTCGGCCATAAATGTGTACAGCGATGTGCAATTACCATGTGACAGTATGGATTAGTACACATTATAGGCAACCGTCATAATGCCCAGATACCACTCTCCACCCATGGATCATATACAAACATGCTTGGCTCTTAATCTCCTACTCCCTTTCTTTCTTACTTTGTCTCTGTCTGTCTCTCTCACTCCCTCTCTGGTGGATGTGGAAAAGTACACCTGCTTTGCTTAGGCAGCAGCTTGAGTTTTGTAAGTGATGCTCATGATCAGCTGATAGCCTGTGCATGAATTGTAGTCCTGCACTAGCTAATTGCATGTAAAATAGCTGCAGTATCATTCCTATAGCCAATTGCATGGAAACACACTCCTATAACTAAGCACTTCATGTGGGTGTTGGCCCTTTCCCTTTACTGTGAGCAGGACTTCATGTAGGTGTTTGACAAACAGCATCACAGAGGGTAGTTGGATATACCTCTTACAACATACACTGTGGAGACAGGCCAACAAACAGGAGGGGGATGTTCCAGACATGAGGACAGAATGTAAATACTACTGTTCTACATTTGAAGTAATGTTGGTTTAACAGGATTTGTGTGGATATGGCTGTTCTACATGATTTAATATCGGTCATGACAGTGTTATGTGGTTGGGGAAACTTTCACCTGTAGGGCTATCTGCAGACTGGCCAGTGTTTGGAGTCATACATGCGTTGTGCTACTCACACATTTTCTTTCTTTAGAAATGCAGTAGCATACTCTGAGGACTGCAGTCAGTACATGGTGACAGCCATGTGAGTTACTGACTTCATATCCCTCAGAAGACATATGTCACAACAAACCCTGTTATACCAGTAAATGTATGGGTTTATCACAGCAACATGTCAATATTGGCCCTGTGTTCATGCCTCCAACCACAACTCTGTCAACCTTTGTACATATGTCATGCAGTAATTTGCATATGTTCAGTACATCATTATTTTATGACATCATACCTGATAACAAGTCAGTGAGATATCAGACTGCTAGGCATGTTATGTATAGTAGGCCTTATATGTAAGGACAAAACCTGGACATTCTGTTGTAGTGTGTACAGTAGTGAGGTATGTGTACTTATAGTGATTGCTGACAGAGTGTGTATTGTGAATATGTACCTTGGCCTGTGTACAGACTGTGGTAGATGTCATTCATGGTCCTGTTCTAGCTGATGTTGCATGCTGCTACAGTGTATGGTACCCTATCGGCGTACATGTTTGTAGGGCCAGACCAACACATGTCTCATACCACAGTTAGGCATTGGAATACACTGTGTATTGGCCCAGTATATGTAGGGTTAGTGTGTGAGTGGCACATATGAGGATGGTGTTTTTCACGCAGTCCATATACTGTAATATTAATTACACTTACCATA
>NC_056746.1:1415200845-1415205845 GCF_019279795.1 Protopterus annectens | reverse complement strand
AGCCACCATCACTGCCGTTATTGTTGAGTGTATCCCACAGCTTAGTCTGCTGTAATACTGTACAGTTTATGTCAACAGGTTAAGTAGTTGTCAATCACACTATCTGTGGTTCTACACCACCCCCACACCCTCCAAAGCGTAGGGCTGTGCCACCCACACCAACACACCTAAGTTTACCAAGTTGAGGACTGCACTACATTGGGAAAGGGGACATATACCCTGTCAGTACCATTGTCAATGACATTAAATTAGCAGACTAATTATTTCTCAATGTGATGTTGTGCCTATTCTGTCTTGGTGGAATTACATAGGCTAAAATGGGCTCCTTGCAAAAGTACATCCATCCATGTGTACAGTATTATCTGTGCATTGCATCAATACTAAAGCCTCTGTGTGTGTGTTATACACAAGCATGTGGTGTGTACCACCAAGTAGACTTACCTTTGTCCACTGTAGAAGGACTGCTGACATCAGCCACCATGCACTCACCTGTATACACCCATCAGACCTATCAGGCATGTGGCACATGCAGTAACTGTTATACAGACCTGTGACTTGTGTTCAGCTGTAAGCAGGATATGGCACAGTCAAGGTGTCACTACAGTGCCATACCCCTTGTAGGAAACAACAGCAGACCAAAATCCTACTGACACATGGACACCTACAACACAAATGGAATACATTATGGAGATCACAATCACTCAGTGTTAATAACAGCTATAATGCATCATGGCTGGACAGCTACACATCCAGACATGTAAACATTAAACTTTAGTGCTGAAAACATGTTACACAGCATTACATTGGTACACCTTAGTACAGTCACCCTGTGCATCAGAACCATATTAGCCTGTCCCTGCATCAATGTTATGGATGACAGGGATGTGGCAGAAGTATCATCATATGCACAGGGTGTGTTATGGGTATGCCAGAGACCTAGGCTGAGCCATTTTTTTGACATTGTGTGTGTGTGTGTGTGTGTGTGTGTGTGTGTGTGTGTGTGTGTGTGTGTGTGTGTGTGTGTGAAGGGGTTTCATTATTAATTGGTCTGTGCAGATGTGGTGTGTGTAGGTATGGGTTTACCCCAGCTGTGTTGGTGATGTGTGCGTGTTTGTATGCACACAGTTCTGCCATGTGGCTGTCCTATACATGGGTTTGTTGGATAGCTGCATACTGTACCTGTCAGGGTGTGCAGTTCACCATCTCCGGCTATGGACATGGAAAATGTGCATGCCAGGGGTTCCACAGGCTCTACCAGTTACAAGTCAAGATATGGCACTCTCACCTTATGATGAAATATGTCCACTGGATCCGGGTCCCTCTTCGGACCAGCCAGGGTCACGTGCACATGGCCTGCTATGTTGTGGTGTGGACAGCACCCCCCCTGCAGTGCTGGTGCTGGTACTGCCACTACAGGAGTGGCTCTGACTTGCTGCATGTCCACATCGACCTCCACCTATTGGTGTTGCTGGCCTATATCCACGTGGTCGTCGCACTACTCCCACCATATGCTCAAGTACAGACATTCCAGGGCTGAGGATTCCCACCATTTCAGCCAACCATCTATCCAGAACCTCTGCTAAATAACCGTGGGCACCTGCAAGATCACGGATGTTGTCAATAACAGCAGAATGATTATCCCTGTGGAGCCTCAGACCCTGTCTGGTATAATGTTCCAAATGTGCCTGTGCCTCCATGATGGCCTGAAACATGTATCTGGTGACTCCAGCTGTGGCACTCCTGTCAGGGGCATGATGACCAGCAGCCCATCTATGAGCACCGCTATACATCTGCCTGTGTGGTACCTTCAAGAGCATCCGACTATGGCTGCTGTGTCCAGACACACTTGCCATAGTCACCACACTGTCCTGTCCCATGCCACCAAAAGCCAACTGTCCCTCATCTATGGCCACTGGTGATGGGGTATGTATAGGCAATGTGATTGTGTGCGGGGATGGGGTGGATAACAGTGGGATGTCAAATGATGGCACAGCTTCAGCCCCTGAAAACCCTGCTTGTGCCTCAACATACCTCACATCATTGTCAGAGTCTGTATGGACATTAACATCAGCTTGCCTGCAGGATGGACCGTGACTCAATTTGCCACCTGTGAGGGGAAAAACAGGAAACACACTTTAAGACCTGTACGTCATTGCTTGACTGTACAGACACACACACACACACACACACACACACACACACACACACACACACACACACACACACACACACACACACATTTACAGGTGAGGTTGCACAAAGATATTACACACAGACCTCTCATTACCCATCTGTCAACATGCATGACATATGGTACTCAACAGCATGCACTGCAGCTATAGTCAATCACTGTTACCATAATTATACATCTCTGTGATGCATGAGTTGTGTTACTAGGTGATGCCCCTTCCCCTGGAACACACTGCACCCATGTACACAGTATTGTTGTGCACCTGTTCAGCACTCTGGCATGTACTGTGCACCCTACCTCACTGGTGTACGCACCATTGCTGAATGTGTATATGTCTGTCAGTTATGTTTTCTGTCCTGCTCACAGCCCATATGTTTGTCCAACACATAGCTGGGATGATATGTGGACAGATGTCAATAGTGAATGCCTGATGTCTGATTTGCAGAGCTCATCATCAGTGGTCACTGACAACCTTCAAACCTTACTGTGGCTATGAGGAGGGTGCACACTCTTATTGACATGGCACCCTCTTCCCTGATATGCCATGGGGCCACAGTACTGCATATGTTAACATTACATGAACATGAATATATGACATATGACATGTGCAGTCAAATGCAGTATCAAACAAATGTGTTAGTTGTGCAAATGCTGATTGAGATGCATACAATATGTGGGTGCATAAGTGTGCACACCCTTAATATGATGGTTTGTTGCATCAACTGTTAAGTGTACTACAGCAGTCACTATTCTTGGAAGGGGTATACTAGCATGGCCCATCTGCACTTACAAGTATTTGGTCACTCTGCCCTACAAATGTCCCCCTACTCTGCAAGATTGCAAGGTAAACTCATGTGCACAGCCCTTGGAGGTCACACAGTGCCTTCACTATTGCTGTGGAGTCAGGGTTATGTCTGCCACAATTCATGACCTTGACTGTGGGCAGATACAATCATTCTTAGTGAGCTTTGGATGTCTGCTTCAGTTCACTGTTGTGTTTGAGGATGACACCCCTCCCTATCCTCGGCATTTTTGCAGATGCTTGACAACTATGGGCTACACAGGAGTGTCATTTTGCAGTGTCCCAAATTCAGAACACCATGTGTACCAGCCTAGTCCCTGCTAATGAATGGAAAACATACAGGTGTACACTGGCAGGACCAAGGTACAGATGGGGATGGTGGGCCTGAGGTGGAGTGAGGTGTCGCTTGTGTAGCACATGTATCGTAATTGATACTGTGTATGTTTCGAACTTGGTCTTGGTACACTATTACACATTGCAATAAATGCCTTTGGGGACATTTGATGTTATGCATATGCTACCTGTACAGAGCCCTGGCTGATGTTTCCTGTGGAACAGCTGTCCCATCTGATTACCCTAATCCATAGGCCAAACTTATGCAGACTCCAGGCAATTGTCGACACAGGTACTGCACAGCCAGTACTTGCTAGACATTCCTGCAACTCCCTCAGTGTTGCTGCATGTTTCTAGTCAGCCTCCATGTCCAGTGGTATATACACTGTTGTAGCACTGTATAACGGTGATGTTTCAGACATGTTCCTACTGTAGGCCATTTGTCTCAATATTATGTTCATCTCTGTGCACAGATCTTGCAATGACAAGTTGTTAGTTATAATGCAGGAGTCTTACATACCCTTCAGATATGCCACCATGATGACCACTGTGATGCAGTGCAGTTAGAAGCAACAATAAGTGAACATGTACAGCATGCATTATTGGTAGGTGTGTTAAATGTGTGCATGGCAAATACCATGGCCATAACATGGCTGGTGTATTGGCAAGCCTGAAAAAACAACACCATACTCACCAGCTACAGGCTGCTGCCCCAGAGGTATACCAGAGGGGCTACGTAGTTGTTTCAGAGATGGGATGTCAGTAGCCACACCTGTGGCATTGGTACAGGTTAGGAGCAGCATTTCAGTACATCAACAGTACTAACCCAGAATACTACAAATAATCCACATCTGTTCATTACTGCAATGCATCAACAGACTATATATATTTTATCTCACATATGCATGATTAAACTCTACAGATGCATATGAATAAGCAACAGTGGTCTACTGATATGCCCTGTGGCCTTACCTGCATGTTCCTCATCCATTGTCTGGGTAGCACCCATCTCCAACATGCTATCAGCAGAGTCTTGGCTTTGCTGACTGACAGGTGCCACGAGGTTGGCAAGGAGCTCCTCAGCATGTGTCAGGTGGGGCTGGATGGCATGACCCCCCCCCCCCATGTGGCTAGCTGGTCCCTCCCAACTGCAGCAGCATGCTGACGGGAGTGGTGGATGAGGTCAGTGCACCAATGTCGGACCTGCTCATAGTTGCGGTTATGTTGGCCAACATCATTTACACTGTGGATGAGCTCATTCCACAGGGTGGTCCTCTCCTGCAGATCATGGGCTGTATGGCCAAAGAGGGTGTGGTGGTGCTGCACCAGGTAGTTGATTATGACATCATTTTCCTGGGGGAATAAACTGGCAAATGCTCTCTACACATGGTGCCTGAAAGACATAAAGAAGAAAAAAAGGTCTAAGGACCTCATACTGGAAGGCTATAATAGTTGTTAATTCACATCTCTGTCTCCCCCCACCATATCTGCAACAATAATCTGAACACACAACTCACTGGGTATGTTTACAGCAAACCTACTGTTGGGACATATATCGTATTGTACAACAAATAGTGCAATGTGTTTCTAGTCATGTTCCATGTTGAGACACTATCATTGGTGACCTGTTGCTGACAATGTCACCTGCATACCATTGTAAGGGCCACTATGGTT
>NC_056746.1:1415098345-1415195845 GCF_019279795.1 Protopterus annectens | reverse complement strand
CTGCAGAGTGTGGATGTCTAGCTTGCATCTATTTGTGGAACTGGGGCTGATCAACACAGCAGTTGTACACCTTTCATAGTTATACACATCATATTAGTATTTCTATTCAGATTACTTTACCTGTGTGCCCTGTATGGAAAATGTACATGTTGCAGTGCATTACTTTGTGTATTCAGATTACAGTTTACAACTGTAGAACCAGCCTGAGATGCTAGTGGCAGTCCCTGGATTCGAACCATGGGGTGTGTGTAAATTTGAACTATAGGCCTAGTCCTTATCAGACTGAGCTATTAGAAAGATATGTGCTGCTTGTGACATTTCTATCTAATACATATTTTTGTGCACAGTACTTTTATTATGACATGTTGCATTATTTGTTTCCCATTTTCAGTACAAATTATGCATACACAACAGATATTGGTATCACTGTCTGTGAAACATGTGCCCATTAGCTGGATTGCACATTTGACTGTTTTATAACTACATACTGCACTTTAGATTCCTGAGTATACAGTGTAGGTTATATGTCTGCACCTGTTAGCCTTATGCACTTTTCAGTACATTCACAGCTACATACAGCTGAAATTGAAAGGTTAACACAGGACAATGCTGACAGACAAACAAGTAAAACACATTCTGATGGAAATATGTACTGTTGCTTTTTCCATTTATTTGACATGCCCATTCTAAAGTATGCAGACAAACAGTGCTAAACCAGTTCAACTCAGTTAATGCATTCTGCAGGACATACACAGTTCTATTTTTTAGGTACAAGTGAGATGACACACACCAGTGTTTGGGATCACCTTTATTAGTTTTGACATACATATCTGTGTGCAACTCAGACATCCACAATTATTATTCCTGCATGATCTGCACAGGGGCATGCTTTTCATTTCTAAGTGTTGCAGTAGCCCTGACATGACACTTTCCTGGCAGGCTCACGCAGACACACTCATACATATTGTAATATTCCTCTCCTGTATATTGTACCTTGCTTGCTACTGACACCTGTATTACACAGCCGCTGGGAATACTCCATTGTAAAGCTGGCAGACTGACACAGGCATTTATTCCTGACTTTTACAGCACAATTATATATACAGGCAGTACTACCATTACTATAATTTTGATTTCTTACTGCTAATATTAGGGGGTATTCTGTACTCAACATACTGCTGATGCAGCCGAGCTAGTCACTGGGCATGAGCCTCAACATTCTTGGACCTCCACGCAGCAGCTGTATGGGGAGACATCACACATTAATCACACCTGCACAGTCACAAGTTGAACTTTTTCCATACTTAGAGATACATAAGACTGCATACTTACAGACAGGTGGGCCATCTTGTGCTCAGGCTTCTTGGATCCACTGGTCCAAGAGTGCACCCCTCATCTGCTTCAGGTCATTATGGTGGGGATGTACCTGCTCACCAGTCTGGGGTATGCCAGTGGCACTGGTGAGATCATGTCTCTGCTTTGTACTGCGAGCCCTGGCACTGGCCCTGCAAGAGCCAGCCATCATGGCTTTTAGGAGCCCAACCATGAGCCTGGACTCCTGGATGCCCCAATGTTACACTCGGAAGTGAACACCTTCACCAACGCCAGACATTTTGGTCCTACTGTGAGCAATCCCAAATGGTTATGGCTGTATTCCCACCTGTGCAGTTTAAATAGGGCAGTTTTCCCGCACTTTTTCTTGATTGGCTGGTTTTAATATGCTGAATTATGCTAAGCTCTGCGCAAATCCGCATAGCAATGCTTAAACCAGCTAAGCAAAGCTGAAAGCAGGTAAGCAATGCTTACACTAGCAAAGTATTGCTTAAATCGATTTTTGTTTGATTAAATTTATAAATTATTTTTTGCATTTATATTTTACATATTCCTACCCCTACTGTGCTATACATGCACCATATGATTGACATCTATCATTCAAATGCCTTAAAAGTTTATTAAGCAATTTGGCAGAGGGAGATTCAAACTGAGGATGTTCTACATGCTACACAATGGCAGTACAACTATGCTACAGCAGCTTGATGATGTTTTCTATCACAGTAGCACTTGTCTATCATTTTCAGGATTTCAGCCAGGCTAAGCATAGCGGTGCGCTGCACAAACAAGCTGTGCGCCGCTTAAACTTTGAATTTATTTGATAAAAAAAAGCTTACTTTTTTTAATTTCTATTGCTTTCCTCTTGCCCTACTGCTTCCATGCATGTAGGGCAAGAGTGCATACATTTGGGGGGTGTGCACTTGAAGGTTGCTGCCTTCTAGGTGTTTATGTTTTTTTTTTTTTTCAGTGTCCGCGGACAGTGAAATATTAGCTACTTACATTTTAGTGTCTGCGGACACTCATTTACTATATAATATTACAGACAGGCTCTAATATTATATAACTTGGCACTCATCTATGTCAGAAAGTGCCGTACGGCACTTTCTGAGTGAGGGGGGCATGTTACATGTGCAGACACTGCTGACACATGCCCCCTGCGCTTGCTCCTGGTTCATGTCTGTTTAGATTAGATAGCAGCGCACTTTGCATATGAAGGCATGCTGCTCTTCTAAACAGACACGAACCACTTCATGCAAGAATAGTCTTATTCTTGCATGGAGCTTCGTGAATCCTGGGGATTGTGTAGTCATCTAGATGCATGCCTTTAGATGTTATATGAAAAAAACATATGGATACATTGAAGACACACAAACCGCACTTAAGGCATCAAAATGTACAATATAAAAAATATACAAAATATAAAACAGTCATAAAAACATACAATGATTGTGAATACACACACACACACACACACACACACACACACACACATATATATATATATGTATATATATATATATATATATATATATATATATATATATATATAAAACAAAAAGAAATACTGCCAGCCCAGCTATCTAGAATTTTGTAAATACTTATATGTCATTTGAAAATATTGATATGAGTTATATAGAAGTGTGACAGAAGGAGATACTGCCAGCAAAGCTATCTGGAATTTTTAAGTAGTTATATGTCATTCGTAAATATCAGCATGATGTAACTGCTTGTTTTACTACTATATTAGTATTGTATGTTATGTGTGTATTAAACTGCTGATACAGAAGTTTGTGTTGAACAGGGCTTTTAGAGTACTGATCTTAAAAGATGTATCCACACTGTACCCTACTGGAACATAGAATATCAACTTGCAAAACTTATAGTTGAGACTGAAGTACTTTATTGCTGGCCAATAAACAAGAGATGATATATTTCAGTTTCAGTCAACAGTACAGGATGTCTATACTAGGAGACTCTCTGTGTTGCCTTGAAAGAAAGATAATTACTAGGCTTGAGATGTAGAAGTGTTTTATTCTTTTAGGACTTCCAGGATTTCAGACATCTTAGGAAAATCATTTAATTATGTATTTTTCACAGGGTGATGCTAAATGCTGGTAGTTTCTCACAATGGAGATTTAGCTTGGGAACTAAAGTCAGGTAACAAAAAGTGATGTCATCCAAGCTAACCCAGCAGTTTGTTTGTGTCTTTCTGCTTTTCCCGGTTAGGGGTCACCACAGCGGAACTCCGGTCCGCTAATGATTGGCAGTTGATTTTTACATACGGGCTTGCTAGGCCTGACGCACAACCTTCAACAAAGGTATACCCATTCACGTATGTCTCTATACAGAAGACGCTCTAGCTGAGAATCGAACCAGACAGCATCTTACTGTGAGGCAACAACGCTACTGCAGGACCACCACTGCGGGATATCTAAGCTAACCCAGCAGTAATATTTGATATTAATTTAAGAACTCTCTGAGAGAGAGAGAGAGAGAGAGAGAGAGAGAGAGAGAGAGAGAGCATTTTGTACTTTGTCGTTGACCTGACAAGGACATCCACTCTGCCTGCTTGTTGTTCTCTAAGTAAGTCATCTAGGGTACAGTAATTTCTCTTAGATACAGTTAGTAATATAGTGAAGTATAACTTAGGTGTTTTCTGTATTTATTTAAAACTGTCCTGCAATATTGTTTTAAATATTTCCTGTGATTTTGAACTCTGAAGTTACTGTGTTGAATTACTGAGTATTGTCTTGCTCTTTTCATATTTATTATTAAATATATTTAAACCTATCTTTTTGGCTGATATTTGTGAGACATATTTCAGCTCTGAGAGTACTTGCATATGTATTTGGTGACACTGTGGGCCACTACTAATAGTCTTGCTCTTGGTCAAACTACCATATAAATTAATAGTAACATTACACAGTAGGATTGGACACCCTTAGTTAAGGGCCTTAAAGTAGCTGTAAGTAGTGGCTGGTGGCAGGAAAAACTACCTTATAGTCTGGGCAAAAGGGGCCATATCTAGTAAACCAGTGGCAGCCTTTCTCAGGTGTGTGTGTGTGTGTGTGTGTGTGTGTGTGTGTGTGTGTGTGTGTGTGTGTGTGTGTAAATCAAATATCAAAGTGTGTGTGTGTGTGTGTGTGTGTGTGTAAATCAATTATCAAAGTGTATGTGTGTGTGTGTGTGTGTGTGTGTGTGTGTGTGTGTGTGTGTGTGTGTGTGTGTGTGTGTGTGTGTGTGTGTGTGTGTTTGTGAGCTATTTGGGCAGGGACACGAAGCACTGGTTCGGCAGAGAGGGTGCTGGAGGTCATAACTTGGCCAATCAGCTGAGATCTCAACTCTATAACTGTGCCAGTGAGGAGTCTTATTGTGGATCTGGAGAAAGAGGCAGATACCAGCCCCAGACTGACTGTTATCTCTGTGCTCTTAAGGGAAATTCCACTTTACTGTGTGTGTACTTGTCATCCTCCCAGGGTGTACATCCCCCACTGAGGATTGAGGCTTTTTGATTACTACGCCAGTGCTGGACCATCACATATTAATTGGTGGTCAGTGGTGGGATATCCACATCACATACTGATGGTTTGCAGTGGTGTGGATATTGAATTCATGTAGCCTGTAAACAGTAGTCACTAAGCAAGGTGTTTGTACTCTCAATCAGCCACACAGTGAACATTCAGTTTCATATCACAATTGTTTTATTATTTTTTTTTTTTAGCTTAGTTAGTGATGGAGAGCAGGGAAGGATGTTAGCAGAGGATTTTGGCAAGCTGACAAGGAGTCAGTTGGCTGAGATGTGCCAGGCTAAAAGACTAGTACATGCCAACCTGACTAAAACAGAAATTATTGCAGCCTTGGGCACAGCTGCATCATGGGCCAGCAATATGGAGGACAGTCAGACAGGCCTTGGGGAGGTTAAACACTCAGAAAATTGACAGTTCAGCCTTTCCACAGAGGATTTAAAAATCCATCTGCAGTTAAAGAGACTTGAACTGTAGGCCGAACGAAACGAAATAGAATCAGCAGAGAGACTGCAGCATGAGAAACAAATGGAATTAGAAGCAGCAGAGAGACTGAGATGTCTGGAAGCTGAAGAGAATGAGAGGCAGACGCAACATGAAAAGGAGATGCTGACTCTTCACCAGGGTCATGGAGGTAATGGGGAAGGGAGAAACCAAACCCCAGAAACAACAAAGGTCAGTAATTTTCTTCCAAAATTTAAAAAGGGGGATAATTTTGATAGTTTCATTCATATGTTTGAAAGGGTATGTAAAGAATGTAATGTTGACCAAGGCCTGATGGTACGGTTCCTGACCCCCTTACTCCATGGTAAAGCTGTAACTGCTATTTTTAAATTGTCTGATACTGATTGCTTAAATTATAATACTGTTAAAAATTGTTTATTAGAATGTTTTAAGCTAACACCTAAAGCTTATATAAAAATGTTTCATGAGCATAGATCCAAGGCAGATGAAAGTGCGTGTGAATATATTGCTGAACTAAATACTTATTTTCATAGGTGGGTGAGTGGATGTCAGGTCATCACTTTTGAAGGGCTGGCACACCTTTTGGTGAGGGAACAAGCCCTTAGCACCTTTTTCTGAGGACATGAGAATATGGTTAGCAGCTATAGAATGTAACACAGCAGATGAGTTGGGGAAAAAGGGAGACCTATACCTAGCAACCACGCATCACTGCACAGGAAAGGGGTACCTAGTGCTATTCATGGTTCTAAGGTAACCCATGATGGGCAGCCTAGACCATCCCAACAGAGTCCACCAGTAGCAGGGGAAGCCACTAGTCCAGGTACACATCCAGGACCAAGGGTTAAATGTTTCAAATGCAACCAATAGGGCATGTAGCATATAGATGTCCACTGAGGCAAGGTGGGGAACAAAAGATGGGAGAGCCAGTAAGTGCGAATGACAAAATGCCAGCAGTAAGTTGTCTCGAGACAACAAGGGTACAAAACTATCAGAAGATGTTATATCCTATCTTAGTAGATGGAAAATAGGCCACTGCTAAGAGAGACAAAGCCTCTGACCTAGCCATTGTGAAGCTTGCAATGGTTAAGAAGGAGCACTGTACTCCAGTCAGAGCTTTAGGAGGGATCCCATTCCAAATACCTTTGACTAGGGTTCACCTTTACTGGGAGGGTGGAAACAGAATCCAGCAAGTAGATGTGTTTGAAGATATCCCTGAAGATGTACTGATAGAGAATGATTTTGATGATGCAGTACCTTGTGTGCATTCAGTTACAAGCAGTCAGGCTTGGAGGCAAGCATGTGCATCTGGTAGCCTGGAGGGACCCAGACAGACTACACAATTGCAGCCAGGACTGGTGAGGTGGTTACTTCAGGGAGGGAGATAACCTGTAGCAGTGAGACTGAAGGTGAGCCACAGCTGCTTGTGGGTACTGATGTTCCCTTGGACAAAGTGACTGCAAGGGTAAAGGCGAGTAGTAGCACCCATGCTGACAATGAGGCACTGCTGTCAGAGGATACCAGACAAGGGGAGCTGGGAAGGGTTACCAAGAGACAGCTGAGACAGGCTCAGCTCTCAGACCAAACATTGCAAGGCCTGAGAGAGGTAGCTAGTGAGGCACCTAATTTTCAAGGGAAGGGGTAATCTGTATACTGGGACAAAGGGTTACTGTACAGAAAGTGGACCCCTGAGGTAGGGGTAGGGTTGAGAGAATACAGCAGTTGGTAGTGTCCAGAGCCTACCATCTGGCACTTCTAGCCATAGTCCATAATATTTCCTTTGCAGGTCATATGGGCATAAAGCATAGAGAGAGACTTATTTTGCAGAACTTTTATTGGCCTGGGATTTCCAGAGGTGCAACAGGGTACTGCAGGACCTGTGAGCAGTGCCAAAGGGTAGGCAAGGCATGAGACAAGGTGAAAGCTCCTTTGATGCCTTTGCCTGTGATTGAGGAATTATTTCAGAGAGTAGCTATGAAAATTGTGGGCCCTCTCAGTACCCCAAGTTCCACAGGGAAGAAGTATATCCTAGTGGTAGTAGATTATGCTACCAGATACCCTGAGACAGTGGTATTGTCCTCCATTGAAGCAGAAAAGTTAGCAAATGCCTTGTTAGAGATTTTCATCAGGGTAGGTTTCCCAAAAGAAATATTGACTGACAGAGGTGCCAATTTCATGTCAGACCTCCTAGCTTGTCTGTGGGAGCACTGTGGGGTGAAGTACCTAAAGACCACCTCCTACCTTCCCCAGACTAATGGTCTGGTTGAGAGGTTAAAATCTACACTCAAAACCATGCTATGAGCATTTGCAGACCAGTTTATGAGGGAGTGGGACAAATATTTTTCCCATCTGTTGTTTGCTTACAGAGAGGTGCCCCAGAATCCACAGGTTTTTCATCATTTGAGTTGCTGTATGGGCATAGGTTGAGGGGACCTCTAGATTTGATTTGAGATGAGTTGGAGGGCAAGTGTGAATCCCACAAGGAATCTGCTGTGGCTTATGTCCTAAACTTCAGGACAGGGATCGGGGTGCTCATGCTCTTGTCTCAGGAGAACCTGGCAGAAGCCCAGCAGCAGAAAAAGGTCTGGTATGACAGGAATGATTAAGCTAAAGAGTATGCTGTGGGACAGCAGGTAATGGTTCTCATTCCTGTCAGACACAACAAGCTGCAGGCAGCTTGGGAGGGACCCTTCAAAGTAGTAAAGAAGGTGAGTGATATTAACTACATGGTAGAACTGCTACACAGGAGGCAGGGGCACACATTGTACCATGCTAACATGATGAAACCTTACAATTATAGGGAGGTCCTTGTGCTGAGTATTTGCAGTGGATGGCAGGAGGAGTCTGAGGGGGATCTGGTGGCTGTTCTCAGTGAGGCTTGGACTGACACCTCAGTGGAAGGGGTAGCAATGTCCCAGCAGTTATCCTCTACCCAGGTTCGAGAGATCCAAGCAGTGTTACAGGAGGTTGGGAACATGTTATTATTTATTTTATTTACATTTGTTTACTGGGAAATTCCAACTGGACACTGGTCCTTTTTCAGCGGACGCCTGGGGAGAAAAGCTCCACAGAACAATACATATGCAGCAGAGTACATGAAGAACAATTGAATATGCATACAATAGCAAATAATGCATACCACAGCAAATATTAGATATACAGACAATATGAAACATAGTAATGAACAGATATACCAATATCTAGCTAGAGGCTAGGAATAAAGGTATGATGTATATACAGATAGTACTAAGCTCAAACAGATACTGTTCTAAACTCATAAACCTAAATCTTATATACAAATA
Source organism: Protopterus annectens (assembly GCF_019279795.1). NCBI lineage: Eukaryota > Metazoa > Chordata > Ceratodontiformes > Protopteridae > Protopterus > Protopterus annectens. The sequence goes on along the minus strand of NC_056746.1, from coordinate 1,415,187,225 downwards.
TTGCACTAAACAAAAAAGATATAAAGCAGATGCTCCACACAAAGCCACACAAAGGTGAAACAAGCTAGAAGGGCTAATGGGATGGAAGGGGAAGACAGAGGAGTAAGAGAGGAGACTGAGTGAGTACTATTCGTGGTAGTGAGAGGAAGCTAGGTGTAAGTCAGTTGGATATGTATTTGGAGTTGAGATGAAGTGAGGTAGTTAAGCATGTTATAACAGGTCTGAGAGATTGAGTGAGAAGGGACGGGGAGGGTAATGGGTGAGCCAGAGCCTGCAGAGGAAGGAATGCAATGATCAGATGGTGTGAAGCACAGTGGCTAGGAGAGAGGAGAGGAAGGGGAGGTAAAAGGAGGGTTACTAGTCAGGATTGGTGCATGGGCATAACCAGAGACTTTTTAAGTGAGTTTTTAGTGCAGTCTTTAAGTGATTGCATGAAGGTAGTATGGTTATAGAGGGGGGAGACTGTTCCATAATATGGATATGATGCAGGAGAATAGTGCTTCTCCTGCCGAGTTCTTGGGTTTGGTCACTAGAAGTAGATTTTTGCTGCTGGAGCATAGCGATGAAGTGGAGCAGTAGGGCTGGAGAAGGTTTTGAAGAAATGGGACTTTAAGAGGATAGTTTCATAACTTGTGGGTGAGAGAGAGTTGATTCAGGTGAAAAAGTTGAGGAAGTCCAAGCCAGTCAAGTTCTCGAAGTGAGATACAGTGGTGGCTGCGATAAGATGCACCAGTGGCAAACTTATCAATTGTATTGTAGCAAACCTCAAGCATGTATAGGTCTTTTTGTCTAAGGCAAGTAAATACATGAGAGGCATAGAGTAAAGTGGAGATTAGGTGGAAATTGTCAACAGAAATTCTGGCTGTCTTGGTGAGTAATTGTTTGTTTTTGTACAATGCAACTATTTTTTGTGAACCCTTTTTATGGTAAGAAAAATGTGAGTGCCAAATCTAAGATTGTTATCAATCTCAACATAAAGTAGTTTGGTGTGTACTGTTGGAGAGATGACTGTATTGTCTTTGGCTAGAATATTAAAGTTGGGGATAACTGGGTTAGATTTAGTGGGTTGGAACACAAGGAATTTAGTCTTGCTCGGGTTGAGTAACAACTGTGTATTAGGTAGCCAGTTTTCTACAGATGAAAAGGCTTCCTGGGTGATCTTGTGAAGTTAAGGTATAGTTGGGGCTGAGCAGATGAGGGTGGATTCATCTGCATACTGTATAAGAGAAGCATGCTCGGTGGCTCTGAATAGATCATTGGTAAGGAGTGAGAATAGTAGGAGACCAAGGATGGAGCCTTGGGGAACACCGAGTGTTACAGGAAGTCGAGGAGATAGGTCATTATTATGCAAGACAACTGATTGTTGGCGATCAGTTAGATAGCTGTGAAACCAATCAGTATCTGATTGGGGAAAAGATAGGTTAGTGAGAAGAGAGATTAGTAGTTTGTGTGAGACCATGTCAAAAGCCTTGGATAAATCCAGAAATATAGCAGAGGAGAATAGGCTATTATTTTTATGATGAAGGATAGGGTTAGTGAAATAGAGCAAGGTGGTAGTAGTGCTGTGGTATGGCCTGAAGCAATGCTAGGTGCTGGAGAGGGGGTTATTACATAAGAGGTAGTCTAAGATTTGAGAATGGATGCATGTCTCAAGTATCTTGGAAAGTGGAGAAAGGATGGCTATGGGGTGGTAATTGGAAAGTTCAGTGGAGGGGAGATTTATGGAGGGGAATGATGTAGGATATTTTCCACAGTGTGGGGACATAGCTTTCTGATAATGACTGATTAATTAAGACAGAGATGGGATAAGCTAGGGCTCCTGCTGCTATTTTTAGGTATTCAGAGGGGAGATTATCACCTGCAAGTTTTGTAGGCTTAAGTTTCAATAGAAGTTTTTTTTTATATAGGAGGTAGGTACTGATGCAAAAAAGACTGTGGGCAGAGTATTTGGTTTTGATGTGGGGAGGTTGGGTAGAGGGTTGTGTTGTATTGTCAAAGACAGAATGGTTTCAGTAAAGTGTTTATTAAATGAGTCAGCACTACTGCTGGAGGAAGGGAGAGTGGTAGGTGGGGGGTGCCTACTGTACCTGAGTGGAGAATGTAGTTTATTGTGGACCAGAACTGCTTAGGGCTGTGATGGGAGGAATTTTGAGTAGACTGATCATATTGGGTTTTATCATCTTTTATTTGCCGTTTGACCTTATTGCACAACTCTAGGAATGACTGTCTGGAGAAGGGGGGTGGTGGTTAAGCACCAGTGCTTCCAGGCCTTATCTCTGATTTTCATTAGTGCCCTGGTGCTTTTTTGTAGCCAAAGGGAGTACTGTGTTTTGACTGTGGCATTTATTATGGGGCAAGTGTGTTTATGATGTTTAGGAAGGTGCTATTGAAGACATAGATGGCTTCATACAGATTAAAATATTTTAGTGGAGTCCAATCACATTTTTGAAGGGATGAGATAAAGGAGAGAGAGTTAAAGTTTACCCTATTTCAGATTTGTCTGTAGATGATGGGTTTACCACAATTTAAGTGGTGTCTCAGAAGGAATGTTGGAGTGTGGTCACTGAGGCTGTCTGGTAGACAGCCAGCTAAGTATGAGTGAGGGTCTTTATTGACTAATATCCAGTCGAGAGTAGGTCAGGATGAGAATATCAGGAGAGTATAAAGCTATGTTGTCATTTAGGTCATGGGTTTTATTAGTTATACTTCTGACATTTAGACACATGAAGAGGCGGTCAGATGGTTTTCTGTTTGATGTTAGTTGCGAGAAGGAGCAACTATTAGGCAGATTTTTAAGTGAAGATTTGGTAGTGGTAGGACCAGGGTTAGGGTGGATATCACCACTGGAGGCTAATTTAGATAAGGTAGTAAACATAAGTTTTACAAATCTGGTGATTAACCTGTGATATTTTAGGGATATTTTTTGTTTGAATTTTACAGGTGACTGGTAGTATGGTGGGTGTATTGGGATGGAGATTGTGATGGTATGACAAGTGTAATTAGTAGGTGGGTGATGAATAGAAGTGAGAGTAAGGGTGCAGTGATAGTGGTTGGGTGTGTCCATTATGTAGTCCTGGTAAGATGTAAGGTGTGCGAGAAAAGTTCAGGTAAGGAGTGTAAGCAAATTAGGTAGTAGCATGACTGTGTCAGGAGAGCAGTTAGATTGGAAGTGGGTGGCGTACTGTGGACGGTAGAGGAGATGAGTTCCTAGTATGTTCACTGGGAAATCAGGTTGCACCCAACTGGTGAAGCACCATGTGGATACAGGACCCCAAAGGCCTATTACGCAGGCCCCTTACAGGGCGCCTGAGTGAGTCAAACAGACTCTGAGGGAGGAGCTACAGTAAATATTAGCACAAGTGGTAATCCAGGAGTCCAGAAGTCCCTGGGCCTCCCTAGTGGTGCTGGTATCAAAGATGGATGGCAGCACCAGGTTCTATGTGGACTACAGGAAATTAAATAGTCACACAGAGTCAGATGCTTATCCTATGCCTAGGACAGATGAAGATCTGAAGATGGCAGGTGCCCTTGACTCCCAGCCCTAGAAAGGGAGGTCAGCCTTTGTGACTCCTTTCAGCTTGTATGAGTTCACGAACATGCCCTTTGGGATGAAAAATGCTCCAGTGACTTTCCAGGGGCTGGTAGATCATATTCTAGCAGGAATGGGAGATTTTGCCCTTGCTTACCTGGATGATATTGCCATCTACAGCCATTCCTGGGAAGAGCACCTTCAGCATGTCAGAGAGGTGCTGAGCAGACAATAGAGGGCAGGGTTGACCATTAAGCCCAGCAAATGTCAGGTGGGTATGGCAGACGTCTCCTACCTGGGACATAAATTGGGGAGTGGTAAAATCAGGCTAGAACCTGCCAAAGTGGAAGATATTCAGGCATGGTCTGCCTTTGTTACCAATAATCAGGTGAGGGCATTCTTAGGAACAGCAGGGTAGTACAGAAAGTTTGTCCCCAATTATAGTACCATAGCTACTCCCCCCTCACAGACCTGACAAGAAAAAACAGGCCAGATAAGGTAGTGTGGACCACAGCATGTCAGCAGGCATTCCAGAAGCTTAAAGGATCTTTGGGAGGACCCCCTGTGTTAGCCAGTCCAGATTACAGCAAATAATTTGTTGTGCAGGTAGATGCTTTAAACCATGGAGTGGGCGTACTCATCCAGGTTTCTTCAGAGGGCGAAGAGCACCCAGTGGTATATCTCAGCTGTAGGCTCCAACCCAGGGAGGAATGCTATGCAACTGTAGAAAAGAAATGTCTAGCATAGTGTGGGTACTGCAGAAACTTCAGCCTTATCTGCATGGAAGGAAATTCAATGTAGTTACAGACCACAATCTCTTATGGCTACATCGAGCCAGCCAGCAAAATGCCAAGTTACTAAGGTGTAGCCTGGGGTTGCAGGCGTATGATGTGACAGTGCAGCACCACAGTGGGATTAGCAATCCCAACACAGATGGGCTCTCAAGAAAGGGAATGGGTTAAGGTATTCCCAGATAGGCTCAATGCTTTCAAGCAGAGTTTCTCAAGGGTAACTTGAAAAACTAGCTTGAGTCTTCGTGGGGAGGGTGGGAATGTAACAAAAGGAAATACTACCAGCCCAACTATCTGGAATTTTGTAAATAAGTATATGTCATTTGAGAATATTAGTATGATTTATATAGAAGTGTGACAAAAGGAGATACTGCCAGCCCAGCTATCTGGAATTTTGTAAATAGTTATATGTTATCTCTGAATATCAGCATGATGTAATTGCTTGTGTTACCACTATATTAGAACTGTATGTTATGTGTGTATCAAACTGCTGGTACAGAAGTATGTGGTGAACAGGGTTTGGACAGTACTAACCTTAAAAGATGTATCCACAGTGTAACCTACTGGAACATAGAAGATTAACTTGCAAAACTTAAGAATTGTTGAGATTGAAGTACTTTATTGCTGGGCCATAAACAAGAGATGTTACCTTTCAGTTTCAGTCAACAGGAGACAGGATGTCTATACTAGTGGACTCTCTGTTTTGCCTTGAAAGAGAGATAATTGCTAGGCTTGAGATGTAGAAGGATTTTATTGTTTTAGGACTTCCAGGATCTGCAAACATCTGATGAAAAGCCTTTATTTATGTATTTTTCACAGGGAGATGCTAAATGCTGGTAGTTTCTGATAATGGGGATTTAGCTTGGGAACTAAAGTCAGGTAACAAATTGATGTCATCCAAGCTAACCAAGCAGTAATATTTGATATTAATTTAAAATATCTTTGAAAGAGAGGGGGGGAATTTTCTATTTTGTCTTTGACCTGAGAAGAACATACACTCACCACTTCCGCCTGCTTGTTGTTATGCAACTAAGTTAACTACAATATGATAATTTCTCTTAGATACAGTTAGTAATATACTGAAGTATAGCTTAGATATTTCCTTTATTTAATTGGGGCTGTCTTGCAATGTTGTTTTAAATATTTCCTGTGAACTGAACTCTGAAGTTACTGCAATGATTTATTGAGTATTTTCTTGTTCTTTTATAATTTATTATTAAATATATTTAAACCTATCTTTGTGGCTGATATCTGTGAGACATATTTAAGCTCTGAGACTGTACTTGCATATGTATTTTGCGACACTGTGGACCACTCCTAATAGCATTCCTCTTGGTCAAACTACCATTTGAATTAATTGTAACATTACACAGTAGGCTTGGACACCCTTTGTTAAGGGCCTTAAAGTAGCTGATAAGTAGTGACTGGTGTCAGCAAAAACTACCTTATAGTCTGGACAGATGGGGGCAAACCTAATAAATCTGTGGCAGCCTTTCCCAAGTGTTTTTTTGTGTGTGTGTGTGTGTGTGTGTGTGTGTGTGTGTGTGTGTGTGTGTGTGTGTGTGTGTGTGTGTGTGTGTGTGTATAAATCAAATGTCATAATGTTTGTCAGCTACTTGGGCAGGGGCTCAAAGCACTGTTGAACAGAGAGGGTGCTGTAGGTCTTAGTTTTGTCACTCAGCAGAGATCTCAACTCTATAGCTGTGCCAGTGGGGAATCTTACTTTGGATCTGGAGAAAGAAGGAGAAACCAGTCCCAGACTGACTGTGACCTCTGTGTGCTCGTAAGGGAAATTGAACTTTACTGTGTGTGTGTACTTGTCATCCTCCCAGTGTGTACGTTCCCCTCTTTTGCCAATGGTGAGGACTGAGGCTCCTTGATTACTGGGCGAGTGCTGGGACATCACAATATATATATATATATATAAATATATATATATATATATATATATATATATATATATATATATATATATAGATATACACATGTACATGCATACACACATACGCACATGCATAGATAGATATGCACAATGAAAAAGACAAAGTGAAATAAGTTAAATCCTATTCTTGAGAGAGTATTTGGTGTAAATTTGCCTGGGCCAGAAGCACACACTTTTTTCTGAACTTGCCCCTTGACTGATTCCTACTAGAATGCATGCTATAATTCACCGAGACTTAGTTATGACTGTATAACAGTTATTCAAAAACTGATGTGCTTCCCTATTTTATTTTGATTAAGTAATGGAAGAAATGACTAAATTATTTCCTTCTGTGGGTCTACAGTGCAACATCATAGTACACTACTGCAGGCAGCTGGTGTCTCACTGAGTTTGCATGTGTTTGTAGTAGCTCCTTCACAGGCATTTTATCAGCTGTGCAAATCATGCAAATAAAAACTCATGACTGTGCAAGAGAAAGCTGGAAAGTGCTGTAATAGAGTTCTGGAAAAGCCCTAGCTGTGACTACTGTATTAAGGGTACTTTTCCATTATCGGGGCAACACTGAAAATGCGGACGCTGAGCTACGTATGTACACAGAAAAGAAAACTAACAAGGTCAAACAGATGTTGGTTCACTTCATATATCATATATCACTTCATATATCTTTATGTCACAGTCACTGTAATAGAAGGTTTTCATACCTAGGGCTCTGACACTTTATTTCCTCCTAAGTCTTCATTTTGAATACTTTGCAGTCAGTCCATTAACATTAACCAGTTGTTGTGTAAGAGGTAACATAATTTCCGCAGAACTCCTTTCTACAGTTGCTCACTGCTGATGTTGGGTGTACTTGTGCATATATATATTTTTAAAGTCCTTATAGTTTTTCTTGTCTGGATTTCGCCCCCAGACTGTCAGCGGACGTTGTTTTCAATCTATGTGATGAGTATGAGTATATACGCTGGATCAGAATCTCAGTGACATATACTGGCAGATTTATATGTCAAACAAGTTGCCTTGTCTGCAACTCTGGCCGTAAAAGTTGAGACCTCGACAGCTACAACTGTTGCAGTTAAATTGCAACTTGAAAGTGTTTGGACTTGTGCTCCTTACACCCGATAACACTTGTCTTCTTTTGTGCTTTGTTCTCTACATATAACTTAAAGAATCAGATATAAATAATAAAGTTAGGAGAGGAAAAGTCCATTTTTATGGGTGTGTGTATTCATTGTTATTCACTTTGCTATTGGAACCACATTGCCCCGATAATGGAAAAGTACCGTATTAAGAAAATGAAAAATTTCACAAATCTAATGTGTGATTTAGTGTCTAAAAATAACATTACAACATACTTGAGTTTTTTCAAGTAGGAAGAGTAAAGTAAAGCAGTTTGGCACATTGTTTTTCTTATTCTAACTTTAGCAGCCACAATAAAATAGCAGTGCTTATGTCAGATGACTGTAATAAGAAAACTAATGTATTTTATTCAGAAAGCAAACCAAAATGAAAGCAATGAAAGTAAAATGCTGCTTATAAATGAGAGCTGCATACAGGGTTGTTTTAAAAGAGATCGAGGGTGGTATAATGGTTAATGTGTTTATCTTGTAAAAATCAACATATCCACACCCCCACCAGGGACAGCAATATCCTAGACCTAGTCATTACCAACATGGGCAACCATGTTCCACACCAGAGGTCAATTCCTCGTTGGTCAGATCCGACCACAAGCTAATCACCCTAGACATCCACATCCCACACCCACCCCCCCTCCCCATTAGGGAAACCAGCGTGAAAAATTTCTCCAAAGCCAACTTCACACTTCTTAAGACAGAAGTGGCAAACTGCACGACACCCATGCTGACGGACAATAGAAGTATGACTGCTGAATCCTACACAAATGCACTTTATAAGCACTTACACAAGTGCATGGATCATGCAATCACTAACAGAACCAAGATGATATCCTTCAAAAAAAGGAAGCCAATCTGGTGGTCCCCTGCCATAAACAAACTCTACAACAGAAGAAACTGTTGCAAAAATGAGTAAAATCCCATGACTGGAGGTACTCCCTGGTCAGCCTCAGTAAGAAGCTGAGATCCCTCATAAAATTCTCCAAAGCTAGTTATGAAAACAAAAATCACCACTGATTCTAAAGACAATCACAAAGCATTCTATAGCTATATCAAGAATCTCAATGGCAACACTCAGATCTGCTCTGAGTTACAGCACAATGGCACTAAATATACAGAACCAACTGATATTGCCATCCTGGCAGATAGGTTCAGTGCTAACTTTACCCCCCTCTCACCCCCTAAAGGGCCCATCTCTATACTGGAAGAATGCAAAGTTCCTGTAATCATGGCTGCACAGGTAAAAACCACATTCTCCAAAGCCAAGAACACAGCATCCATGGGACCTGACAACATTCCAGGCTGCATTATACAAGAACTGCAGAACAAACTGGCTCCCCAAGTACCATATTCAATCATAGCCTCAGCTCAGGATTTCTGCTCCCTGATTGGTGCACAGTGATGGTTATCCCACTACACAAAGTGGGAGCCACCACGGACCCCAGGAACTACCGCCCCATTAGCCTGATGAGCCTGGTCTGCAAGGCTATGGAATGCATCGTCATGGAACTTATAAACAATGACATGGTAATCTCCAAACTCTGGACCCCACCCAGTTTGGGTTTGTAAAAGGCAGATCATGTCTCCTAAACCTGATAGACTTCTTTGAAGTGGTCACCAAAGCCATAGATGAGGGCAAGATGGTTCACACAGCCTATCTAGATCTCGCCGAGGTTTTTGACACCATCCACCATGCTGGAATTATAGATAACCGCACTAAACTAGGTATAAATCCCTATGTCACAGGTTGGATTACCAACTGGCTCACTGACAGAACCCACACTGTGAAAGTAGCAGACTCCAAATCCGACTTCAGACCAGTGATAAGTGGAGTACCACAGGGTTCAGTCCTGTGTCCTCTCCTGTTTGGTATCTACTTCTCGGAAGTACAGGCTAACACAGAAGGTCTTTTTCTAATGAAGTTCACAGATGACTGCAAACTAGGAGCCATAACTGAAATGCCTAACAATGTGAGCATCCTACAAAAGGGCCTCGCTGAGACAGATGCCTGTTGTCAAAGCCATGGCCTCAATCTCAGTGCCAAAAAGTGCATTGTCATCCATTTTGGTAAAAACTCTGTACCCATGAAATACCACATAGGCAGTAGTCTACTTAACACTGAAAGTTTGATAAGAGACCTTGGGGCACAGGTGGACAGTAGTTTCTCCTTTGATAATCACATCGCCACAGTAGTCAAGAAATCCTTCTACATGGCACACCTTATCACAAAAGGTTTCTCATCCAGGAAAAAAGAGGTCATTGTTCCCCTCTACTCATCACTCATTGGACCCATTATAGAATACAGCTCTGCTTTTTGTAAGTATCTCAGAAGACATCTACATCAACTGGAAAGGCTGCAGAAATACCTCGCAAAGAGGATTACTGGCCTCAAACAGATGCCCTATGCAGACCATCTAAAAAAACTCCAGCTTAACTTCATCACATATTGCCTACTCAGAAGCGATCTCTGCCTGACATACAAAGCTATGTCAAACCCAGAGCTGTTGGACATGCTCCACTTAAAGAAATCCCAATCCCTCCGAGCTACATGCTCTAGGGACCTAAACCTTGTCACCACAATAAACAGAACATGCTGGAGGGATAGATTCCTGTCCCAGAGACTTCCCATACTCAGGAACAAACTACCTATCTATATCAAACAAAGCTCCTCATCAGCACTCTTCAAGAAAAATCTTGATGATTGGATGGGAGATAGGAAATTCACCCCGGGGATCACTTCTGTGGCTCTACTCAACAGGGGGCACAGGAAAATAATTTTTTTGGGTGGCGAAAGTCAGGGTACCTCTTTGGCTAGGCTTATATAGGCCCTAGGGCCAATAGCCTAGTACCCACCCATGAACCTATGAAATGCAATGCACAGGGTTTGATCCCCTACCTTTGGAAAGCATGGTTAGCCTAATAATTACCTATAACATTTTTGAGGTGACATTGATAAGGTTTAGAAAAAAAATTAAGGATCACTGAAAATGAAAAAAACATTTTACATTTTTACTTACCATACTGAGGAGCCTGCACTGAAACATATAAATGCAAATATTGATAACTGCATGGCCCATTAACTCTGATTGTTTCATCAGGCTGTTAGGTAAATGCAGACCCTATCTAATCAATACCATGAGTAACTGAATTTCCTCAGTATTTTTGATTTGATTGTTTCCCCTTTATGTGGATACAGTTTCAGTCATTCTCTGCCTTTTCTGTGAAAAAAGGGTTAATCTTATCCTCCATGACTGATTTGTGTTGTTTTGCTAAATTACATTCTATATTTCTATGTAATTTCTGTTTTGCTAAATTATATCCTCTGTTTCTCTGTCATTCCTGTTTTAGAGCTATAATGCAATAGTGGAATTAATGATTTCCTTAAGATGTATGGACATGTTTTCAATGCTTCCTTACTATCTTCAATGTCATGTAAGGGCTTCATGAATCCTTTTACAATACATAAATTATATAACATAGCCATTATCATAGTACATAGTCATTCGCCTGCATAAAGAAGGACCTCCCACAGAGCGAGGCAATTACAGAGCCATAAGGATGACCAACCTCATATGCAAAGCCATGGAAAGAATTATCATGGACTTAATCAGTCAGGATATAGGGGACATCCAAACACTGGATCCATCTCAATTTGGATTTCTCAAGGGCAGGTCATGCTTACTAAACCTGATGGATTCTTTTGAAGAGGTCATCAAAAAAATGGATGAATACAAAATGAAATACACTGCATGTTTTCACCTGGCCAAAGCTTTTGGCACAATTCCCAACTCAGGCATAATAGAAAAGCTATATGAACTGGGAATAAATCCCTATGTCATCCATCGGATTGCCAGCTGGCTCACAGATAGGATACAGATATTTAAATAGGAGAAATTGCCTTCACAAAGAGACCAGTCACCAGTAGAGTCCCCCAGGGTTCTGTGCTGGGACCTCCCCTGTTTGGCATCTACTTTACAGAAGTAAAAGCCAACAACAAAGGGTTCTGACTGACTAAGTTTGCAAATGAAAGCAAACTAGGAGCAGTAATTTAATCCACAAATAACTAAGCTATCCTGCAGGAAGGTTAGTCTCAAATAAATAGCTGGTGTCAAAATCATAGTCTGAAACTAAATGGCAAAAAATGCAGTACTGTATCCTTTGGGAAGTCATCTACACCAGGGAACTACCACATTGATGATACACCCCTAGGAGCTGACCCAGTTGTTTGGGACTTGGAAACATATGTGAACAGTGATGTAACTTTTGACCAACATGTGTCAATTATTGTAAGAAAGTTCTTCTATATTGCATGGATAATAAATTAAGGGATTGTGTCTAAATCTAGGAATGTCATTGGTCCCCTTTACTCAGCCTTCATTAGGCCTTTAATTGAATATAATGCTCCCTTTGGCAAGTGTCTGTCAGGACACATGCAGCAGCTGGAACGTCCACAGAGATACCTTACTAAAAGGATACAAGGCCTTAACACGTCCTACATGCACTGACTAAAAGCCCTATTTCTATACTCAGTATCCTACAAGCTGCTAAGAGGTGATCTATATCTAGCATACAATGGATTCTCTGACCTATTACTGATGGATTTACTGCACATCAGCAAGTGAGATGACATCAGAAATGAATGGTCTAGGAATCTAAACCTCTTCTGCAACATCAGCAGAGAAGTATGGAGGGACAGGTATGTTTAACAGAGGATACCTCTGCTGTGGAACAGACTCCTATCCACATAAAACAAAGTTTATCCCTGTCCATTTTCAAGCACAAATTAGATCTATGGATGGGAAACAGAAAATTTGTCCCAGGACTTCCCCCTGCACTACTAATGAATAGATGCAGCTACTAAATGCTTTATCCCATGCATGATCCCCTCAAATTATCTAAGGTATGATCACAGTTATTCTCATTAGGGGTAATATATGATTATCTACCATTTGATAGGTAAGGCCAATCTTTGACCAAATGGGATTAGTTATTTCAAGCACAAAAAAGTAAATTGGTTAGGCTTAAAATTGTCTGCATGGGCAGCTAGCCTAGTCCTAACCTATGAACCTAAGTGGTTTGCATATTGCTTAAGTGAAAAAAACTCAGCCTGAACTATAAAGACAAAAGGGGGAATTCATTAAAGCCTACATGGATTAATTTTTCATGCAGACATAGTGGCACGGAGTTTTCATGGAAGTTAGCAACCATGTGATCCAGTAAACTGAACTGATGGGTGTGCACAAGTATGCAAACAGGAAGTGCCCATGGCATGCAAATCACCTCAGCAAACAGATGGGTAGTCCTGCAGACCCCGTGTTGGTGTCTGAAGTGTACACGGAAAATTTTCATGTACATGTTACTAAAAAGTGAACAGGGGCTGTAAAAGGCAGACACAGATATGTGAAAAAGTATGCCCTGTGGTCTAAAAATAAAGGAAAATAATTTAAAATAATTTTTATTTAATATCGATATTATGTTTGGGTGGCTCATAGTAGTGTGCAAACATGCTGTTATGCAAAAAAAATATTTAAAAGTGTAAAATTGAAAAAAATAAAATATATGACAATAATGCATTTTAGGGCCTTGTATGGAGTATGTACAATGGTAGATGTCTGTGGTTGCTAAGGAGGCAGGTCCCGGAATAATGTAGTTTCCAGGTTGTGTGCACATATCTGTATGCAAATGAGCTAGGGTTACTGAATAGCAAAAATAGGTATCTGTGCCCGCAGGTCACATTCACATAGAACCAGAACTGTGTTGGTGTCCACAGAAGAGGTAGCTGACATCAAAAGGGGGTATGTCTCTTTTTCTTTAAGCACATTGAAGCACAGCAGCACCAGTTTGCACACCACACTGCTGAGCTGAGGGGGGGGGGGGTGTCCAGTGCTGCTAAGCTTTGTTTAGCTTTGGGGCATGTGTTTAATCTGGTTTGAGCATGTTTCTTCAGTGCAACGCTGTGCTGAGTGTGCCCATTCATGGGGTGCATCTATTGACTGCTGAGCATTGTTTATACCTGCAGCGCAGGTTTGCACCCCATGCCACAGTGCTTAGCAAGGAAGGCTGTCAAAAAAAGAAAAAAAAAAGAAATTGGCTGAGAAAGCCAATCATACATAAATGACAGATGACACATGTTCCACCTAAACTGGACTATTCCAACCCCTCAATGATGTACCTGGCAGGTGGAATGCATCATAGTTAGGCAATCACACAGGCTGTATCTGCAGCAGAGCACCATAAAGTATGCATACACCCTACAATCTGATCCCCCCCATATTCTGCACCATTGGAGTACAGGGTTGGGAATTTTAACTCACAGAATGTTAGGGGTTGCTGCTGCTGTGCTACATATGAATGTGTTGGAGGCTGAGGTCAGTGCTGATGCTACCTCTGACAATAGGCCTAGACTGAGAAGGAGAAGAGTGTTCAGGCCCAGACTAACCTTCCAGGGGTTACATGAGCTGGAGATTGTAGAGTGCTACACGGTGGGCAAGCACATACTATAAGATCTCACAGAACTCTGCTGCCCTCATCTCAGACCCAGAGCCAACAGAGGGGAACCCATCCCAGTGGAAACAAAGTTATGTGTAGCCCTTAGGATACTAGCTACAGGTACTTTTCAAAGACCAACTGGGGACATGATGGGGGTCTCACAGGCATCAGCATCCAGAGTACTCCACCATTTCCTGGATGCCATGCAAACACATGCCAGTGAGCACATTTATTTACCCAGTACCCCTGAGGAGTGGGCCAGCAGTATGCATCTCTTCTTCCATGTAGCACACTACCCTAAGGTACTGGATGCTATAGACTGCTCTCATCTCCACCTCAAACCATTGCCCAGTGAGGAAGGTAGAGTCTACGTCAACCGCAATGGGTATCACTCCATCAACTGCGAGGTCATGTGCAATGCCCAGGATATTATCATGAATGTGTATGCTGGCAGCCCTGGTAGTTACCATGACTCCCATATCTGCCACACATCACAGCTGTACCAGTTGTTTGCCAGGGAGGATATCACATATGGCCATCTACCAGGGGATCCTGGCTATGCACTGGAACTGTGGATGATGACACCCATCAGAAATGCACCCACACCTACCAAAGAACACCATAATTAGGCACACGCACAAACTAGGAACATCACAGAGTGTGTGTTTGGGCAGCTTAAGTCATGTTTCCAGTGCCTCAATATATTTGGTGGAGCCTTTCAGTACTCTCCAGCCACATGTGCACAGATGTTCACAGTATGTACCATGCTGCACAATACGACCCTGTGGAAACAGTTGCGCCAGGATCATCACAGGGAAGGGACACACATCCCCCCACCAGTGCCAACGTCCCCACAGCCACACCCACAGGGGGACTCAGAGGAGGAACCCCATGAGGCTGTCCCTGTAGGCAGACGAAGGCATGCCCAGCATGCATTGGCCTTGGCTAAGAGGCAATAAATAGCACATCCACTGACAACCTAGGGTCCTAGAGACTGACACCTTCCTCTGACTTGCATTCATAGTAAATAAGATGCCAGCCAGACTACACAACCTGTAGCTAACCATGTATTGGCTGTGTACTGCATGCATCAGACAGACTCAGCCCTGAAACACAGGTCTCTCAACCACTACATTCAAAAGGTAAGTCAGTCTCCTGTACAACAAATGTAGGGGGTAGTAGACTATGGTATCATATGTATGGATCTGCTGCATGTATTCAAGGGAATAGAGTGGGCTACTGGGCTACTTGCAGAGAACTAACAGCTACTTCGGACAACAGGAACTCTGTCCCATACTGAGTGCCCCATAATATGAATTAGGCCAACATGGGTGGAAACCCCACTGCATTATGTAAGGGAAATGCCAAGCAGTGGGGTCATAGGACAGATGCATGACTGTCAATGCCAGAGTCCCCTACCACCAACACATCAGTGTTCTCATGCAACTATAGTAACAGTATGTTTGCAAGGATATAGCAGCAGACCACACAATTCCAGGGCTGTCAAAAAGAACCTGGCCAAATGCTCTATTTTCCACAAAATGCAGGGGTCACAGGGTATGTCTGTATGCTGTTGATAGTGTGAGGAATTAAACCTCCATTTCTGGTGATTGGTGTGGCTCACTGGGCTAAGGACATTAGCATGGTTGAAGGTGCTGATGGTTCGCAATAGCCACACGTGCAACTTTTGCATGTGAGTTACTCGTATGGTAGGAGTCCCACAGACTGTCAAAATGCCACAATCTGTTACTGCAAGAAAGCTGGACAAATCCATAGAAGATGAGGTGACAGAGGGCTAAACCTACAGACATTTTACATGCTCTGAGTAACTGAGAAGATGGCTAGTATAACAGCAAGCTGCAACTGGTCAGATTAGCAGCAGGATGTAAAGGCCATCGCATAACTGTGACAGTACGTTCAACAATTCAGTGGACTACATTTAGTAGTATATTACTGGATAAATGCAACTGTATGAGGAACAGAGCAAACACATGGGGTAGAATGCTGGACATTCTGTAAAAACATGCACAGTGAGAGGTGTGAAGACTGTCACCTTGTGTATGGAGTTACATCATGTACCTCAGTCACATCATATCTCTTAACCACTTTGAGCATGAAATCTGGACAAAGCCATGAACAATAGTGGGACAAAAGCCCAACTATAAGGAGATGGATTAACTATTGGCTTGACAAATGTGGAAAGTTCAGAGAATAACAGGTCATGCATTAGCATGAATGTCCTGATGTGTATGGAGTCAGTAACTCAAATGTCTGACATCATTTCCTAATGTTTCGTCTATAATGATGTGCCACTAATGTACCAGAAAACAGAATGCTATGTAAATTGTATAAAAAATATGATGCAAAACTCTGTACATTCTATTACAATCTGTACAGCTGATAGGTATGCGTCATATATTACGTTCAGTAAACAGCCAAGGAATGCCTTAGACAAAACATCAGGGAGGTGCTGGACTGTTGAATCAGGTGCAAAATCCTGGACTGGAGTGCAGGTAGGTTTGGCCTGGAATCATCTTGTAAGTACTGAGAGTCACACTGGGCATGCTCCTACACTTAGCTAACCTGAGCCCGTGTCTGATTCCTCATCTGCCCAAAGAACTGCTTTTTGGAAATATGTCTGTGCATACAGACAGCTAAGTATCTGTCTCTCTGTATTCTTCTCACACATGATTACCCTATATATAAGTATGTATCATATATATATATATATATATATATATTGAAACATCGAACTGCATATGGTCGATGTTTCAAAGCATCGATTTTTTAACGTGAAAAAGTAGAAGAAAGAAATTAGTTAGACGACTGTTATGCAGGGGGACAAGCCCATGACCAAATTTTGCTTTTAAAAACAAGTGCAATCTTAAACAGATGCTATGCTATAAATATAACAATTCACAAATGCAATTATTGTTCATTTGTAGATACAGCGTGTAGTTTTATACATCCAACCACATATTTTAAATACACTAGTAATTCTTATACCAATTGCTGTAACACATATGTGGTCTACTTATCTAGTTTTTTATCTTGTCGAAATTTCTATGTAGGAAAGACCAAGAGACAATTAAAGGAAAGGATACTTGAGCATTTATTAGCTATTATGAAGAATGATTCAACAAATGCCCTAGCCTGTCACGTGAGGAACACAGACTCTACACATACATTTATGTTTAGAGTTTTAGAACAACTTAAACCTGGCGGTAGACTGGGAGATCTTAATAACATTCTAGAACACCAAGAGAGCAGTTGGATTATTAGGCTACACAGCAACACACCACCAGGTTTGAATACCTCTATCCCTTTAAAACCCTTTCTTCAAAAGCGGAGACTATTTAACTGATTTTATTCTGTGATAGGTTAGTTTGAAATGTCATGTATTTTATAAGCAGTGTATGTGAATTTGTATTTTTATATGGTCTGAAGAAGTGCTCAGGAGAGCATGAAAGCGCTTACCGTTCATTAAACTGTTTTTCATCACATCTGCCTTTGTTTACCTTGTGGATTTTTGGAAGTATTTTGGATTTTATTGTTTCATTTCCACTGGTACTTTGCTCCACTGTGGCATTTTTTGTGTTTTTTCTGCACCCCTACCCCCCCTACTTAAATATACCAACTCCAAGATCGCACTACAGCAGGGAATAGGAAAACTTCCCGTTTCACACTGTATTCTTAGTGTAGTGTGATCTGGGAATTGGTATATTTATGTAGGGGTGTGTGGGGGGTGCAGCCCCCACCTGGGGGGTGCAGGGGGGCTTGCCCCCCTGCATAACAGTCTTCTAACTAATTTCTTTCTTCTACTTTTTCACATGTTAAAAGATCGATGTGACCATATGGTCGAGACCATATGCAGTTCGATGTTTCAAACATTCGATGTTTTAACATGTAACAACTATATATATATATATATATATATATATATATATATATATATATATATATATATATATATAGATATATATATATATATAAAATACACAGTCAAAGGAGGCAGCAGAACACAGCAGTAAAATTCAAGAATTTAATCCCAGAACAAACAAACAGTAAGCGCTGTCACAGCAGCAGCTGCTTTATCAGACAAATAAAGATCCAAACTGTAGTACTTTTAAACAGCAAAGCAGCCAATTAGCATAAAAAACCAATTAGGAATTAACAAGAGTCCTTAAAGCCACACCAAAAAATGCAGCTCAAAGCTCATTGTATAAGCACAAAAACATTTCATTCATAAAAACACATAAAGCATTTCATTCAACAGCCAAAAAATGCAGCTCAGAACTCATTATATAAACATGAAAACATTTCATACATAAAAGCATATAAAACATTACATTCATAAAAACACTATAAAAAATACTGAACATAATATTTATATAAGTACATATATATATATATATATATATATATGTGTGTGTGTGTGTGTGTGTGTGTGTGTGTGTGTTTGTGTGTGTGCTGGGGTTATCTGCACCTACACACATAACAGTTGTCTGATGGTAACAGACCAAGGCCACATAATGACAGAATACACTCACCCACAGAACCCTGTACCTGTGGAATGTCAACCTGTAGACAGACAATGGTGAGAAGGTGGTGTAATAAACAATATTTGCAATGCAGGAATTGGACAGGCCATATTATCATTGGCCAATTGTCCAACTACCAAACTGCAACTGGCCAGATATGGCAATACTGGTAACTGTACAAATGCAGCAGGGGTATTAACAGGTATACCATTACTAAGACACTAGATACAATAACAGCATCAAGCAGGGTCACTCACCAGGCCACACATGCTGAGTAATACAAGTCCACTTTACGTAGTCCACAAGTACTGTGGCTGCATCCATATGTATAACAGATATAACCTGCTGTATACACAATAAGTACTGTGAGCTATAGTGTGCAGTAGTAGGTAGGTAGGGGCTTTAATTTCACATCCACCCTCTTTTGTGTGTGTGTGTGTTGGTAGATATATTCCCTACAGCAGTACAAACATACCCATCTGTCCTATGTCCGTGCAATGGTTATTCATTGTATGGCCCTGTGACTACTTGCCAGCCTGTCCATTGTCCTCCTTTGCAAGACCTGCTGATGTCATCCACCTTAACAGCACTGGCTGACAGTCTAATGATAGATAAGCTCTACAATGCATGTGATAAGAACTTTGTGCTATAGTGTAGTCTACTAGATAGGTAGGGGTTCTAATCTCACAACTGTCTGTCTCTCTCTCTCTCTCTCTCTGTAAATATATCTCCTTGCAGCAATGAGGCCATGCCTGTATGGCCTATCTCTGTGCAATGGGTATACATTTTAAGGACATGTGACTACTTGCCAGCCTCTCCATTGTCCTCCTTTACAAGGCTTGATGGTGTCATCCACATTAACATCACTGGTTGACAATCTAATAACATATAAGCTATGTGGTGCATGTGATAAGTGCTTTGCTTTTTAGTGTGTATTACTAGATAGGTAGGGGTTCTAATCTCACATAAGCCAAGTGTGTGTGTGTGTGTGTGTGTGTGTGTGTGTGTGTGTGTGTGTGTGTGTGTGTGTGTGTGTGTGTGTGTGTGTGTGTGCAAATATATTCCCTTGCAGCAGTATGCATATGGGTTATTTATGTGCAATGGTCTTGCATTTTACTGCCGTATGACTATACTAACTGCTGGCCCTAAATAGCCCACATCTACGTAAGCATAACTGCTATCCACCACCACCTACATTTGTATGTATGGAACACCTAGGTGACACATATCAAGGGTAGCAGACCTTATCACGGGTATGCATACATGATTACGCTGACTACCCCCATTGCTCCTGACACACTGTTCGACATATATGCACCTGGGTAACTATGCACATATACAGTCAAGCCTTGGCAATATCATATTTCTGCTGTGTTGCCATCCCATCCCATGCTGCTGTATTGCTGCTAAGTCTCCATAGCTTAGACACTCAAATCCCTGGAACAGAAACATACACAGGTCTGTGAGACACACGTCATTCTGTAACACTACCGCCAGTCTAACATTTTGCAACAAAGATACACAAAGTGTGATGTGTAGTAATGACACATGCCAGCATACAGCATCTGTCATGGCCCACAGCACTTGCCATGACATTACAATACTGCACTACACAACTACATGTAAAGTAATATAGTCACCCTGTGCATCAGACACATACTTCCATGTCCCAGCATCAATGTTATGGATGGCAAGGATGTGGCACAGGTATCATCATAGACACAGTGTGTGGTGTGGGGGTGCCTGAGGCCTAGGCTGTGCCAAACAGTTGACGACATGTGTGTGAGTCAGGAAGGGGTGCTGGTTAGATGGGCCATGGAGCAGTGAAGTGTGTGTCTGCTGGTGACCCACATATGACAGTAATGTCTGAGGGTGTGCATGTGTGGACCATACATGGCGGAGTGGACAGTTCAGCATCTCTTGCCACGAACATAGGAACTGACTCTGCCAGGAGTGGCACTGGCACAATCATGCTCAGATTCAGATGCGGTGCTAGTAGCTGACAGTGTCTGCTGTCTGCTGGACCCGTTTGCTCCACAGGACTGCCCAGAACCACATGCACATGGCCTGTCATGTTATGGTGTGTACAAGGCACTTCCTTCTGTAGTGCTGGAGGTGCTGCCACTATGGGAGCATGAGTGTGCATGGTCACATGGATGGTGTTGCTGACCAATGTCCATGTGTCTGATGCCCTCCTCCAACCAGATATTCCAGCACAGACAATGTCTGGTGAAAGACTGACACTGTCTCAGCTTATCATCTGTCCACTACATCAGTGAAATGATCCATGGTGTCACCAATGCAGTGGAGGCAGTCACGGATGTCAGTCTGTGTTGGATCCATAATCCTGAGCATCCATCTAGTGTTGCATTTGGAACATTCCTGTACCTCCATGATGGAGCAAATTTTGTGGTGAGTGACCTTTAATGTGACACCTGAGACCTGTGGTGGATAGGCAGCACTTCTCCTTCAAGCACCCCTGTCAATCTGCCTGTGTGGGACCTCACCAGCTCTCTACCTATGGCCAGTGTCTACATTCACTAATGCCATAGTTGCCACACTGTCCTGTTCAATGTTGCCACCCTCTGACTGTCCAATATCTGTGTCCTCAGGGGACTGGGTATGTATAGGCATACTATGTGCAGGGGCAGTGGGGGAGGAAGTGGAATGTCAACCCCTGGGACAGATTCAGCCCCCAACAACCCCACCTGTGCCTCACTATGACCACCATCATCATAATAGTCGATGAGACACTGACATCAGCTTTTGAGGTGGACAGACGCCAACCCCCACATTCACCTGTGAGGAGGAAGAAAAAAATCAGTGCATTACTACCTGCGCTATTATATATGGTAATCCACATAGGCACATACAAATGAGGAGCCATAACTGCATTACACATACTACATCTTATTTCTGATCCCATGCACAACACACAAACACACAACAATCACAAACAAGACAGGCCATTTTATAACATGCACTGTAGCTACAGCTGGTTAACGTTGCCAGTACAATACACCTGTGAGATAAACAATATGACAGTGTATCTGATAGACCTACACCTAAAACCCAGTGCATCTTTCTTGAGAATAATATGCCAGTTGTAGGATCAGTGCCTCAGGTATTTGCCATCTTCCTATTGTGTGTGAACAGGCATCTTGGAGTGATTGCCTCCTGTATAGCAGGACTGTATAGTCCTTCTTAACAATAAGTGCAAATGTGTTAATGTTCCTGCAAATACACAGCTGTGATTACCCATTCTATGCACTTCATTTAACTGCTCTGAAATGGAACATGCAACTATTCTACTCTGACTAAGCATAACAGTTGTGCCTAGGGCAGCATGGCATCCCTTAACATTCTTACGGTATATACGATCTGTCAAACAACAGTATCACAATTACCAGGTACAAGACCTGGGACTCCAGCCACACCTGATGTACTTATGAAAATGTGAGGAAGAGGTATTGTCAGCAATACCACATGTTGCATTCTTACAAGGTAATATGTGTGTATATCCACATGTACCCCAGTGTTCAGTTTTGGGGCCTCTGTTATTTGGGATATATTTTTCTGAAGTGCAGGCCAAAATCAGTGGGCTATGGCTGACCAGGTTTGCAGGTGACTGCAAACGTTGTGCTGTCGTCAATTCCCCTAGTGATGTAGACATCCTCAAAGAGGGTCTCACTCAGACAAATGGCTGGTGCCAGAAACATGGCCTCAAGCTGACTACCAAAAACATGCATCATCATCCCCTTTGGGGAGAGTGACGTCCCCACAAATTATCACATAAATAACAACTTCCTAAAAATGCAATCAGTCATGAGAGATTTGGGCAACCAGGTTAATGCCAACCTGATTTTTGACCACCATGTTGCTTCCACTGTACGGAAAGCCTTCTACATGGCCCACCTCATAAGTAAGGGTATCTCATCCAGGGACAAGGAGGTCATAACATCCCTGTATTCTTCCCTTATAAGGCCCATTACTGAATACAATGCCCCTTTTGGCATGTACATTACAAAGCACATACAGCAGCTGGAGAGAGCACAGAGGTTCCTCACCAGGAGAATCCAGGGCCTAAAACATCTACCATACACAGATAGGCTAAAAGCTCTAGTCCTCTACTCACTTTCATACAGAATCCTCAGAGGTGACCTTTGTTTGGCATACAAGGCAATCACAAACCCCACCTTGATGGGGCTGCTGCATATCCACAAGTAAAGCTCCACTTGAGTAACTTGCAAGCATGGCCTCAACCTGGTCTGTGACATCAACAGGACTTGTTGGTGGAACGGATTTGGGTCCCAGAGACTCCCCCATCTATTGAGTAGACTCCCTCTCTATGTCAAGAAAAGTACCTCTTTTCCCCTTTTTAAGTGAAACCTGGATAACTGGATGGGAAACAGAAAATAAATCCCTGGGATTCCACCTGTGTACCTGCTGGACAGGGGCATTGGGTGCTGACTTTCCTAAACATGGGATAAACTCTTGGCTAGGCTTATAAGGGCCTCAGCACCAATAGCCTCCTAACCTCCTATGATCCTATGTACAGTAGCTAATGTGTTACTGCCTGCATTGTTGACATTTTAAGTACATGTGCAAAACTGTGCATTAAAATCAAACCCCAGCCCCCAATGCAGATAAGTGTGCCACAATGACTGACACCCATGTACTAGTATGCTGAGCCTGCCACAGTGACTAATGTAGTATTACACTGATGAAAACAGTAAACTTACCTGGATGCTCCTCTGATGTGGACACTGTGGCACCCTCCTCCAAGATGTATGGGATGATGGATGGCTGGGAGCTCGTGGCTGATCCCAGGTTTGGCAGGAAGTCCTCTGTGACTGATAGTGGTTGTACTGTTGCAGGCCCTCCACTGGTGGCAGTGCAGTCTCTGGCCACAGCAGCTCCCTTTTGTCGTACAGCAATGGCCATATCTGTGGCCAGGTGTTGGACCTACTCATAGATCTTGTCCTGTTGGGTGATTTGGTTCACTGCCATAATAAGGTCAGCCCACAGTGCTGCATGTAGGTCACAATTTTGGTGACTCATAGAGCACAGAATGTGATAATGCCATCTTAGGCCTTCCGGGGTAACATTATTTTCTGTGGCTGTAAATGCTGGGTGCCTCCTGTGAGACATCATTCTTGAAAGAGAACAAGAGGGGGACACATCACAGGACCAGATACGTGGACATCCACTATGTACAGACTCTGCACAACCAAAATGGTCTCACTATCCACCACTCCCTCACACGTCATACCCCAAAGTCTATTAACACAATGGATTTGTGGCTATCACCAAGATAGTCGCAATAATGGTTATGTCCCTGTGTGCCATGGCAGAGTGTGCTGTATGTCTCTACACCCATCACTGTAGTCTACTGTCCCCTATGGGCAAAGTTCCACTACTATGTTATATAGCCACTGTCAGACAAATAGCTATGTGTTATTACAACAACTATATGGGGACAGTCCAGCAACACCACTGTGCCACAATGACTGACAGCAATGCAAATCTGCTGTAGTGTATCTTCCCTGTAGGCATCATACCTCTCCACTACACAGATTTTTGCAAAATGTGAACTTGTGCTTCATAGATGTGGTCCTTTTGGCACACACATGTGGATGTCTGACAAACAGTTGGCCAATCATTAATGGTCGTGGTCAAAATATAGAGAATCTGGCTGCCACATGCCAGACCCCTCAGAAAACACTTATGCTACAGTAATCTCCGTTAGTCTATTCATAGTCTTACTTTATATGGCCAATATGTACACTCTCTCAGTGAGTTTGAGCCTGCCCCCCCCCCACTAATAATGGCTATGATCTGAATTCCTGCTGCAAGCGGGTTACAGGTATGTTAGCCATAGTTCTCAAGCAATGAGATGTGAATGTCAACAAAACAGTGACCTAGTCAGAGTACATCAGGGACAATCAGGGATACCTTTACAATGTCTGAACTATTTCTGTGTGACATTGACAGACTGAGAGGAGGTGCATTACAGTACATCATGTGATATTACAGCTATGTGCACCCTTACTTACTGTCAGTATGTCTGACTCATAATTCACTAGCTTTCCTACAGGAGCTAACTGTTGTAGGAAGGATTAACAGGGGCAGAGCTGTGATTTCATTCAAAGCAGGGAGAGCTGAGAGGCCTGCCTGCAGCTGTTGGACAGCAGAGTATCACCAACATGTCAATACCATAGATGTACTACAGGCCTACTGTTATAATCCATATTCCCTATACCTCCATCCTCCCATCTGCATCCCATTATATGGGGAAGTGTATGACACACCTGGTAGAGTGAAATAATACATTTTTAACCAGATCCTCTGCAAACAGCTTGGTAAAAAATAGAGTGTCTGAGTAAAGCAACATATAGACCTGTTCCCCATAGGCAGTTGATTTCCTTTTGTAGGGAATGTTCATTAACAAGTAATTGCCTGTGCACCAATTTGTGGCACAGACCTGTTAATTGCATCCAAAACAGCTGGGTTGCACTATCTTTAGCCAATGACATGGCACCACAGTGCAATATTTAAGAGCTTCTTGTAGGCCTTGGCCTCTTTCTTAGTCTTTGAGATGGATATTAGTGAGGTATGGAGACTACAGCATCACAGAAGGTAGGTACAAATAATGTCCACTGTTGAGATTTATGAGGTATGTCCACAGTTTTGCATGATATGTTTGGCCATTGTTCTATAACATTGTGATTATCTGGCAGTTCAGTGGTAAACATTGTGGGTTGAGGTCAATAATGAAAGAGACATGTGAATGTCATATGTAATGCCCATCAGAATATGCATGCTGATGCAGTCAGCTTACTATCTTTGTAGGGGCAAACTGTGAAACATATCCCTTTCACTGGACCTTTGCACCCCCCACACCCTTTATGTATGGTTTTGTCTGGATCCCTTGTTCTAGGGTGTTGTGGGTATGGTAGATCTGTGGCAGTTAGTTTAATATAGAACTGCATATGTTCCAGACTGCAGCTGCTGCTGTGGCCTATCACACATAGGGGTGTAGATCAGAGCGTAACGTGTGTGTGCTATGTCTTTAAAAAGCATGCAGAGCTGTGCATCCACGTATAGATTCCAGTCACGTACAATTCCTAGTGCCATTTTGTAGAAGCAGCCAGAACGTGAGCATGTGTGATCTCAGTAATTAGTTTGTATATAAGTTACTTAGTCATAGTCAATAAGCTTCTACAGTGATGTGTTTGTATAGAACAAAGCTGCTTAAACAGAACCCACGAAGACTTATTTATTCGTGTACCAACATGAAAGCAACATGGTGTCAGAACCAGGATGGAATAGAGAAGAACATTTGTGGCCATGAGATGTAAAGATGACAGCGAAGGTAAAACTGAGAGAAAACAGTACAAACACAATCAGAGAGAATCAAAGGTAATGAAAATTAATACAAATTATTTACTTGACACAAAGAGGCAAGAAAGGGCATTACAAGGACACAAACCACATTATTAGGCATGCAGAAAGTACAAAAAGTTTGTTAGCTAAAGAAAATTGACTTTAAAGTATAAAATGAGCATATTTAAGACAAAACAAGCATGTTTCAGGCAGAATGAGTGTGATTAATGCAGAATTGGGTATGTTTAGAGTAAAATGAGCACAAGAAAATTACTTTGGGCATAAAAAGGGCTTAAATGAGCAAAAAGAATATAATAAGAAAAAAAGAGCACAGTAAGCAAAAATAAAGCAAAGCGACTGCTTATGTTTGGGCAAATGCAGGGTTTGGGCATAACTATGACTTTGTGTTGTATCAAGTGCGTAATTAAAGTTCTTCAAAGTATCTCAGTGTGTGTAAAGTATCTCAGTGTGTGTAAAAGTGCTTACAGTGTGTGCTTGTTACTGTGCATGTATTTCAGAGAGTTCACTGTGTGTAAAGTGCAACTATCTCATGTAATCCAGCCAAAGCACGGTTATCTGAATAAAGGTTCTTGTGCTGTGTGTGTCTATTCACAAAGTACCATCATTACAGAGTGCTTCTTATACTGTAAAACGTTGCATAGCAAAGTACTTCCATTTTGAGGTCATTTCAGTATATTGCATGTAGTCATTTGCAAAGGGCAAATAATTCAAAAGATATTGAATTTGGGCAACAGAAGTCCAATTTATTTGCAATGTACAGTTGCTTGATATGTTTCTTGCATTGATAAAAGGTGTTTCTTACAAAAGATTACAAGAGTATTACAGTGCTCAAGAATTGCTCAGTTGCATCGTAAAGTTTTCAAATGTTTCTTAAAGTGATGACTTTGACAAGTAATGGTGTATGACTGGAGCATTCCTGGCTTTATCGATAAAGTTCCAAGCAAAGTCTGAGAGACTAATCCACAAAGCTACACAAAGCATTGAAAAGTTTGAAAAGCTATTCCATAAAGTTTTGTAGAGCATTGATAGCCCAAAAAAAGCTATTTTGCAAAGTACAGTAAAGTATTGAGAAATCTGAAAAGCCATTTTGCAAACTGCAATAAAGCATCAAGAAGCCCGAGAAGTTTATTTCGCAAAGTCCAGCTATTTGAAAGTACTACAAGGTTGTTCGTTTGCACAATTCCGATAAGCTTAAAGAGAGAAAGTATAAGTACAGAGCACAGAAGCATTGAACAAATTGTGTTTATGCCAATTACTTATGCACACACGTGTGTGTGTGTGTGTGTGTGTGTGTGTGTGTGTGTGTGTGTGTGTGTGTGTGTGTGTGTGTGTGTGTGTGTGTGTGTGTGTGTGTGTGTATTCCTGCGTATTTGCAAGACCCTCCACTGGTATGTGTTAATATGGTAGACAGATTTTGAAAACCTCATCCACTTGTATCTAATCAGAATATTGCAGAGAACTGGAGAATATTTGAACAAGAGTATGATATTTTCATACAACCACCTTATGCAGATAAAGATGCACATGCCAAGGCATTCATTTTGCTAAATCTGGTAGGATCTGAGGCCATAGAAAGAGAATGTTCATTTGTATATGCAACAGTAGTGTATGAAGGTGAAGGTGTAGACCGCAATATTGTTGTGCAAGCTGAATCAAGTGAAGACCATGAGTGTTTAAGCATAAGTTCAGAGAAATGTGCAACCCCCAGATGAACATTGCATTAGAGAGGTATTTGTTTTACACAAGAAATCAGAATCCAGGAGATACATTTGCAGCTTATATAAGTGACTTGAGAAACAAAGCTAAAACACGTAGGTTTGGAGATTTGAAAGATGAGCTGATAAAGGACAGCCATGTGTGGTATCAATAGTGCTGCAGTGAGAAAGATTTTACTTTGTGACAGTGATTTGACATTAAGCAAAGCAATAGAGATTTGTCAGATCCATGAGATGACAGAAAGACTTACGAACATACTTGTGATTGACAAAAGCATGGTTTAAGTGAGCTCTAGAGCAAGCGTAGATAGTATGCAACATGTGGCAGACAGAAACAGGCCTAAGCAATGGGCAGCTGCAGGGTTTCCAAAGAAGGTACGAAGCTTTCCAGAAAGTGCCAGAAAAAGTGCAAACTCCACCATTAGCTCAGTGCAACACAAACATAAGTCAGCAAAACCCAAGTCTAGCTTTATTGTTAACTGTCACAATTGTGGTGCAAATCATGAGTCTAAGACAGAGAAGTGTTTAGCATATGGTCAGCAATGCCACACAAGTGTAAAAAATTGAACCATTTCCAAAGGTTTTGCAAATCAAGTAAGCCTCACACAGTTGTAAAGAAAGGTTTCAGAAAAAAGCAAGTTGATCAAGTAGAGCTGAAACAGTCAGCTTTCTATGTGGATGGTGTATCAGTTACTGGAGAAAGAGCTGGTGCAGTAAACCTATTAACAAGAAGTGAAGTGTTTTGTACGGTTCGGATCAATGGAAAATCCACAGAGCTCCAAGTAGACAATGGGTCAAAGTGCAATGTTATATCAGCAGACACATTTGCAAAAGTGAGAACTAACGAACAACTCAATGTAACCAGTAGTGCAATACTTGTTGCGTATGGAGGTGAAGAAATTCAAACCGAAGATTCAGTAATATTTTCATGATATTTGGCTGAGAACTGTTGCAACTTACTACTCTACACAATCCGATGACCAGTGCAATCTTTATTAGGTTTCAAAGATAGTTTGAGAATGAATCTGCTTTCTTTTGCTAAAGAAGTTCATCATGTGAGTGCAGTTCCAAGTTTTTCTGAAGCCATTTTCTTAGAGTATGCTGATGTGTTTGATAACAAATTGGGCAAACTTCCAGATGTGTATTGTATGAAGTTAGATCCCGAGGCCACTCCAGTAGTCAGACCAGCAAGAAGAGTTCTGATAGCAATACAAAATAAAGTTAAAGCACAGTTGGATAAGATAGTGCAGAAAGATGCGATTTGTCCAGTCACAGAACCAACTGAATGGGTGTCATCCAGGGTAGCCGCTCATAAGAAAGGCTCAGATGAAATCAGAATATGCATTGATCCCAAAGAATTGAACAAAGCATTAAGAAGGCCATGCCATCAAATGCACACAGTTGAGGAAGTTGCAGCTCTAATATTGAATGCCACTGAATTTTCTGTTTTGGATGCAAAGGGTCCATTTTGGCAAGTGATGCTTGATCATAAATTCTCATTTGTAACTATTTTTGGTTATTCTGTTTGGAAGATACAGATTCCTAAGGATGCCTCTTGGAATAAATTCTGCAAGTGAAGTCTTTCAATGTGCAATGGAACATTTTTTTTCAGGTTATCCTTGTGCCATAATAATATAGGATTTATTAGTTAGAGGCAATGGCTAAGCAGAGCATGACAGAAACCTCAAAAAAGTTCTAGACTTGAAACTCAATCCTCTGAAGTGCAAATTCAAACTTCCAGAAGTGACCTACATAGAACATTTGTTTACAAGTACAGGCTTAAGACCTGACCCAACCAAACAAACAGCTATTTTAGAGGTTAGCACCATACAATGTGCAATGTTTACAGCATTTTCTGAGCACGGTCAACTATTTGGGCAAGTTTATACCAGACTTCAGTAAGCTGACAGCACCTCTAAGAGAGCTAACATGCAAAAATGTTGTATGGTCTTGGTTGGAACATTATCAGAAGGTGTTTGATGGCCTTAAGCAGAAAATTGCCACCCCACCTACGTTAAGGTACTATGATGTGAATAAACCAGTTGTTCTTTCCTGTGATGCTTCAAATTTTGGGCTTGGTGCAGTTATTCTTCAAGAGAGCATTCCTGTAGCCTATGCATCTACACTTATTCAAACTGAGATGCATTATGCTCAAATTGAGAAGAGTTTTTGGCGATAGTTTTCTCATGTTCCAAGTTTCATGATTATATTTATGGTTGAGCTATCCAGATTGAAACTGATCATCAACCTCTAGTTACCATTATAAAGAAGCCTATGCATTCTGCTCCAGTGAGATTACAAAGAATGATGCTCAAATTGCAAAAGTACAGTTTCAAAATGGTCTACACTAAAGGTAAATTGCTATATCTTGCTGATACCTTATCCAGATCACCTAGAAGTACAACAGAACAGCTTGATGGTAAAACTTTTGACTTTGATGTAACATCAGTGTGTAATTTTTCCATCACTAGACTTGATGAGTTGAGAGATCACAATATGACTGATTCAATTTCACAAAAGCTTAATCACTACATCAATGTTGGATGGCTGTCAAAGCATTATAATGTATTACCAGGGATGCAATTGTATTTTCCTTACAGAAATGAATTGTTGATGGAAGATGACATTATTTTCAAAGGTAGTAAAATTGTTGTTCCTGCTTCCTTACAGCAAGAATATATTTAGATTTTGCATCATGGTCACCCAAGTTTATTATCCAGTAAGAGAAGGGCAAGAGAACTAGTATTTTGACCTTTATTATCAAAAGACATTGATATAGTTATTTCTTCTTGTTCAGTATGTGACAGTACCAGAGCACATTTGCAAAGAGGACCTCTTCATCTAAATCCAATACCTGAACTACCTTGGTCTACTGTAGCAACTGATATCTTTGAGTTGAACAATCAACACTACTTGGTTTTGGTAGTCTCTTTTTCAAAACTGGTTTGATATTGATCAGCAACCAACCTTAACCTCAGCAGCTGCTATTACTAATGTCATTTCTTAGTATGGTAGTCCACACAAACTTAATGTTAATGGTACTCAATTTACTAGCCAGTTGTTTCAGAAATTTGCAAGGGAATTGGACTTTATACATGTCACTAGCAGTCCTGAATATCCTCAATCCAATGGTCTAGCTGAACGAGCAGTACAGAGTGTAAAGCAATTACTTGAAAAGTCAAAGCGTGGCAATACCAATGTATTTTTGAATTTACTTAATCTCAGAAACATACCTCTTGATGATATTCTTAGCTCACCTGCTCAAAGACTACTTTCCAGACAAACTAGAGCTATGCTACCTATTTCATCAAGTTTGTTGTAGCCTAACTCTAAGAACAATAACACCATCAAGGCTCAATTGTTGAAGAAGTGTAATATCTAGAAATCTAGCTACGATAGATCAAGCAGATTACTTCATTCATTGAGGGAAGGAGAGATGGTACAAATTCAGACAACAAAAGGTTTTGATCAAATAGGACAGATTACAGGCATCTGTGCTGAGCTGAGGTCCTATTTGGTAAGCTCTGAGGATGTGGAGTATAGGAGGAATCGCAGACATCTTCCAGTACCAGAATCATCATCATTGCAATCACAACATTGTATCTGTGATGCAAACTCTAAATCAAAGAATGAGTCCAACATTGTTTCCAGACCAGAATGTGTTCAAAAGTCTGATTCTGTGCCAGAAAGTCATTTGAACATTCCACAGGTCAGCCATTTTTCAGAGACTGTCTCAGTTGTTAAATCTGATTCCCAATTTTATGTCACACAATATGAATGAGTTTCTAAGCCTAGTGTGAAATACACAGCAACATGGACTTGATTGTATATATCTGTATACTTAGTATTGTATAATGCATGTCTTTAGATTATCTGTGACTTCTGCATACTAAATAATCTTATGACAAATTGCATGATCTTTTTCTCAAAGAAGGAGGATGTAGATCAGAGTGTAGCATGTGTGTGCTATGTCTTTAAGAAGCATGCAAGGCTGTGAGAGCACATATAAATTCCAGATACATGCAATCCCTAGTTCCATTTTGTAGAAACAGCCAGGGAGTAAGCATGTATGATCGCAGTAGTTTGTATATAAGTTACTTAGTCATAGTCAATAAGCTTCTACAGTGATGTGTTTGTATAGAATAAAACTGCTTAAACAGAACACGAAGACTCGTTTATTCGTGTACCAACAGGAAAGTGACCATGGGGGAGTGTGAACCCTTTGGAGGACAGCAAGCCGTAAATGTAATTGAGGCAGCAGTGTCAGCTGTGTTGTCACAGCACAGCAAGGGTAAGGGTACCCTTTACAGTTCAATTAAGGCATGTGCATAAGGTACATCTGTTATGTAACTGTGCCAATCACAGAGTAGTAGGCGGCATATAGTTTGGCTATACAAATATGTGCAGTGTGTCTGTGTAACTACCTACAAATCTTTCATTTGCAAACATGGGTAGCAGTTAATGCAGTGGCAGCAAACTGTGTGTGTTAAAATTGCACGACTCAGTCATTACTTGCTCTAGTCAAAAGAATGTAATTGATGTACAAGACACTGGACTCAAGACCAGGACTGTGGGTGGCAAAATATACTACATAGGTTCATAGGTTCATAGGTAGGTACTAGGCCATCTGCCTGAGGGCATCTATAAGCCTAGTCAGAGTATGTCAGCTTTCACTGCCCCATTGATTAATTAACTGAGCCTCTGTCAAGAAAAGCCAATGAAGTGATCCCAGGGATGTGTTTTCTGTTACCCATCCACTTGTCAAGGTTTCTCTTGAAGAGTGTTAGTGAGGGGCTCTGCCTAATGTAGTTAAGAATTTTGTTCCAAAGCATGGGGAGTCTCTGTGACAGGAATCTATCCCTCCAGCATGTTCTATTTATTGTTGTGGCGAGGTTTAGCTCACTAGAGCGAGTGGCTCACAGTGACTTGGATTTCTTTAGGTGGAGCATGTCCATCAATTCTGAGTTGGTCATGGCTTTGTAAGTCAGGCAGAGATCACCTCTGCCACTGAGTACAGCCAGAGTTTTTCCAGTTGGGCTGCATAGGACATATGTTTGAGTCCAGTACTCCTCTTGATGAGTTACTTTTGTGGTCTTTCCAGCTGTTGGAAGTGTCTTGTGAGGTACATCCCAAATGCGGCATTGTACTCTATGATGGGTCTGATGAGTGACGAGTATAGGGGTGCTATAACCTCTTTATTTCTAGATGCCAACCCTTTAGTAATTAGATGGGCTACATAGAAGGATTTCCTAACTACTTTGGCAATATGATTGTCAAAGGAGAGATTACTATCTACCTGGGTCCCCAGATCTCTTATTACCTCTCCTGTATTAAGTGGGCAGCCACCTATGTGGTAATTCATGGGTGTTTTGTTTTTCCCAAACAGGATGACTATGCATTTTTTGGGATTTAGCTTGAGACCATGACTTTGACATCAGGTGTCCGTCTCAGTAAGGCCCTTTTGGAGAAGGTCCGTGTCAGCCAGTGAGTCAATTATGGCTCCCAGTTTGCAGTCATCAGCAAACTTGGTTAGCCATAGTCCTCCTGTGTTTGCCTGTACTTCTGAGAAGTATATGTTGAACAGTAGGCGTCCCAGGACCGAGTCTTGTGGGACACCACTTGTGACTGGTTTAGAGTCGGACCTGGTGCCCGCTATTCTTACTGTGTAAGTTCTGTCTGAAAGCCAGTTGGCAACCCATCTCATGATGTAGGGGTTTATGTTCAGGCTGGTGAGTTTTTCTATAATTCCCGAGTGAGGAATGGTGTCAAAAACCTTAGCGAGGTCAAGGTAGGCTGTGTGAACCACCTTCCACTCATCTTTGGCCTTGGTGACTGTCTCAAAGAAGTCAACAAGGTTTAGTAGGCATGATCTGCCCTTAACAAAGCCGAACTGGGTGAGGTCAAGTGTTTGGAGGTTCCCAATTTCTTTGTTAATGAGTTCCATGATGATGCTCTCCATAGCCTTGCAGACCAGACTAGTCAGGTTTATGGGGCGATAGTTGCCAGGGTCAGTTGTGGCCCCTCCTTTGTAGAGAGGAATAACCATTGCTGTGCGCCATTCTATGGGCAAGTAGCCTGTGGAGAGGCTGAGGTTGAACAGTGTGTTTAGGTGGGGGGGTTAGTTCATTCTGTAGTTTGTGCAAGATGCAGCCTGGGACACCATCTGGCCCCATTGACACTGTGCTTTTGGCTTTTGAAAGGGCTGTTTTCACCTGTCCATCTGTGATTTCTGGGACACTACACTTTTCCGGTATTGTTGTGGGCCCTTTTGGGGGTGCGAGGGGGGTGAAGTTTGCACTGACTCTATCTGCCAGGATGTTGGCAATATCAGTTGGTTCAGTATATTTTGTGCTATTTTGCACTAGCTCAGAGCATATCTGTGAGTTGCCACTTAGATTCTTGACATAGCTAAAGAAGGCTTTGTGGTTATCTTTTGAATACTTGGCTATGTTTCTTTCGAAGTTAGCCTTGGATGATTTTATGAGGGACCTTAGTTTCTTACTGATACTGATCAGGAATGTCTTTCCTTCTTGGGATTTGCTTTTTTTCTGAACTAGTTTCCTCCTTCTATTGTATAGCCTGTTATGGCAGTGGTCCACCAGACTGGTTTCCTTCTCTTAGGGGAGTGAGTCTTGGTTTTGCTAGGGATGGCATGATCCATGCATCCTTGTAGGTGCTCATAGAGTGCATTTGTAAAGGTTTCTGCATCTTGGACACTGTTATCCTATAGCATGGGGGCTGTGAAACTTGCCACCTCTGTCTTAAGTAAGATGACGTTTGCTATAGAAAAGTTTTTCACTGTGGTTTCCTTGGTTGGGGGTGGTGGTGTGGTGTGGTCATCCAGAGTGATTAGTTTATGGTCTGATCTAACCAGTGATGGGTTAACCTCCAGTGCGGAACACCTGTCGCCCATGTTGGTGATAACCAGGTCCAATATGTTTTCAGCTCTGGTAGGGGAGTTTACCAGCTGATCCAGGGCATTTGAGTTGATAAATTCCAGGAAGCACTTCATTGTACTTGAGTAGTTTTCCCAGTTAACAGTAGGGTAATTGAAATCGCCCAATATCAGGGTGTTCGGTAGGACCTTCATGTTTTCCAGTGTTTCCAGAAAGGTGGAGTGATGGTCCTGGGTCATGGAGGGTGATCTGTAGCAGGCCACACTTTGCATTGCAGATTTGCCCGATGTTAGTTGCACATGGATGATCTCAAAGGTATCATGCTGCTCCACTAACCTGGAGGTGTCGGTATCCTTGATGAGCATGGATACACCCCCCTCCTTTTGTGTTTCGGTCCATGTTCTATGACCGAAATGTGTGGTATGAATTGTAGCCCAGTAGTGCTAGGGTGCTCTGTGGAGCCTTGAACCAGGTTTTAGTTACTGCACAGATGTTGATGTTCTCCATACTGAGGAGTGCTTCAAGCATGTGCATTTTGAGATTTAAACTCCTGGCATTGAGTAGCATAGCCCTCATTTTTTTATTTGTGCTGTTTACAGAGGTGGGTTTGACTTTTGAGCCTTGCCTAAAAAAGGCACTATGGGGGTAGCAAGAGCCTTGGCCACTATTCAAAAGCCTAGGGGTGAAAGGTACGAGCCATCACTTGCGAAGCAATGAAGCTCATTGAGCATGTCGTCCCAGGCTGACAGACACTGGATCCCCTTTGAATGACACCAGAAGCTTAGCCAGTTGTTGAAATTGATCAATTTGTCTTTATACTGCGGTATCATTTTTGGTGAGGGCAGGATGCTACTCAGGGTC
Organism: Protopterus annectens; assembly: GCF_019279795.1. Taxonomy (NCBI): domain Eukaryota; kingdom Metazoa; phylum Chordata; order Ceratodontiformes; family Protopteridae; genus Protopterus; species Protopterus annectens. The sequence continues at coordinate 1,415,151,924 of NC_056746.1, read as the reverse complement.
AGGGTCATACCTATCTGGGCTACATGATCAGAGAGCTCTTTCATGTCTCTTTTCATGTAGTCCAGGGAGGTACATCTCAGGTCATTCACACCAACATGAACAATGACAGAGTCATATTTGTACTTGTTCTGGAGTGACCTGAGTGCTTGTGTTATGTGGCAGATTCTGGTTCCCAACAGGCAGCTAACAGTAACCTTCTCCTTGTCCAGCCTAGTGAGTGGGATGTCAGTGTGCCTGACTATAGCATCACCTATTACTAGCATGTTAGGTATGTTATTTTACCTTAAGGGCTGTGATTGTGAGGCACACTGATTTTGTGTTGTATGTGTTTTCTGGTTTGTGATGGGAGGTGCAGGTTTTTTGGGTGTCTACTTTGGAGGTCTCTGATGCTTTTGCAGGTTTTTATTTAGAGCCTCCGGGTATGATTTAGTGTATTTATGTGTATTTTTTGCCAGTGCTGGTTTAGTATGTCTATGTGAGGCTGGAGGTGTGGTGCAAGTGGTAACCTTCTCCTCATGACTGCCTGTTCCAGTCTTGTGTGGAGAGAGCTTAGCCTCCAATTTAGCCATATAATTGCATCTCTCACATATGTTAATGTTTTGTGGTAGGAGGAGAGGGTTGTCTGAGTACATGAGGCAGTTGTAACATTGCCTCAGGATATCAGGTTCACCAGCTGGACTGGAGAGTATACCTGAAATTGTCCTTTGATCATGCCTGAATAGTAGGGTGAGCTGCTTAGTCGCTTGGTTGGTGAGGGGTGAATAATGAGCCTTGCCCTGCTGGGCAATCAAGTGCCGGGGTATATTAGTGCTTGCTATTAGGTCTGAGCAAGTGCTGGACTGTAGGATGCTTTTTAAGTGCTTAGGTTGAGAGTTAGCCTACTTTCAAGGGAAAAACTGAAGAGGAGACTTGGTGGAGCCAGGAATAATTTAGCCCTAGCTAACCGACGCTGCCTGGATGTGCAAAACCGTGCAAACACGGTTTTTACAGCAGGGAAATGAAAGAGATAGAAATTAGCCCAAAATGGCCTATAAACTGCTAACATCTGGGCTGGAACCACTCCTCCAGGGACAGATGGCTGTTGTCAGATGGACATGCAAGGCATTTAACAGACTGAGCTACTGAGTCAGTGATGTCGCAGGTGAATTTGCAACATATATGTGCATACATCCTGTGACATGTGTTGTCTGCATCCATCATTATGTGCCTGGCTTTCAAAGGCAGTTATTGTGCAGCAGGGTCCCACTTGTAGACATGTACTTTGCCACTGCTGCCTTAGCTAGTGTGTTTAAAAATGTTGCTGGTAAAAGGGAACAATTACCTGCATTAATACCTCTCAACCTCTTAGAGTAAGAAATCTGGACAAAGCCATAAATAAAAGTGGGACAAAGGCCCAAAAATAGGGATAATTTATAAATATTGGTATTACAATTTTAGAATGTTGATAGAATAACATGTTTTGCATTAGCATGTGTTTTCTGAAGGCATGAAGTGTGAAACTCAAATGTCTGTCATAATTTTCTAACCTCAATCTTTAATGACTTGCCACTACTTTTCCAGAAAAATATGATTTCATGAAAATTGGGCTAAAAATAGGGGGCAAAATGCTGGACATTGTGCAACAATCAGTACTGATGACAGGTCCACCTGCTATCCCAGGACTCAAGTACATCCATTATTGTTTATTTGGCTGTGTACTGGTATAGTGTTTGCAGCACATTCACAGGTACACTCCAATTTTTCCCATTGTATGCACTTGCAGTCTATCTGTGGCAATGACTATATTTTGCTGGAAACACCTATTTTAATTTAGAGCTGAGTGGCTTAATAAGCTAATGTACTACGCTGTAGTTAATAGAGGCCCGGGTTTGAGATGTGGTAGGGGTGATTGTTTTGCATAAGTGTCTAACACTGTGAGAAACAAATAAGATCATTAAGGCACTTTTAAGCACATTTAAATGTGTTTGTGCATGTTTGGGCAGCACACCACTTAGCTCTGCACAAACCCAGTCTAAAAATTGAAAAATTTATTTTTCAATTATTTTTATTGCTGTATTTAGTTGATTTTTTTGTGTTGGAGTCTTTAGTATTATTTCTTCAGTTACCTGTGGCTGTAAATCAGAAAGAATCTCTCACGGATTGTGTTACAAATGCTACGCAAATACTGCAAAATTACGTAAGACTGATGTTTAGAGAAACAGTGAATGTTTTCTCCGAGTGTTATTCTCCTGGACAGGAAGAAGTAGTTTGTGTTGTGGTACTTACCACAGTGACCTAATTTACATAAATGGTTCCTCCTTACTCAGCTCAAAGTCAGCATTTCCTCATCCTTGGTGAGTCTAGACTCTAGCACAATCAATCATCCAGTTCTCCCCAAGTCAGCAGGCCTATTATATTCATAGCTTGCTTAATATATGTATCTCTGCTGGTTCCTATATTTCTGTTTAGTTATTTTATATTTTTGAACACATTGTAGAATAACATGCAGACTATTAAATTGAACTATATATTAATTACTCTGTTTTTATATTTATGCACACACACACACACACACACACACACACACACACACACACACACACACACACACATATATATATATATATATATATATATATGTATATATAAAGAGAGAGAGAGAGAGAGGAAGAGAGTGGGAGAGTGAGAGAGAGAGAGAGAGAGAGACATATGGCTCTACTTAAAAAAAAAAAAAAAAAAAAACGTTGCTAACATCAACACCAAATAAATCAAAAAAAGAAAGATTGCACTGCATGTGCTCTAAAACATTCTCAGTGTATACATTAATACAGTGTTTTTCCCCTAAAGGGCAAGTCCCTTATTAATTACATATTTCAACTCCAAGATTGCATAAAACTTGGGAAAATGCTTATTCCCCAACTCTGGTAATGTAACGATCTCATACAACTATAAATCATTTTTTTAACAAAGTGTGTTAAAAATAGCTGTCAGCCATGTAGAAAGTTGACTACATTAATGTCTCCTAGATATATATATATATATATATATATATATATATATATATATATATATATATATATATATATATATATAAACTAAAAATAAACTAGAAGATATAAATGAAAAGTACTGGAATGTGGCAATTCCTGGCAGTGTGTACAACAGCACCAACTGTGCTTACTAAGAGGAAGAGAAAAATCAACATACAATATCTAAGCATAAACAGCAAAAGGAGTAAAGGAGAAAGCTATTACCGTGATTGTTTGTGTCTTTCGGCTTTTCCTGGTTAGGGGTCGCCACAGCGGAACTCCGGTCCGCTAATGATTGGCAGTAGATTATTTACGTGCCAAGTTTGCCAGCCCTGACACACAACCTTCAATGAAGGCATGCCCATTCATGCATGTCTCCATGCAGAAGACACTCTAGCTGAGAATCGAATGGCACAACGTCTTGCTGTGAGGCGGCAACACTACTGCAGCACCACACTATTTGCACAGTCCTCAGTACTGTTAGACTTTTATTACTGGATGATAAGTGAGACAATTTTGAAATGAAAGTGCAAAGAGAGAGGATGATGGAAGACCTCAGCTTGTCCAAAGCATCTCATCTTCAAAGCCACGCTGCCATAATAAAACAATAGATATATTTGATTAGTTTACATCTTCTCAGGAGATAGAGAAAAGGGCTAAAAAAGTGATATGGTGGGTATGATGATATGGATGGATAATAAGCTGGACAAGAGGTGAAGGCCCCATTTGCAAATAGAGACTACCATACAGCATGTTATAAAACATTTCATTCTCTACTTGCAAAATCAGTAGACAGTCACTTCAAGGCAGCAGGTTCAGGACAAAGAACCTAGAACTGGTCAATGTCAGCTCCATAATACAGACAGATGGAGCTACATCTACCACAGATGGGCAGGGACTGATTGGCAATCTGTCTACTGGACATGCCATACAGAGACTGATATAGGTAGGCTGATAATGATAGCTCTCTCCTACTATGCTGGAGGGAGGGCCTGAGTAGTTCTTCAATCTCAAAGCTTCTCTATCATTGACATCAAATGGTTGAAACTCAAATGTGCACTTCATTTATGACAAGCAGGTTCTGGAGGCATTAAATCTTACTATTATGCATCCCACTCCAGCTAAACACAGTGCACATCTGTATCAAGTCTAGCATGGCAAAGCAACATTCCTATCAGGTAACATACGAAGATGTTTGGAGCAAGGTGCAATCTCTGTTGTATGACTGTCCAAATCACCAGCTTACAGCCCCTCTCATATAATGCATGTAAATGGGAGGAATAAATGAGGGATGGGAGGTTCATTGTTCATGGAGAAAATGAAGGGGTTAAATGAAATGCAAAAAATGTCACAAGTCATATGTGTTCATTTCAGTACGTTCTTAATGCCTATAAGAAAATGTATCTCTTCTTTCTAGAGAACAACACTGTTTCTAGTCCTAGCAAAACTGGCAAACTAGTATTAGAAAGAAAGGGATCTTTGCATAGTCACTTACATTATACAGGCTACAATGACTAGTAGTGTGTTTGGCCGTAAATGTCTAGCACGAAAATGTGCAAAAATACTGCAAGTTGAGTTCTATAAGATGATTTACATGCCAGTACTGTTATTGGTGAGTATAACTGCACAATAATTCAAATGTTTTTAGTTGTTGGCTTTTGTGTAACATCATGCTTACATATGTTAGCAATTCCCTGTGACTAATACTCACTGTCAGTTTTACACTTAACACATTCACAACATTTCTGTGTAGGTTCATATGTAAGAACTAGAGGCTAGTTGCCCTTGAATGCCATTTTATGCCTAGCTAATGTTCATTTTGGTGCTCAGAATAACCTATCCCATTTGGTGATAGCAAGGCCTTATCCATCCCATGGTCGATAGTTATATACTACCCCTAATGAGAATAACTGGGATCATACCATAGATAATTTCAGGCACCCATGCATGGGATAAATGATTTAGAAGCTGTGACTGTCCATTAGTAGCACAGGAGGCAGTTCTGGGGCAATTTTTCTCTTTCCCATCCAAAGTTCTAAGTTGTTCTTGAATACGGACAGGGATGAACTTTGTTTTATGTGGATGGGGAGTCTGTAATACAACAGTATTATCCTCTGCGAGATATACCTGTTCCTCCAAACAGTTCTGCTGATGTTACAGAAGAGATTTAGATCCATAGATCAAGTACTTCTGATGCCATTTGACTTTCTGATGTGCAGTAAATCCATCAGTAATTGGTCGGATGGTGGCTTGTATGCCAGATATAAGTCAACTCTTAGCAGTCTGTAGGATACCGAGTACAGTGACAGTCCTTTTAGTTAGGCCATGTATGACTTGTTGTTCAGGTCTTGAATCCTTTTAGTAAGGTATCTCGGTGGGTGTCTGAGTTGTTGCTTGTGTTTAGACAGATAAATGCCAAAGGGGATAATATATTGAATGACTAGCCTAATGAAAGCTGAGTTAAGGGATACAATGACATTCTTACATCTAGACATAAACCCTTTGTTTATAAGCTGTGCAATATAGAATGACTTTCTTACAACAATAGACACATGTTGGTCAAAAGGTAGGTCATTGTCCACATAAGTTCCCAGAATATATATATATATATATATATAGAGAGAGAGAGAGAGAGATAAGCTCTGTTTTCTTCAGGAGTTCTCAAATAGCATCTTTTTGACATATACACTAAAACATACATATTGATGCTACTTTAAGTATTGAAGAACTAAAATAACAACCGACAGTCTTTATCCCTGTCGCAAGTTGTTTTATATATACAGAATACACTGATATGATTTTTTTTTATTGCTAAATCATGTATCACAATACTTTCTGCAGGTCATAAATATTACCTTAAGAAGCTGATAAGTATATTACATAGGTAAATATCTTCATATTACTACCTTATATATCAGACAGGTCTTTTGATATGCCTTCTAATGATAAAGACTTGAGTATTCAAAAACATGCTTGCCATGACGGTGAGAGCCTGCTGTTTATCTTCTGGGTGTAGTGTTGCTCAGTGCCCAGATTAATAATGCAAAGTCACAGAGCTCAGACAGCAGATAGTTAGCAATCCTACCCATCTCTGGTTAGACTAAGATCTGTGAAGAGGGAAAAATAGCTGCAGCAGTGGGTGCATAACACAATAACCACAAATATGAAATGCAGAGAGTGTATGTGCTTCAGCATGCTACCACTTGTTCAAAAGCTGCAATACAAGACAAGCAGATCTTAACCTTAAAGGGCTCACAGTACTCTTTAAATCTATTTTTGACAAGATGAAGGGTTGAAAATGGGAGAATAAGACAGGAGGGAAAGGAGGGAATCAAGCAGAGGGGAAGACATAAGGAAACAGGGCATGAATGGATATTATATGGGAGGGAAACAAATGCACCCATTTTCTTTTTTCATAGAAAGGAAGATGGAGAAGGATGTAAGAAAAGGTCATGATGTGGTGAGAGTGTGAGGTTACTTAGTAGGGGAAAACACACAAACACATAATGCAGACTAGACAAATGGGGGAGGTACTAACACACTGGGAGAGGAGCAGCAACAGCAGAGATTTAGAATGCAGACAAAGAGAAGACAATGGGGATGTGGAGGACTGGACAACAAACAGGGGAGGGCAAAGATAAAAAATAGAGGGGGATACTGTTAATGAGTATAGGATAGGAGTGATCCCCTGTACCATCCTGCCTGTGTCAGCCCCAGTAGAATGTCAGAAACCACATTGTACTCCCTCATCACTGGATCCTGGGTTGAATGATGCTGCCAGTGGCAAGTGAGGATGCAACTCTGCAAGTCACAAAAGGATCACAGGATCATAGGAAGTTACTAGGCTAATGGCCTTAGGGCCCTTACAAGCCCAGCCAAGTTCTACCCTTATTTCCATGATCAGCATCTATTGTCCCTGTCCAAGATCTACACAGGTGGAACCCTTGGGGTGAATTTATGGTTACTCATCCAATTGTCAAGATTGTGTTTGAAGAAGGCCAATGAGGTGCTCTGTTTGACATAAAGTGTGAGTCTGTTCCAAAGGTGTGGTAACCTCTGGGAGACAAATCTGTCCCTCCAACAGGTTTCTATTAATGTCACATACCAGGTTAAGGTCTTAGAGTGAGTAACCTGTATACCATTTGACTTACGAAGATGTAGCACTTCCAATAAAGCAGGGTCAGAGATTGCCTTGTACACAATGCAGAGATAGCCTCTGAGTAGTCTGTATGAAACAGAATAAAGTGACAGTGATTTCAGATGATCCACATAGGTCAGATGCTGAAGACCATGAATTTTCCTTGTGAGAAACATTTGTGGGTTCTCCAACTAATGCAGGTGCTTGGAAAGGTACATACCAAAAGGGGCATTGTGCTCAATTATTGGCCTGATTAGGGAAGAATACAGAGAGATTATAACTTTTTTTTTCTGGAGGCAATGCACTTACTTGTGAGATGAGCAGCATAGAATGCCCTTCTTACCACTGTGGAGACATGGTGGCCAAATGTAAGGCTAATGTCAACCTGTGTGCCCAGGACTCGCACCACTGGGTTCATACTTAAGGTGTTGCTATCAATGCAGGAACATCGCCCTTACTGAAAAGGATGATAATACATTTTTTTGCATTGAGCTAAGGCCATGACTTTGTCACCGATAGTTTATTTGTGTAAAACCCTCTTGTAGGATGCTGACATCATTTGGAGATTCTATGACCTCTCCCAGTTTGCAGTCATCAGCAAACTTTGTCAGCCACAGACCTTTAGTTTTTTCTTGTACTTCGGAGAAATAGATTCCAAACCATAGAGGTCCCAGGACTGATCCCTGTGGAACACCACTGGTTACAGGTCTGCTGTTGGAGATGGATTCCCCTATTTTGACAATAAGGGTTCTATCAGTGAGCCAGTTAGTTAGTGACCCATCTAAAGATATAAGGTTTGATACTTAGCTGGGTGAGTTTGTGAGTTTGTCAATGATGCCTGCCTCCACCAGGTTAAACGGGCATGATCTTCCTTTGACAAATCCAAACCAAGTAGGGTCAAGTGTTTGGAGATTACCTACATTTTTGTTGATAAGATCCATGATGCTTTGCTCCATGGCCTTGAAGATAAGGCTAGTCAGGTTAATAGGTCTATGGTTCCCAGAGTCAATGGAATCACCACCTTTGTGCAAGGGAATAACGGTGGCCATTTTCCAGTACAGCGGGAATGATACCGGTGCTTAGACTATGATTGAAAACAGTACCCAATGGTGTTGCTAATTCTTGTTGGACCCCATGTAGGATGCAGCCTGGAATGTTATCAGGTTCCATAGATGCTGTGTTTTTGGCTTTAGAGAGGGTACTTATGACCTGTTCTTTATTTATTTATTTTACGTTTGTTAACTGTGAAAGTCTGACTTGGAACAAGCCAATTTTCAGCAGAGACCCAGGGAGAAATGCTCCAGATGTATGTCTTTGTAATGTGGGAGGAAACTGGAGCACCCATAGGAAACCAACATGAATGCAGAAAAGACATGCAAACTTCACACAGAAGGTACCCCAGCCAAGAATTGAACCAGGGAAACTCTTGCTGTGAGGTGACAACGCTACCACTGCACCATTGTGCCATCCTGAGGTACAAGGTAGGGGACAGATTGTATGGATGTCATGGGATACATGTGGCAGGGACAGGGAAGTTGGTTTTTCACAGAACCTGTTGGCCAACAGGTTAGCTGTGTCTATAGTTTCAGTATATGTGGTATCATTAACTACCAGTTTGGCACAAATTTGGGCCTTTCTTTTTAGGTTATGGGTGTAACTAAAGAATGTCTTAAGGCTGCCTTTAGTTGAAGAAGCTAATTTATATTCATAGTTTGCTTTGGAGGGATTTACAAGAAGCCTTATTTGTTTGTTTAAGCTGAGGCGGGAGTGTTTCCAGTTAAGGCTTCACTCCCTCTTATCTTTGATAGCAATTTCTTCCTCTTATTGTAAAGCCTGTTAATGGTAGTTGCCCAACAGGCAGGTTTGCATGTTTTGGTGCTAGCAGGTATGGTCGAGTCAATGCAGTTATACAGGTGTTGGCATAAAACATTGGTGTAGAACTTGGCATACTTGCCAGTTCCATCTGAGAGGGGAGGTGCAGTGAAGCTATTTATACTGTCCCATAAAAGGTTATAATCTGTTTTGGAGAAGTTTTTTAGGTTAGTTGCTGCTGGGGGGGGTGTCAGGTGTGATAGTTACTTCAAATGAGACTGATGTGTGCTCAGATCTTACCAGGGAAGACTTGATAGTGGGGGTGCTACAGTGCCCCCCCCCATATTGCTAATATCCAGGATGCTGGCACCCCTTGTGGGGATGTCAATCAGCTGGTCCAGGTTATTGGAGTTAACAACGTTTTGGAACCTTTGGGCAAGTGCGTTTGAGCATGGGTAATTTACCCAGTCAATGAATGAGTAGTTAAAGTCACCATGGTGTTGGGATGTATTTTGATAGTCTCAAGTATATCCAAATAGGCAGAGTGGGTTTCTTGAGTCATGGAGGGGGTCCTGTAGCTGGCAGTGACTTGAATAGGTGTTACATCTGAAGTATCTCCAGGGAATCATGCTGTTTAACCAATTTGTAGGTGTATTTATTTTTAATGAATATTGATACACTGCCTGCTTTAGTTTTTATGCCTCCAGTTTGTGGTCTAAACATGTGGAAGGAGGTGTAACCCATTATGGCTGGGGTGCTCGCCAACACCTTGAACCAGGTCTCCATGACTGCACAAATGTCTGTGCATTCCAAGGTGAGGACTGTTCCCAGTGAGTGCAGTTTCACGTTAAGACTCCTAGCATTTAGCACCATAACCTTGAGGCTGCTTTTTTATGGATATTTTACATCAGGAATTTTGTCCTTGAGATACTTCCTAAAAAAGGCACTATGGGGGAGACAACAGCCTTAGCTAGTAGCCAAAATCCCAGGGATGACAGATGAAGACTGCCTCTGGCAAAGCATCAAGGTCCGTTGATCATGTCAACCCAGGCTGACAGATACTGGATCACCTTAGAATGACACCAGAAACTAAGCCAATTATTGAAGTCAATCATTTTCTGTTTGTATTGAGACATCATCCTAGGTGAAGGTAATCTGAGAGATCAGTCCTATCTCTCTTCATATAGTCTAGAGAAGCATGTCTCAAATCGTTCACACCAACATGGACTATGACGGTCATAACAGTACCTGTTGTTGAGAGACTTGTGTACATGTGTGAAATGGCGTATCCTGGCACCTGACAGACAGCTAGCTAAGCGTGACCTTTTTCATATCCAGCCTGGTGAAAGGGACATCTGTGTGTCTCACGATAGGATCAGCTATGACTAATATATTTGGTTCTGTGGCTTTTCTTAAGGTCTTGTCAAGTGAAACACTGGTGTGCTTATGTGTATTGTGTTCTGTAAAGGAAGTATTTTGTGTAGCATGCTTGTGTTTGTGTTTGGGAGGTCTCTGATGCTTAGGTATGTTTCTGGTGAAGACCACTGCATATGTAGGTATGTGTGATGCGGATTTGGGTGGAGTAGGAGGTGAGGTGTGCATGCTGACAACCCACTCATTGTCATAAGTACTAACTGGTGTGTGAGAGAGCAGGGATTCAGGTTCTTAATATAGATGCATCTCTCACATGTTGAGTTTGTAAGGACTAAGAGTAGAGGGTTGTTGGTTAAGTGCCTCAGGATGCCCATGTCAGCAAAGCTTGTAGGAGAAACTGTGGTAAATTGTCTGTCCATAGTGTTAGGTAAATTTATATGTTCAGGAAAAGAGGTCGCACTTAGGAATGGCTAGTGGGTGAGAGGTTGTGTTGGTACCTCTGAAGCTAGGCTTAGTGTTCCACCTGATAGTAGAGCAGGGCTGATAAAAACCTCTGGAGGACCGCAGGCAAAGTGCTAAGGGAAAATTTAACAAGCAAAACATTTGTGTCTATAATCACCAATGTTAACCACCACTATGCAGCAGTGCATGGTGGTACACTATACGCAAACAAACACAAACATGGGGCTTAAAATAAAACATGAAATAACCATTTTAACTCAAACTATCCAATAAGGGCACTCTCTATAAGTTGTAATTCAATCAGCCTCGAATAGATGGGACCCAGACATCACTCTCCTCCCACAAAGGTACAGAAGGGCCTTCACTAAGAAAGATGGTTTGAACTTGGTGCTCAGATGTTACAAACCAGAGCCAGAAACAGCAAAACCTGGAACTGGGCTATGCTACAGCAGAACTAGTACAGTATACAGTAAAATGTGACAAAAAGTTCAGACAATTCAAGCAGACAGTAGAATGCAAATATCAGTTAAAAGTGCAATATAGGAGCAAAAATAGGGACTTATAGTTAGTTGGAAGCAACGGATGCTTCATATCTTGAAGTAACTTGGTGAATAGCTGGTTTCAGTGCTCAGGTGATCCCAAACAGTCTAGATTCAGCAAGTCTGAATTTAGCCTATGCTGTAAAATGCAGAAGTACTAGAAATTCAAACTGCATATAATCACAGTCACAACAGCAAAAAAATAGTTTAAATAAAGCAGCAATTTATCAGCAATTTCCAGTTTAGACTGGTGTAAACCTTTAAACTGCCACACTCCCTCACCACAAGAGTCTAGACCACAAATCTTTCTCATGTAAAACAAGTGGTTGTAGAGCCAAAGTGTGTAAGCCAGAACTAAGACACTTCAGAAAACAGACACAATAGGCCTACAACCAGCGATTCTCAGCTTAGAACGGTGTAGGTTATCCTCTCCTGCTACAAGAGTTTAGACAATGACTCCTCCTAATGTAAAATATCTGGTTTGGAACCCAAGTGCTTAAACTAGAATAAAGACACTTAGAGTAACAAGCACAATAAGCCTTCACCAGCAGTTTTCAGCTTAGAATGAGTGTAAGCCACACTATCCTGCCACAAAAGTCTAGACCGGAACTCCCCCAATGTAAAATAACTTGTTTGGATCCCAAGTGCTTAAACCAGAACTAAGACACTTTCAGGATAACAGACACAATGAGCTTTCAACCAGCAATTCTCAGCTTAGAAGAGTGTAGGCTACCCTCTCCTGCCACAAGAGTTTAGACCACAAATCTTTCTAATGTAAAATAACTGGTTTGGAATGCAAGCACTTATACAAGAACAAAGACACTTAAAACAACAGGCACAATAAGCCTTCACCCAGCAATTCCTAGCTCAGAAATGGCAGAGGCCACCCTCTCCTCCACAAGAGTGTAGACAACAAATCTTCTTAATGTAAAATGACTGGCCTGAAGCCCAACTCCTTAAACCAAAACTGAGAGACTTAGAGTAACAATTACAATGTAATCAAGTTACTAACAGGCAGTAATAAATGCAACAGAATAAATGCAGTTGAACACTTTAAGAACAAGCAGCAAATGCAAAATAAAGTAATAAAGTAGGAAGAGATACAAATACCCAAAACACAGCTGAATAAAGTGTATTTTTTTAGTTAAGTAGGAAGGGAGGAAACATATGATAACTCAAGGTTAAGAAAATAAGGATGTGGGCCTTGCCAAATGATCTCACTGTACTCAGTAGAATGAAACGGTGTGCTGGGACTGGCTGGAGTGTACAATATCAATTTTATAGTAGAGATGTGAAACTCAAAAGTTACCAACTTTTAAGAATACAACAATAGTTGGATGGGTGGATGTGAAAAACAAAATTTTAGACAGAATCAGAACAAAGAAGGATTCCTTCAGTGAAGTTTACTAACCCTGAGATATGTTCACAAAATATAGCCTTTGCAGAATACTTTTAAAACAACCACCTAAGAGCAGTACAGTAACAAGCAGGTAGAATTTATTTAACAAGTGCAAACAGTGATAAATTCAACCAATAAATAAATGCAGCACAGGAAGTATACCAGTTTACCAGCCCCCCACATACACACTCTAACCCATGGATGAACTATTCATGGAAAGTAATATAGGAGCTAAACATGCAATATAAAAGACAACTAGAGACGCACCTCACTGTAATGGTGGAAGGTGCCATGCTAAAATGAGAGCATGCACATTGATCAAAAAAGACAGCATGTCAAACTCTAACTAATGGACCACAAATGTTCAGTCTGCAGCTTATTGAAACTGATACTAAACATCTTTGTTTTGCAGAAGACCACTCCCTCCTTAACATTTATGTGGAAGGTTACATTCCTAGTTGATTATGTGTACCACATCCCAGACTGCACTACTGTGGAGAAAGAGCAAATTCACTTATCCCCATGTAGTGCACTTTTGAACATAAAAAACAGCCAGCTTGTGTGATTAGCTGATTTTCACTAACACAAGCTGACTGTTTTTCTTTTTGATAAAGAGAGAGTTCAGCTACTTGAATGCCAAATGATAAATGTGTTTGGGTTTATACAGCAACATACATCTGTATAGAAGAGTGTATTGCAGAGTATGCATGATGAGCTATGGGAGCGCACATCCCAGATGTGTGAGATTCTTGACCTGCTCCATCACCTACTGTTGCAGCTAAGGCCTTACCTTGCTCATGGATACCTTGTAGACATGTGTCATATAGCTTATCCACCTCTGACTCTTGTGAAGGTGGCCATCATGAACATGGAAGGGTTTAGTCAGGGTCACACAGCTCCACTACTTTCACATCTAGATTGGAGGTGCATACAGGCAGGAGAAGGTGTCAGTGAGGGTATGGTACTCATTTTACCTCCACATCTGGTAGGCAACAGTGCATGTGGTCACTCGGTGAATGTACCTGTAGCCAAGACCTTCTTACTACAAGAGAAACTTTAGGAAAATGCAGCTTCCATGGATGGGGGCTTGCAAGGAGGATCTGCACATATTCCATGGGTGCCCAGTACCTCTCCATAAGACACATCCACAGTGGTGCAACATCTGCTGAGGCTGTGTTTCAGCATATCCACACACCAACCACTTCAGTTCTTAGATGCACAAACACAGGCATGCATAAAGTCACACTGGCCTTCCCCAGTACATTTTACAATACCCCCTCTACTACACTTCAGACCCAGAATTACAAAGTTATTTTCATCTTCAACAGCAGTAACTCAGTTTCTGTGGAAGGCTCTGCACACTTGTATTCCTGCCCTCTACCTGTGCAAATGATGATGAGTGGGCCCTGCCCTTTGTACTTTTTTACCTGGGTTGCCAATGTCTGTTATTGATTTACATGCATCAGATTTCTGTAATGTACATGCTTCACTATGGCTCAAAGCTATGTGTTAGTCTCTGCCTTTTGACCAGTGTCATGGTGAACTGTGCCCACCTCCATCTAGCATGATTAGCCCCAGCGGCATGGTCCCCCACTGACTCCTCATCTGGCCAACCCACCACTGCATTGTGTGCCAGACTGCCATAAGATGTTCTTCTTTCATTTGTCATCCCTGGTGGAAGTGCTTTGTTAATATTATGATGTGTGACATTACACATACTGAGAATATCTTCACACATGTATCAGATCATACTGCAAGACACCACCAGATACATCCAAGCAGTGAAAGCATGCTGTTAGTACTTCAAATGCATTATGTGTGATGACTGAGGTTTAAACCAGTGCATAGTTGTATCCATTGCCCATCATGGTAGGCGGTTTTCTGATAGGTGCCACAAACCAGGCCTCCGTGGCATAACTGCCTTTGCCAGTATGATGCTCCTGGGGAAAGTTACCCCTCACAAATCACTGATACAAGTCACATTTGTGCCATACATGGGAGCCATGATGAATGCTTGAGTGGTCTGTAGACACTTTGTAAAGAATACTGGCAGTTGACAGAGGGGTAACCATTTTGTTCATACACCTTCTTCTCAGCTCACTAAGTGAGGATTTTATTTCAAGGTGTGTGAAGTCTATGGCCCCCAGTAGTCAGGGAAAGGATCTATCTTGAAATCCTGCATGGTGTTGGCATTCTCTCCTGTGGTATGAGGCAACTACATATAATTCCACTACTCCTGTGATTAACACTGGGATTTCACTGCTGTCAAATTCCCTAGCTGTGGCATTTAAAATCACGGACATTATACATTTCTGAATTTGTCTGCCATATTGTTTTTGCATATTTGCATACACAGAGATACTCATTTAGTTATTGTTGCTCATTATCATGTCATTTTGCATGACATTGTACAACAATTAACATACAATGTGAGCAGTGTTGGTTGGCCATTGCCACTCATGCTCAGTGCATCTATAAATCACACAAGTCCTGAGTGTCACCACTTGTATACAGTTGCTTACTGCAATGTATCAAATGTTTCCAAATCCCACCCACAGCATTTGACATCCTAGATATCTTTTGATTTTTTTTCTAGTACTGAGAAAAAATACATTTAGCTTGATAGGAACAAAATGTTTGATTCATGATAGTTAGCTAAAAACAAGATTTTTCACTTTGTTTCCAGAGTTTATTCCTACTTGAAGCCATACTTCGGTGTCTGTAGTCTTAGTCTACATGAACACAGGATCATGAACTTGAAGAAAACAAGACAATAAATCATAACATCTGAGTAGCAATGCTTCTTGTTTCATGGATTTATCTTTAGTATTAAGAATTGAGATCCCTGAAAATGAGATTTTTGAGGTTATGGAATCAATTATGTTATGATGTCAGGTTATTACTTTCATTAAACTGGAATTTAACATTTCAATGTACATTTTTTCATTAATGTAGTTAGTAGCATTGACCCATTTATTACACATTCTTCACTTACCAGTCCTGACCCACTTTTTATTTGTCCTCCAATGCAGATATTGTTTCCATTAATATACCATTTGCTATATGCAGCTTCTATTTATGTGTTTTACCCTGGAGAGTACTTTATAGCATACTACATGAAGGGTGTTATATGGAGCAATATGTATTGTTTTGTATAGCAGAAAACCAAAGCTCAGCTTTAAATGGCAGCAAAGTAAAATTGCATGCTGTAACACTAATAATGCTTCATCCTTATGTAATATAATGAAAAACTTTAAGCAACTCAATAAACAGAGCAAAAAGATTGGCTATAACATCTTTTGTTGTCAGACTCATCATTAAAGATTGCTTTCCTGCCTTTTAATTCTATTATTTTGTTTCAAATACAGTTCTTGTAAAGATGTCATAAGTGAGTATGTGACTGAAAAAGAAATATGCAGTGTAGAAAGAAGTTACAGTTTCAGATCACAAATATAAGTAGCAAATTAATCCATAGACAAATGGATATGCAGTGTGAATATTGTGATTTAGATACTGGATACATCTAAATGTACTTGTCAAATATTTCATAGACATACTCTTGACTAATGCCTAGAAACATGACTGTGTTTTTAAATGATGTAAATCATATAAAAGCAAGCTGCTTGCAATGCAGTACACATAAGAACACTGTACAATAATAAGAAAATAATGCAGCAGAAAGGAGGCTTAGTACTATTATATGACACAGAATGTTAGGCAGAAAGGAGAGCAGACAGTAAAAGTAGGAAGTGGTGAGAATATTAGGGTGAATATTACATATACATGAAAATCCTACTGTAGCTTAGGAAGTAGGAAAGAGGGTCAAGAAGAAGAAGAAGAAGGCAGATATGTACACCTGCAATACAAAAATCTTATCATCCAATTGTGAGACATTTAACACCTTACTGATAGGCTGCTAGCAGGTTCAACTTGGACAGACAATAGATCTGCCAAACTGTACTGTTAAAAGAAAATAATAAATATGAAACATCAAAACAGATAAAGTCAATACCATACCAGCAAAACATATGGCGTACACCAAATAAGCAGAAGGAATAACAAACAACAAATGTAAACAACTGCTACTAACTCTGTTAGATGCAGCTATAATGTTTTAATCTCTTAGTCCACAAAGTTATATGCATTTATTTATTTATCAATTTATTTATGTATGGGCAGAATTCACGAAGCCTCCGTGTAAGAGTTACAAGGCTTACACAGCTGGCGAGTGCACCTGGCAGTAGTGCCCAGGCCGGACCCACCTCCAGTGGCCCTGTGCCACCTGCGGGTGGAAGCGCTGCAAGGGATGGGGCTCATCCCCCTCTGCAAGTGTGGCCGGAGGAGAACATCCACTCACCCTCCGTAATGTCTGGACTGTGGTGCGTAGGGAGATCTGGGACGCTGTTCTTGGGCCCCTAAGCCAGATTGAGGCATGGGTGGCACAACTAACGGGCGTGCCTGCTGCCCGGCCTACACAGCCCCCAGCACAGCCCTGTCCTGGGCAGTGAAGGCACAGTGGCAACTGCCCATGGGTGGGGATATCAGTTCCACTGTTGCCATCTGTGGGCTCATGGGCTCTAGATATCCAAACATCCGTCCCCGTCAATTGTGTAACCGCCCCACATGTGTCATACACCGCCCCTGTATGCATCTTGTTTGTCTTGTCTGTTAACCTACCCAACCTACCTCCCCAGCTATACCGACTTCCTGTACCTGACATACCACTCTCACCTGAAAAAGGGCACTCTACCCACAAAAAATTACGCCCCATACATAGCTGCCCATTTCGCACACATGTCTGCTGGACATGGAAACTGTCAATTACAATTGGCTGTACAAGTATTATTGTTGTCCTTACACCTCTCTCAGGGGTGGGAGGTTTCAAATGTCACACCAAATTACAAACATATGCACAGCTGTTGCTGATGAAGAAATGGGCAGCTATGGGCCTTACCTACACCCCTCCTGCAAAACCCGAGCTTGTTTCCCTACTGTCTTACCCTCTTTTTGACCCCTTTTTCACCACTTTCCTGTCTCTCCATTTTCATTTCTTTCAAAGAAATTAGCGCAGGTGTGTGCAAGAGTAAGCACTTTTAAGCAGTTGTAAGCGGGTGTGCGCGGAGCTGAATGCCAGTGCGCATGCATGAGCCCCACGCAAACCAGCGCTAACCCGGTTACAACTGCTTAAAAGTGCCTTAGTCACTCTGAATGACAAGGCCTGTAGTCTGCTCAAAAGCAAAATAAAATCCCACTGTCAGTCCCGCACCCAGGACCTTGGAAACAGTAGTCTGCATGACTTACCACTAAGCCATGACTGTTATATAAGAACATTGTGCTACAATAAATATATAATGTAATAGTAGGAATGAATGTAAAGGGAATATAGGATGTGTAGTACACAAAGCATGTCATGTATATTTTCTGTCAAATGTAGTGGATTTCTATAATAGTAGTGTGTGAACAGAAACAGCCATGCTAGTTGGTAGCTAGTAGGTAATAATGTCACTGTAGCACCTTGTAAGCCACACACATACTCACAGCAGGATAATCACTGCTCATACCCCACAACCTCTTACAGCAACACATCCGGACTAAGCAATAAAAAATGTGGAGCAAAGGCCCAAAAACAGGGACACATTCCAAATATTGCTCCAACAAATGTAGACCGTTGAGAGAGTAACAGGTTTTGCATTATGTTGGATGTTTGGAATGGTATGAAGTCTGAAACTGAAATGTTTGTCACTATAGTCTGACTTGAGCCCAGAGTGATTTGCCAGAAAAAGCTGTTTATGAGATATGGGCCAAAATATAAGGCAAAGATGTGGACATCCTGCAAATATCTGTACACTTGAGAGGTCTGACACTGGCATATTTGAATAGTTAAGAGCCTAGACATAGCAACAGTGACTGAGTTACAGGGATGCCCCACAGACTCCCTGTGAAATGTACAAACAGTAGGCAGAAAGGTGTTACAACACATGCAATGGTAACTATGAAGTACTGAAAGTATGCGCCACTTGCACGTTGGAAATAGTGTAGTAATACATATGCTCATGCTAACCCACAGTCACAACTGCAGAACACCAGGCAATTTCATGGGTGTACCCAACTGATATGTACCATTCCAGGAGGCAGATAAAAGATGCACCTGAGAGTCTCTGGGGCCTGCTCAGCAGCATACTCAAATACCCTAATAGATGTCAATGTCCACACCATGGCCAGACCACACTGCATGCAGTAACACCCTAGCAGATATAGCAAGCATCCCAAGGTGTGAATGTACATGGAAAATAGGAAAGCCACAGCAACACACTACACCTAGCAGGCATACAAGTAGTGAATGTAAAGGGCAAATATTGAAGCCGTAGCAACAAAGTGCAAGAGCCACTGCTATATACCAGTTACACCACATGTCCCACAGGAAAGCACACCCACCCACATTAACAGTAGTAGTAGTCTTAGGTGTCAGTGTACATACACACTTAGTACAGGAAACTGGAGAAATGAATGGAGAAATGTTAATCTACAACACAGCCAGAAATATGAGAGAGATACTAACCTTTACACTCACAGAACAGTGTCCACAAGATACCAGCATGGTCCCTGCCCTTAAACTCTGAAAGGGCTACGCCTATCTCACATACCTTTTTATAGCACTGTCCTGGAATCACAGTGAGAACTGCAATCAGTACACAACTGGCTGCATGCAATTAGCAAATGCTGGCTAACAATTGTTGCAGAGGCCATCACATGGACATATGCAGATACCTACAAAAGCAGGCTGTACTACCAGTCCACACATGCAATACGTTCATTGCTCCCTCTGGAGGTAGGGAGAGAGAGAGAGAGAGAGAGTGAGAGAGAGAGAGAAAAAACATACACAAACAAAAACACTCATCAAAACCGACTAGAAAGCTGACATCTGCCAACTGGAGCAGCAGCAGGACACCAAACCAAACAGCAACGCAAGCAGCTGTGACAAACACAGGTAATGTAAAGTAATACTTTAAAAGTCTACATACTGTGAACCCTCCATATGTGTCATTGGTCTGTATCCATATGTGTATGAAGATGTGCATAGGGCAGGGGACATACAGCAACTACCAGTGAAGGCTGTACATACATATGTATGTGAGGGCATCTATGTGCACATATCAATGTAGCAATGTAGGTTGAATGTAGGTTGTAGTGAAATGTACAAAGTAGGTTTCACAGTTATGTATGTTTAGCAGTATGTTAGTGTGTGTATACAGTTTTGGAAACAAACATGTTGATATACCTATCTATCATATGGATACGTATGTATGTCAATATATGTATGTATGTCAATATATGTATGTATGTATATATATATATATATATATATATATATATATATATATATATATATATAATATGCATATATGTATACATACATAGAGAGGGATGTAGGAATACATAGACAGATGTAGATAGAATATGTAGAAACATATATATGTAATACACACATACAGATATAGATATATGTAGATACATATACATAGACAGACAGATCTGACTATCTACAGATATGACTGTATATGACAATCTCACACTCCCCCTGTCCCACCCCCTCTGTCACTCTCACCCCCTCTCTGTCACACTCCCCCCTCTCCATATCTATAGCAATATATGTACATCGAGATATATATATGTGTATATGTATACAGACATATATATATATATGTCTATATATATATACATATGTATACATATATTTTTAGTTTATATATATATATATATATATAGATATATAGATGTATATAGATATATATATAGATATATATATATATATATATATATATATATATATATATATATATATACATATATATATATATATATATATAGAGAGAGAGAGAGAGATGTAAATATATTCTGAGTGAGGCACATGTGTAGAGATGTATTGCAACAGGTGCCTGGTGACAAAGGCATGGAGTGAACACCAGTGTCGAAACTGGAGTACCATACCCCATTTCAAATCACCTACACCAGTAACCACCAGATAATTCATTGGCTGCCCACCACTGCATGTGTCAGGGGTGAACAGGGTCATAAATGTGTACAATAGTCCCCCCAATGATAGTTACAGTGGCACACTATTCCTGGAATACATGCACATGGTATGTGTCAGCAGACATGGTGTGTCAGCTATGGACATGTAGGTCAGTGTACCCCTCCACACCACACAATGGCTGCCATGGTATGTACCTCACATGACAGCTACAGAAATGGAGAAGGACACAGTGACATGTACAACACTGTGACAATGCACTCAAACACATTACCAATGCACAGTGACTGACAACACCACAGAGTACACACATACTACCCACATAGAGGTTACCACTCCTGGATTTACATACTTAAGTCACACCCATGACAGATGTCCAACAACCATAGTAACACCTCACACCATCCACAACCTAAATGACTGCTGTGTGTCGTCCTTGATACCGCAGCAGAGAGCACATGGCGGAGGTACAGGTTCCTACCCACAGATAAGACATACCCTGCAATAAACCACACAGCATTAAGAAGCAAGACTCCCCATGAGTACATGTCACACATACCCCTGCTGAATGTTAGTCAGATAGGTAATATGCCATATGAGTCACCCTGTGTAACTGTTTGACAGGAGCAGGTACCATCACATCACATGTGTCACAATGGTCAGGGTAGCAGAACAGTATGCTGCTGTAGTCCCAGGGGCAATAGCATATTGTATTGTATTGTATTGTAATGTATTGTATTGTGTTGTATTGTATTGGTATGTAGAGGTGCCTCCTTCGTGGAGTGGAACCACTGCTGCTGTATGCCAGTGTACAGGTACATATCCTGTAGTCAGGCTAGTGTTACATAGCACTTCTATATGTGTGTTTAGTTCCTCTTGGAGTTCATGTAGCATGCAACCGGGGATACCATCAGGTCCCATTGATGCTGTGTTTTCTGCTTTTCTGAGGGCGGCTCTCACCTGGACATCTGTGATGACAGGGAAGTTACATTCAGCTGGGATAAGTATGTCTTAGTTTGGGGGAGAGGGAGGGGGGAAACTTGCACTGAACCTGTCTGCCACAATGTTGCCAATATCTGTGGGTTCAGTGAATTATTTGTTGTTGTGTACTAACTATGAGCATATTGGAGGGTTTTTGACTAGGTTTCTAACATAACTGAAGAAGGCCTTGTGGTTATCTGTAGTGTCCCTGGTGATTTCCCTCTCAAAGTTGCCCATGGATGTTTGTATGAGAGAACATAGCTCTTTACTAGTGCTGATCAGACATGCCTTCCCTTTATGGAATTATGCTCTATCTTGCAGTAGCTTCCATCTCTTGTTATACAATCTGTCTATGGCTGGGGTCCACCAGACAGGATGCTTTTCTTTTGTGGAGAGTGTCTTGGTCTTATATGGGATTGCATGATCCATGCATTCTCGGAGATGTCCGTAGAAATCATTTGTGAAGGAGTCAGCATTGTGGATTGTGTCTTCCACTGGCCCAGTGGGCTTGAAGGGTACCATCTCAGTGTTACAAAGTGTAAAGATTGCATTTGAAATGTTATTCACTGTAGTCGTTTTTGCTGGTGGTGGAGGTGGGATATGTATATCCAGGGCAATTAGTTTGTGGTCAGATCACAGTAGTTGATGATGTACCCATATAGTACCTCATTACAAACCCCCAGAGTAAGGAGGTGCTTTGGACCTGAATCAGTGTTCTGACTGCTGGGGTTTGGTAGTATGTCGTATGGAGTGTGCCAGGTACTGTTGCACAGTTGTTGGCTGAGCACTGATACCTGACCATTTACATGTGTATCCACCAATAGACAGACAGATGCTATATATGTGAGGTATGTTGTATCACAACAGTCCAATAGCATGTGTAGTATGTGTGCCAAATTCTGCTGACATATTTTGCTGATATCATTTTATTTCCTTTTTCAGGACCATGGCTCACCAGCGCAATCCAGCATACTCTGCAGCTGAGGAAGAGGAAATACACCAGAGCCTGGTGCGGGATTATGCAATACTCTTTTCCCGCACCAGCCAGAATCATCAGGAGAGGGCTGCACTGTGGCAAGACCTGGTCCGTCGGGTAAATGACATAGGCACGCATAATAGGACATATGAGCAGGTACGACATCACTGCAGTGATTTAATCAGAAATGTCCGCCAGCAAGGCCGGATATCCACAGGCAACAGGTTGCCACAGGTGGTGGGGTGGCTACACATCCCCCACTCACCAGACTGGAGGGACTACTCATAAGTCTTGTGGCCCCCACCTGCCAACAACAACAGCAGCAGACCTGCATTATGATGGAGGCTGGAGCCACAGAGCACCAAGACTACGAGAAGGCAGGTAATATGCCATATGTATAGATGACTGTTGTGTACACTGGTAGTTAATGCATGTGTGAGGTGTGTCCTTGGTTTGTAGCTGTCATCATAGTATTTAATGTGCAAGTGTGATATTCTCAATATCAGCAGCTGACCTGTGAAAGTCAACTGTTGTACTACTGACCTGTATCATACTCAGTAACAATGGCACAGTTGTGCCCACTGACATTAATTTCCTCACTTCTGCAGGTCCCTCTGGTGTAACAGCAATGCAGCCTATCCATGCTGGTGAGTGTGTATTAACAATACCTTTAATAGTCTTGATAGTAATAGTAATATTAGGCTCACTTAGTAGTGCTCTGTGTATGCATGCAGGTGTGTCTGTGTCTGTGTGTTGATATCTCGCATACTGAGTAGTGTGCAAGTGTGCAACTGTGTGCAAGTGTGCAACTGTGTGCATGTGTACAACTGTGTGCATGTGTGCATGTGTGCATGTCTGCACGTGTGCATGTGTGCACCTGTGCATGTGTGCATGTGTGCATGTGTGCACCTGTGCACGTGTGCATGTGTGCATGTGTGCATCACTGGTAACATTGTGTAGACATTGTAAACTGTGTTTCCTGTTTCCCTCCCACAGGTTCTGGTGCTGCTCTGGTGTCATGCAGCAGGGAACCTGAATCAGATGCAACGGGTACTGATAATGATGACATCTGTGTAATGGCACAGGAAGGTGTGCCAGGGTCTGTCATTGGTCAGCCAATTGACAGTACACGGCTGTCAACCCCATCAATGCGCACAGTCATCCTGCCAATACACCCTTTGTCACCAATGTCCCTAGGTGATGGACAGCATACAGTGGGCATTGACCAGGGTAATGTGGTATCTGTGGCACATGCTTCCCCACACAGTAGCCATGGGCATGGCCCTGA
Organism: Protopterus annectens; assembly: GCF_019279795.1. NCBI lineage: Eukaryota > Metazoa > Chordata > Ceratodontiformes > Protopteridae > Protopterus > Protopterus annectens. The sequence continues at coordinate 1,415,127,915 of NC_056746.1, read as the reverse complement.
GATGGTACCACACAGACAGATGTCCAGGGGTTCTGGTGGGAGCATCCATGGGCGTACTGCCCCTTTCAGACGTGCCCGCAAGAGGTCTTACAACCTCAGCTATGTTTCGGGCTGTCATGCAGGCACAGTCACGTATGGAACGGTACACCAGATGGGGTCTGAGGGAGCTGACAGCATGTCGCACAGCCATGACTGACAGTATGCGTGACATTGCGGCTGCCATCCGTAATTTCACCGATGTCATAGAGAGACATTGTGGGGACATATTAGATCAGTTCCACAACTACATGTCCATCAGCCAGGGCATTGGTGGATGGTTGAGGCATCGACATGGGTGTATGCCAGCAACAGCAGCAGCTGGCAGTCGTCGCGGATGACAACAGGGCCGCGGCCGCCCCCATAGTGCCAGCAGCAGCCCCAGCAATGCTGGGTCTATGCTGTCATCAGACCGCCCCTGGAGACCATGTGCACGTGGCTCTGGACAGGCCCAACAGGGATCTGTGTCCAGTCAATGAACACTTGCTTCTGATGACAGTATCCAGTCTGGATTGGTACCAGATATGGTCCGTAGCACCCTTGCAAGGAACAGGTACCGTGTCCGTGACCAGAGACACTGATCTGTATGACCTGGCAGGTACAGTCTGTGGCTGTCTACAAACACCGGTATATGGCAGCCATGAGGTGGAACTGTGTGCATCCATACACACATGTGAATTGACAACACCTAGGGCTACCGCATACACGCACACACTGCATCAACATTGCCCCACCTTGTACTGCTGTCCCTCACCAACACACATACACATACATGTCATTTGGTGGTATCAGTGGCAGACTCAGGCATACCAAGTTCACACCCTGTGCATATGATGAAACTGTGCCACCTCCGGCAATCTGTAACATCAGTGCAGGTACAGGTTAACATGTTGCTGATGCACAGGGTGACTACATAGATGTGTAGTAATAGTATCATGTTGTTAACAGTACTGTGTGCTGATATAATTGTGGGTATATCCCAGCATGCCTGATGCAGTAAGGGTATGATTGTCTTGCACTGTTTTCTACACCCATGTTAAGTACCATAGTGTATCATCTGCACATGTTGGCATACTGGTGGTAAGGATGTCAACAGAAGGCTACATACATAGGTAGCACAGGGGATAAGGTAATGAAAGTATTGATACCCAATGATGGACATGTAAACTGCAAGTGGCACGTTGCCCACACTGGACTCTGCAATGCGGATGTTTGAGGATGTTGATATGTGTGCAGTACTACATGACTGGTACAGGACACACAGGAGCACCCTAGCACTGCAAGCTCACATCTCATACCATGCTAGACAGCCCCAACACACAAAACTAACATTCACAGGAGGGAGAGTCCTCATAAATGTCAGGGATACTGTGGTGGCAGGACAGGTAGCATACATCCTACTAAGTATAGAACCACTGAGTGAAGGCTCAGTGTCTGTTATTTGACATGTGTATTACTGCAGGTATGAGCACCTGGGTTTCCATCCGGTTATTGTACATTCTGACGGTACATGGTCTGTACACTTGTGTGCGCTGAGACTGGACCCTGGCCATCTGACCTGTGTATTTCCATGTACATGTTTATAGTGCCTGCATATTTGCACTGTTACCTACTGGAAATGGTACAGCTTGTTTGTTGTACAATGGACTACATGCAGCCCTGCTTACTGTAGCTTTGTTTGCATGCATGTTTGCTTGCAGTTAGCCTGGAACACTGATCCCACCTGCAATGCAGATTTACAGAGCTTCTGTGGACTCCTAGTTACATCTGCATAGCTTACTATATGTATGTCCATGTCTCACTTGACAGAACATCACTGTTTGTCCTGTTCGCATGTACGTTGCCTGTGACACATTGCATATGACTTACCTGGCATTCGACCACGTGAGCAGTCATATATGCCAGTACTAACTAATCACAGGCACTACACCCTCACATACTCACCTTCTGTACCCTGTTCCCCATTGGCCCTATGTGCTGTTAATCACCATGGCAATCACAGTACTATGGTAGCATGTGCAAAGGTCACTTGTCAGTCACCTCTATGGTACAGTTGTGGAATATGTGAGTCATGTGGCAATGTCACAGCTGCCACATGTACACAGTCAACTCTCTCCCCTACACATGGACATACAACACATGTATGAGATGCAACCACATGGCCAAACTGGGGACTAAGCACTCTGAAACCAGTACTAGCATAACCTGACAGATGGCATGAAATACTACAGTGACTACAATACCAGTCTGATGTAGAGCTACACTGACAGCAATCCAAACACATGAACACACTGGGGCATTTGTGGACCCTCAGAATAGCATCCTGCCTGAACAGCAGGCACCTCTGCAGCTGGCCCACAGGCATACGTTAAGCCGGAAAACAGCACGTGCAACGCATAGCATACAAATCCTGTGTGCCAAACAGTCACAGCCTGTACGGCTAGACAACACACCTGCTACAGTTGTGTTAGGTGCCTTCATTGTCCGGTACAGTCAGGTCCCGCTCACCAGGCTGGACAAGGTGAAGGTCATAGTGATATGCCCGTGGGGCACTATGGTACACCACATAACACAAGCATACAGGTCAGTCAGAGGCATGGACACATATGACTCAGTCATTGTCCATGCCACTATGGCTGACCTGTGATGTACCTCCCTGGACTACATGATAGGGAACATAGAAGGGCTTTCTGAGCATGTGGCACAGGCTGGTATGACCCTGACCTTGGTTGGCATCATACCCTCACCAAGAATGCTGAAGTATTACTGAATGCTGATGAATTACTGTAGCTACAGCACCCTAGCTGAAAGGTTCCTAGCATGTAATCACTGCATTGCTATGGAACAACTTGTTACCACTCCCACAACAGGTGAAAACATGCAGCACCTGTTCATCAACAACATGTAGACTATATGCCCCAGACCAGATGTGTATCCCTCGCTGCTAGGATGATACCATATACAACTCGCACTGTATATACACATACCACATGCAGCACCCACACAGAAGACCACAGTCATAATGTTATCCAGTGCAAATACCATGTATTCACATGTGGCAGGAGTCAGACATGGGAACTATTGAAGGTCACAGGTACATATGTGTATTTGGCACACACATACATTATTTGTGTCCATTGCCATTACTGGTTTAATCGATGTCATGCATTATTGTGAACAACAACCCACACACATGGGCATTCTGTGTGACAAAAACACACGTGGCATGTGTGGAATTCAAAGCCATAACTAACTGTGCTATGACAGTAGTGAGAGATGCAGTAGCTGAGCGTGCTATTTGCATTACTGGGAGATTTGCCCTCTTCTACTGTACTTGTAGGGTGCTGACATCATCTCTGTGTAGAGATTGGAATATGCAGCAGCTGGTGTGTTGTACTGGTTGCCAAAAGGGTCAGTTTTTTTTACATTATTTGTGTCCATTGCCATTACTGGTTTAATCGATGTCATGCATTATTGTGAACAACAACCCACACACATGGGCATTCTGTGTGACAAAAACACACGTGGCATGTGTGGAATTCATTTACATTATTTGTGTCCATTGCCATTACTGGTTTAATCGATGTCATGCATTATTGTGAACAACAACCCACACACATGGGCATTCTGTGTGACAAAAACACACGTGGCATGTGTGGAATTCAAAGCCATAACTAACTGTGCTATGACAGTAGTGAGAGATGCAGTAGCTGAGCGTGCTATTTGCATTACTGGGAGATTTGCCCTCTTCTACTGTACTTGTAGGGTGCTGACATCATCTCTGTGTAGAGATTGGAATATGCAGCAGCTGGTGTGTTGTACTGGTTGCCAAAAGGGTCAGTTTTTTTTACACATACCCTACTTTCATCACCCCCCCCACACACACACACACACACACACACACTTGCAGGATTCAAACCCCTACCTAACTATGTTATGAAATTCAAGACAGACGCATTAGCGGAGCGTGTTATTCGCATTACTGTGAGGTTTTTCTTCTCCTGCTGTACTTATAGGGTGCTGACATCATCAGTGTTTAGAAAGGGGAATGTGCATCCTGTAGTGTGTTTTCCTAGTTGCCAAAAGGGACATTCTTCTCACATAGAATTGCTTGCACACTGACCCCCCTCATCCAAACACACACACACTTGCAGGATTCAAACCCCTACCTAACTATGTTATGACACTCAAGATGGACGCTTTAGCGGAGCGCTCTATTCATATTACTGGGAAGTTTATCTTCTCCTGCTGCACTTAAAGGGTGCTGACATCATCAGTGTTTAGAAAGGGGAATGTGCATTCTGTAGTATGTTCTGCTAGTTGCTAAAATGGACATTTTTATCATACAGAATTGCACACACACACTAACCCCTCTCACCCAAACACACACACTGAGCATTTGCAGGATTCAAATCCCCCTCATCCAAACACACACACTGAGCATTTGCAGGATTCAAACCCCTACCTAACTATGTTATGACACTCAAGAAGGACGCATTAGCGGAGTGCGCTATTCGCATTACTAGGGGGGTTTTCTTCTCCTGCTGTACTTATAGGGTGCTGACATCATCAGTGTTTAGAAAGGGGAATGTGCATCCTGTAGTGTGTTCTCCTCATTGCCCAAAGGGACATTTCCCTCACACAAAATTGCACACACACTAATCCCCCTCATCCAAACACACACACTGAGCATTTGCAGGATTCAAACCTCTACTTATTTATGTTATGACACTCAAGACAGAAGCATTAGTGGAGCACGCTAATCACATTACTGGGAGGTTTCCCTTCTCCTGCTGTACTTATAGGGTGCTGACATCATCAGTGTTTAGAAAGGGGAATGTGCATCCTGTAGTGTGTTCTCCTAGTTGCCAAAAGGGACATTTACTTCACACAGAATTATACACACACTAACCCCCCTCACCCAAACACACACACTGAGCATTTGCAGGATTCAAACCCCTACCGAACTATGTTATGACACTGAAGATGGACGCATTAGCGGAGCGCGCTATTCACATTACTTGGAGGTCTTCCTTCTCCTACTGTACTTATAGGGTGCTGACATCATCAGTGTTTAGAAAGGGGAATGTGCATCCTGTAGTGTGTTTTCCTAGTTGCCAAAATGGACATTTCTCTCACCCAGAATTGCACACACACCAACCCCACTCATCCACACACACACACACTGAGCATTTGCAGGATTTAAACCCCTACCTAACTATATTATGACACTTGAGGGAGACGCATTAGCAGAGCGCACTCTCCGAATTACTGGGCATTTGTTCTGCACCTGCAGTATTTATAGGGTGCTCACATCATTATTTATACAGAGGTATGTACATCTATTACTACCTGTCAGATGGGGGATAGCATATATATGCATTTGCAGCCACCTACTTCAGGGTCAGATATGCACATCAGCACTAGCAGGTTATGTTTCATACCATGCTTCGTGACCACAGGACCTGTAACACACAACACAACCAGTTCAGACCACCCCTCCCACATCCAGCACACACACTTTGCTTCCCTGGGAACAGTGCCAAGATATGAAGGTGTTCACATACACCATTCCAGTTGTTAACATCAGGTACAGGTATATTGTGTGTGGGAACTACTCAGGCCTCTACAACATTACCCTACAGCCACTACAATTTGTGAGTCCATGTGCTATGGCAGGACCACTCACCACAGCCACAAGGGGGAATACATATTGCACCTGACCATCTGCAACATGGGTACTCACTGGTCCACACCAGAGGTAGACCACCATTGTTGATATCTGACCATACCCACCTTTCCCTGGACATCCATATCCCATCCCCACCCCCAGGCAAGGTTGTCACTGCAAACAAAGTGTATTTATCAAAAGCAGACTTTGCACTTGTGAAGACTGGGGTGGAAGACTTCAAAGGACCCATGCCGGGGGAGTATACAGGCCACTCTGCATAATCCTTGACAATTGCATTCTAGGAGCATGTGGAAGGTTTGCATTGATCATGCTATCCCAAATATACCCATGACTCCTCCACAACAGGACACCCTGTCAGGTGTACACCAGCCATATATGAGCTGTCCAACAGAAGGAGTGAGCTAATACATTGCAGAGCAGTAGCCCACAGAGGGAGGACATCTCTGAACAGTACTGGCATGACACTTCAATCCCTTATAATCATCACGACAACGTGTTGACAGTGAAATTGTCCAGACACTGCAGATAAGGCTCCCCTCAGTCTGTTATTGACGCCCACTTACTGTTAGAGGTCCTCACCAACCCTCTTCCAGCACACACCAACAACATGGATGTGGCATAGCAAATTCAACCCCTGGGATCTCCACTGTGTCTCTGCTGATGGAGGCACAGCACACTAGCCTCAAATGGTGCCTTATGTGACCTACTTTACAGTGGCACAGTAGCCTACTGTACTGGGGATGCAGATGCCAAGCACACTCTGGCTAACCTTTCATTCCCTAGGGCAAACAGCCTAGTATTGACCTCTACACCCATATGTTTAATTGTCAGATGCACAATATTTGTTGCTGATAGACTGTTTGCAGGTCTTTATTGCCATAGCATTCCCTGTTTCTATGAACAACTTGTGTATCTGTGGAAGATGTTTGAATATGAGAGGATCCACTATATCACTTATGTCTCTGTTGTCATTTAACTGTGTGAACTGGGCAGATTGCTATAATGTGGTTAGTTCCTGGAATAACACGTACAAATAGCAGATATGTGTGGCCAACTGCTAAACTGAGATATGGCCAAAGTGTGTGAGCATGCCCAGTTCAGCCTTTCCATTGCATGTTGTCTGACATATGTCTCATTTATCAAAGTGTACGAGCATGCCCAGTGTGAGCTTTCCATATGTTGAACTCTGCAGTCCACCACATTTGTGGATGAGTGTGAACTTCAACAGTATCTCAGGTTTATGGTTGTGTGTTGGGTGTCGTGTTGTGTACCTACTGGCCAACTGCTTCGTGTCTGAACACAACAGGGATTATACTGTGTCTGTAGGGTTTGCATGGGATACTTTGCATACAGTTGTCAACATCCTTTCATACTGACCTAACACTGTAGTACCATATAGTGTACTGGTTCAGTACTTTCACTGTGGTGGACAGTATCCTGGGCTTTAGTCCTATCACTGCTTTAACTTTTCATAGTGAGCACAACAGACTGTTTAGGGGCCAGTTGTGCACATATGACCATGTTGCATTATGTTCAGATATGGACTACTTAAACCAGGCTTGTCCAACATTGGTAGTGTATTCCACAACATAGGTGGACATTGGCAAACACTAGCGATGTGCCCTAGGCCATTTCTAATGCTACTCAGAGAGTGTGTTTGTCCTTCGACACACATTGAAACTGGAGTTTGCCATGACATATGTCATGGTTAGTATACTGTGCCTCCGTCTACCCGTGACATAACAGTGATACCCAGGGTAAACCTACCATCTCCCATCCACTCAACAAGATTCCTCTTGAGGAGAGTCGATGGGTGACTCTCTGGCTAACCTGTACTGGGAGTTTACTCAAGAGTGGGGGTGGCTTCTGTGTTATGGATCATTCAGTACAGCTTGTCCTATGTATGTCAGTGCTGGGGTTCAGGTATCTCATGTGCATAGCTCACTGCCATTCAGATGGTACAAGGTGCAGCATGTTCATTGATTCCAGCTTGGACATGGCTTTATATATCAGGCACAGCTTGCCTCTGGGCGGGCAGTATGGCAGTGTGTGGAGCTGCAGTTTGTTTAATCAGGCAACACATGGCATCTGTTCAAGCTCTTTGATACTCCTGGTGAGGTACTTTTGGGGTCTTTCCAGTTGATGGAGGTGTCTGCTGAGATACATCCCACAGGGACCATTGTAGTCAATTGTGACGCTGATAAAGGATGACTGCAGAGCCACAATGACCTCCCCTGATCTAGATCTGACTACCTTCATGATTAGGTGGGTATATGGTATGTTTCTGTAACCACTACAGCCACATGCTTGTCCAATGCAAGATATCTATCAACTTGTGTCCCCAGGTCTCTTATTACATCTTAAGTACTTAATGGGTTAACACCTATGTGGTAATTGGTGGGCACTTACTGTATATCCACAGGGGTTGACTATACACGTTTCTGCAATTAGCTTGCTGACATGGCTATGGCATCAGCTGTCTGTTTCTATGTGGCCCTTTTCTGGGATGCTTGTGTCAACTGGAGTGTCAGATATGGTGGCCAGTTTGTAGTCCTCTGCAAACTTGTTCAGACACAGTCCTTCCATGTTGGCCTGTACCTATGGGACATATATACCAAACAAGGGAGGTCCCAGGACCAAGCCTTGTGGGATGCCAGTTGTATCTGGTTTGTAGTTTGACATGGCTGCAGCATTTCTGACCATGTCAGTTCTGTCCTTGGTCTGGTTTGCAACCCCTCTACTGACATAGGGGTTTATATTTAAGCTAGTGAGCTTATCTATAATGAACACGTGGGGTATTGTATGGATGCCTTTTGCAAGGTCCAGTTAGGCTGTGTGGACCATATTCTCCTCATCAATGAACTTAATGACTGTTTCAAATGAGTCAAACATGTTTAAGGGGCAGGATCTGCACTTAAGAAAGCCACACTGGGTAGGGTCCAGTGTCAGTAGGTCCCCAATATCTCTATGTCTGAGGTACATGCTGATCCTTTCCATAGCTTTGCAGACCAAGCTTGTCAGCATTCTGGGGTGGTAGTTTGCAGTATCCATACAGGCAACACCTTTGTGGAGAAGGACCACTGTTGTTGTACACTGCTCTTTGGGTACATATCCTGTGGTAAGGCTGACATTGGGCAGTAGTGTTATTTGGCATTCCATTCTTCTTGGAGTCCATGTTGGACTCAGCCCAGGACACCATCTCATACCATTGATGCTGTGTGTTTTGCTTTATAGATGCTGGCTGTTACCTCAGCATCTGCAATGTCAGGGGGCCAGCACTCTGCTGGGATAGATATTTTGCATTTGGGGGGGGGGGTTGCACTGCACCTGTCAGGTTGGATGTTGGCAATATGTGTGTGTGTGTGGTATGTTGTTTGTAATATTTGAGTTATTCAGAGCATATCTGTGAATTCCCAACAAGGTTCCTACCATCAGTTAAGAAAGCCTTGTGATTATCCTTAGTGTCCTGTACAATTTGTATCTTCATAGGTTCATACTAGGCTATCCACCCTAGGGCATTTCTAAGCCTAGCCAGAGTGTGTGTGGCTTTCGCCACCCCTTGCTATGTGAATATTATGGACATTTATGATTTACTTTACTGTGCGTCTGTCTGGACGTGACACAGTGAAAACCCCCCGTGTACATCTATGATCATCCATCCACTTGGCAAGATTCCTGTTCAAGAGAATCAGTGAGCGGCTCTGCCTAACATGGAGTGGGATTCCGTTCCAGGGTGTAGGGAGCCTCTGGGTTATGTATCTGTCCCTCCAGCACATCCTATTTCATTATGTGTTGAGGTTGACATCTCTCACTCTCACAGCTCTGATGGAATTGGGTTTTCTGGGATGGAGCATGTCCATTACTCCTGTGTTGGACATGGCCTTGTGCAACAGTTATGAAACACCTCTGCGTAGGCAGTATGTGACTGCATACAGCTGGGGTGTCTACAGCCAGGCAGCATATGACAAATATTTGAGACCCTTTATCCTCTTGGTGAGGTACCTTTGAGGTCTTTCTAACTGCTGCAGGTGTCGGGTAAGGTACATCCCAAATGAGGCATTGTACTAGATTATGGGTCTGATAAGAGAACAGTATAGGGGCACAATGACCTCTGTTGACATAGATGTGAATCCTTTCATGATACGGTGTCCAATATAGACAGTCTTCCTAGCCACATTGGCAATGTGAGTGTCACATGACAGGTTACTGTCCACTAGTGTCCCTAGGTCCCTGATTACTCCTTCCATACATAATGGATTACCACCTATGTGGTAATTTGTGAGTACCTTGTTTGGTATTTGGTGAGACATTCATACTGTCCAGTGTCTTCAGGAAGGCTGAGTGAGGTTCCTGTGTGTGAGAGTGTGGTCTGTAGCATGCTACAGACTGTACAGCAGTTTTGCCTATGGTTAGTTGCACATGGGTGGTCTCCGATGCTTCGTGCATTGTCATTTATCTGTACGTGTGGGTGTCTGTGCTGAATATGGATACTTCTCCTCCTTTTTTGTTTTGGTCCAGGTTTTGGGGCCATAACACATGATATGAGGTATAACCTGGTAGTGCTGGTGTGCTGTCAGGAGCCTTCCTGCAGGTTTCTGTCACTGCACGGACATCGATGTTCTCTATACTGGGGAGGGCATCGGGAGCATGGATGTTGAGGTTTACACGTCTGGCAATGGGCAGCATTACCCTTATGTTTCTTTCCACTTATGTTTTCTAGGGAGGTGGGTTAGTCTTTTCAGCCTTACCTATGAAAGGCTCCATGGAGGTGGCAAGAGCCTTATCCAATATCCAGAGGCCCAGGGGTAACAGGTGCAAGCCATCGCTGGCACAGCAGCGTGGCTTGTCAAGCATGACATCCCAAGCAGACAGACATTGGATCCCCTTGGAATGACACCAGTAATTGCGCCACTTGTTAAAGCTGATCATTCTGTGTTTGTACTGTGGCATCATTCTTGGTGAGGGTAGGATGCTGCACACGGTCAGTGTCATACCGGCCTGGACTACATAATCGGAGAGCTCATCTATGTCTCTTTTCATGTAGTCTGGGGAGGTATATCTCAGGTCATTCACACCAGCATGGACAATGACTGCATCATATTTCTACTTGCTTTGGGGTTAACTGCATACTTGTGTTATGTGGCGTATTGTAGCAGCCTACAGGCAGCTTACTGTACCCTTTCCCTTGTTCAGTCTGGTGAGCGGGACAGCAGTGTGTCTGACTATGGAGTCACCTATTACAACTGTATCAGGCATGTTGTTTCTCCTTCTGGCCTGTGACTGTTTGGCACACCAGCTTTGTGTACTATGTGTTGCATGTGTTATGTTTGGAGGTAGTGGTTGCTTGGGTGTCTGCTTTGGAGGCCTCTGTTGATGTGGTGTGTTTGTAATTAGGGCCTCCGGGAAGGTTTTTCTGTGTTTATGTCTTTGGTTTGCAGTTGTGATAGGGCTATGTGAGACTGGGTTTGTGGCATGTGTGGTTACCTTCTCCTCCTGACTAGTTTTGACAGTACTGAGTTGAGAGAGCTCAGCCTCCGGTTTGGATATATGGTGGCATCTCTCACATATATTTGTATTTCTTGGGGGGACGTGAGGGTTGTCTGTGTACATTGGGCAGGTGTAACATTGCCTCAAGATTCACAGATTCAACTTGTTGTAGCTGGCCTTAGTAGATTGTATGAGTGGACATATTTTATTGCCATACTACTGATCAGTGATTACTTCCCTTTTTATGTTTGCTCTATCATGTAGTAGCTTCCTCATTCTCTTGCATGGTTTGGTAATGGCTGGAGTCCACCATGCCAGATGCCTGCATGTATGGCATTGTGTCTTGGTTTTATTTGGGATTGCATAATCCATGCATTCCTGCCAGTGTTCATGGAATGCCCGTATAACAGGTTCTGAGGTGTGGCCCATATTTTGCACCTGCACAGGGCCTTTAATGGATTCCACATCAGTTTGGAGGAGTCCAACTTTTGCTTTACACATGTTTTTCACTGTGGTATTCTGGCCAGGGACTGTGGTCAGGATGTGTATCTCTGGTGTGATTACTCTATGGTCTGGTCTTACCAGTGAGGGATACACTTCTCATCTTGCCATCCAGTACCCATGTTGCTGATTATCACATCCAGTATGCTTACCCTTCTTGTGGGAGTGGTACGTTATTCCTGGGCATTTTGGTTTAAGGATTCTAGGCACTTTTGTCCTATAGTGTTGGAGCTAGAATAATGCTCCCAGTCTATGTTTTGGTATTTTCAGTCACCCAATATAATGTGGTTTGGAGGGCTTGATATATTCATGTATTCCAACATAGGCCAAGTGCAGTTCCTGGTGTTAGGATGGTAGTCTGTAGCAGGCTATAAACTGGGAGGCACTTTTAGCCACTGTTACTTGACCATGGCTAGTCCATGCTGCTTCTTGTTGTGGTACCAACATGGGTGTGTGGTTATCCTTGACAATTATTGCTAGTCACCCTCCTTTTGTAGCTTGTTCCATGTTTTGAGGCTGTACAGCACAGTATGAGGTGTAACCTGGTAGTGTTAGGGTGCTGTTGTGAGCCTTGACCCAGTTTTCTGTTACAGGACAGATATCAACATTCTCCATACTGGGGGAGTTTAGACTGCATGCATCTTGCTGTTTAGACTTCTGGCATTGGGTAGCATTACATCTAGGTTGTTATCCCTTGTGATACCTATGGAGGTGGGTTTGTGTTTTGAGCCTTACCTATTCATGGCACGCTGTGGGTAACAACAGCCTTTGCCAGTATCCATATGGCCAGAACTGATAGGTGCATGCCACCCCTAGCAGGTGGAGCATCATGTCATGCTCAGCATGTCATCCCAGGCTGGCACACATTGGATCCCCTTTGACTAACAGCAATACTTCAGCCAATTATTGCAATTGATCATCTCATCGTCATATTGTGGCATCATGCTTGGTGAGGGTAGGATGTTAGTCAGGATCATCAAGTTTGCATATACTACATGATGTTACATTGCTAAACACATGGCATTCATGCCTCAGGTGGTGCTGCAGGGCTGCCTCTGTCGGATGCACATACTACACTCCCTGTACATGTTTGAGAGCAGGTTATGTCATTTTAGGCACCCCTGTTATTATATGAGTGAGTCAGAGAGGGGTATCATTCCCAGGGTTCCTACTGAGCCAGTGTATGTGCTATGTGTTGCCTCTTTGCCAAGGCCAGGGCATACTGAGCATGCCTCCTTCTGCCTACTGGGGCAGGCACAGGTTGTTCCTCCTCCGAGTCACACTCTGCCTGTGATGGCCTTGGCAATGGTGGGGGGCTGTTTGGACCGGCCCTATGCTGGTCCTGCTGCAGCTGTTTTTGCAAGATCATATTATGTAGCATAGCACATACCATGACAATTTGGGTACATGTTGTTGATGAGTACTGCAAGGCTCCACCAGATGTGTCCAGACACCAGAACCGTGACTTGCGCAGCCCAAACACATGCTCTATTACATTACGTGTTTGTGGGTGTGTCTCATTATGGCATTCCTGTTCAGGTGTGTGTGCGTTTCTGATGGGTGTCATCAGCCACGGCTCCAGTGCATAACCTGCATCCCCCACTAGGTGTCCATGTGGGATGTCCCCATTGGCAAATGTCTGGTACAGCTGCGTCAAATGCCAGATATGGGAATCATGGTAGCTCCCAAGGCAGCCAGCTCACACATTCATTATTATGCCCTGGGCATCACACATGACCTGGCAGTTGATGGAGGGGAAGCCCTTGTGGTTTATGTAGGCCCTACCCCTCTCACAGGCTGGTGCTTTGATGCATATGTGCGTGCAGTCTGTTGCACCCACTACCTCAGGGTATATCCACTATTTGCTGGAAGAGACGCATATTGTTGGCCAATACCTCATGGGCATTGGGGAAATATACATGATCACCGACATGTGCTGACATGGCATCCAGGAACTGGTGCAGTACCCTGGAGACGGATGCCTGTGATATCCCCATCATATCACCAGTTGGTCTCTGGAAGGTACCTGTTGCTAGTATTTTTAGGCCAACACATACCTTGGTTTCCACTGGGATGGGTTCCCCTCTGTTGGTTCTGTGTGTGAGGCGTGGCCTGCACAGCTCAACAATTTGCTGCAGGAGGTCTCTGTCCACTCTATAGCGCTCCACTATCTCCAGCTCATGTAACCCGTGGTAGGTGACCCTGGGCCTGTACACTCTTCTCCGTCTCCTCACTGTGGGTTGTCTGGCACCATTTGCATTGTCACCACACTCAGCAAGTAGCCTATGTCTCCTTATGACAGCTATGGCAGCCCCTAGCATTTCTGCTATGAGTTCAGCTTTTTCAGTTTTCACTTCTAATAGCTTACTCCTGTCTTGCAGTGTCTCTTGAGAGAAACATCCTGCACTGCTGTTTGCAGAGTTTTAAGTGCTTGGCTGGGCTACTATTCTGCCTGTGTAATTGCCTACTTCTAATTGTTTTCACCTGCTAGCTCCAGCAGTATTCCCTGCTAGCTTCCTACTAATTCTGTTGCTTCCTTTTTCCTTTCTGTTTCCTCAGGGGGGAGCAATGCGCATACCAGCAGAAACATGCTCACAGTGGCTTAAATGTGCGCACACAGGCTTACACAGTTTAGAATCTTCTTATTCAGGTTAAAATGCTCGCACACCAGTGCAAACAGTCTTACAAGACTGCCAACAGGCTCCCACATGCTCAGTCTGCCTTACATGTGCGCACACTACCCTACTCGCGCCTCATGGCGCACATGCAAGATGCGCCAGCAAGAAACTTTGGTGTAAGCAACAGTGTACACCTTCCATTTCTTGACTTTCCCATGCTTATCTTGTGGCACTCCTCTTTCCATGATATGTGCCTGACATCTGTCATGTAACACTGACCTCCAGTGAACTGCATTTCTTCCTGCCATTCCTCCCTGTGATGTCACCTATCTCCTACTCTGTTCCTCCCCCTTATGTATCTCTTATGTGCTCATTTGTTATGTGACAGTGGGATTCAGTATCCTAACACTCATTTACATCAGATTGCCTACTAATGCTTAGTTACATGTCTTAGACTCAGCTTCCCCCCTTAGCAACCACTAAACGGTGGCCATGTTGTTTTTGGTCTGCTGGTCCCTGCATTGTAAATCCATGTATTGCATAAAACCCTCATTTGTGGGTTTATAACCTTCATTTTTATGTTTTACATAGCACAGCCCGTTTGCGCAGGGCTGCGCTGCATTTAAATTATTTATTTCTCAAATTTGCATCGGGGTACCTTGCCAATGGCCACATATTTGGCCATTGGCATGCTGCCTGACACATATGCACCCTTTATTTGGAGCTGACATGGCTCCATTGTGTTATTTGCAGAAACATACTCAGTTGTTAACTGAGTACATTTCTGCAGCTAAAACGGCTCTTATACGGGCTGGTTTGGGCTTCGTGGATCGCTAATCTACCTCATTTGCATGTCTTTCGGCTGCAAGTGAGGTGATTAGCATATCCACGCCCACTCCGTGTAAGAGACGTTTTAGCTGGTCTCTTACACGGAATTTCGGGCTATTCCTGGATCGCGAGGGCTGCATGGAGTCTTACACTACTCTTAGACTCCGTGCAAGCTTTCGTGAATCCTGCCCTACGTAATTATTTGTCTGTCTTTTTTGCTTGTTTAGTTTTTTGTTTGTTTTGTTTAAATTTACCAGGAAATTTTAACTGAATATAATGTATTTTCAGCACATGCTCATGAATAAAAGCTTCTCAACAATTATACAAATGTAAGACTTATAAAATATATTAGAAATAAGGCATACAATTTGTAAACAATTCTGCCTTGGCAATGTTAAGAAATCAGTTACATAATGTATAAATACACCAATTTATAAGTTTTGAGATGCTTTAAGAGCATAAACAGCAGTGAGATGTTACAAATGACAAAAAATATAGCAGCCACACCATCAACTAGTATATAAAATAGAAATAATCAAGTATGTCAGACTCTAGCTAACATAAAACAGTTGTTTTCTTACACATTTCAAAAATAGTTTTCATGTTCCTCTGTTTTGAAGTCCTGCAATATTATGTTTATATTGTACAGCAAACTACATTTGGTGTCTTGTCTGTCAGGCACCCACTCATTTGTCTAGCAATTTACTTCAGTGTCTCCTCTTTGACAAAATGCATCCCTCATCTTCCTGTGGAATACTACAAAGTTCCCATGGCAGTGTTGGGACAGATGAGTCTTTTATTTCAGGCCAGTGTGGTGGCAAATCTATAGCCATGCTAGGTCTTGAATGGTGGAAAGTAAGACTGGCACAGCAGTATGTACTGTGGTCACTGGCACCTTCTAGATGCAAGTAGGATCTGTCCAGAGTTAGAATCCATAACGCTGACATAGCTCCCAAAACAGTGATGGCATGTGTGTGTATGTGTGTATGTTCATTTCACAGGATTCCAGGTGGGAAGGTGCAGAAAGTATAGATACTCTATTGTTTAGCAGAACTGGGAGCAGCTCTTTTTTATTAATAACATTTTATTGAAATTTCCCAAAACATTTTAAGAAATTGTGTATCAATACCAGTAATAACTATATTTTGTAACTAGATGATGAACCCTGAATATTAACACAGTAAAAGAAACACATTTTTAGGCAAAACAAGTTCACAAGGCTTAATACTTAATATGTGATTATAGTATAATTAAGATTTTTACTACTTCTAGTAATATTGTAAATATAAGCAGTCATTTCAGTTATGTAAATAATAAAAGTAAGAGTATGAATCTCAAAATATATATATTAGATTATTAATTTCTTGTAAGATAAAAGGAAAGGTGAGTGTGGATTAAGGGGACCAAAGGAAAGACTAATATAATAGAGAAGAAAGAAGGTAATTAGGAATATTTCTTTGTTGCTTCTTTTTTAACCTATCCTGCCTCTAGCATAAATTCTGTTCCCTCATCAGTTGACCATTTTTCAGCATGTGGACAGACATGCATCAAAGAGACAAAACACAAACATTTTTTAATATACTTTCTCCACTATACCTGTTGATTCTTTAATCTGCATACCTCATCCACTCCAATCACATATGAAGATTATTTCCAACTACTTTCCACACCATCAGTTTTTCTACTCTTTCACATACTTATCCTTTTTCAACCTAACTGGAGTTTTGTACTAACAGTATCTTGAATGATGTGGTCCTCTAATGGGCCTACTTTCTTCAGCCTTTCCAATATGTCCCCAGTCTTTATCTTTGCACCTGAGATGATTTTCTTTAACCAGCTACTTTGGGGATTTTGCATTGCCATGTCTCTTTCCCTTTCTTGAAGGTACTTTTATATTCTCCTCACTGTCTCATTTTTTCAATCTATCCAAGCCTCCATCCTGACTATGCATTCCTACCTTTGACCCTGGTACTGACTATCCTCTTTTTCACATTCCTGTAAAGTTCCTTTAGCTCTTTGTATTCCAAACATTTACCTTGCTCTATTTTGAACTCTTTTGCTATTATCTAAAAAAGATTGAACACCTCAGTTTAACCAACTTGTTATAGTTAATCCTCAAAACTACTCCTTCAGTATTTTCTCAACATCATTTTCAAGCAGCATGCAGTCATTGGTAAATAAGTTAAAACTATGTTGAAGAAGCCCCTCACTCATTGGACCAATACCTTCATCACCAGGAGGAACATCAACATACAGGTCAAACAACCTTGTAAAGTGACTTGGCTTAATCTAACCATCTCTGATACATACAACTTTACTAACTGCCAGCTTAATAACTGTGGAATTGAATAACACCCCATGTTCTCTTACAAAGGCATCTTCCTCTATTAGGTTTGGTAAAATATTCAACAAAATATCCTTCTTCACAGTATCAAACCCTTTTTGGATGAGGTAGAACGTGCAGCTGTGTAAGTAAATTTATCGTAACAGTACGTGTTTGAATGATCACTGCTGCAATAGCCTTAGATTTATGGGTTATATCCTGCCAAGGATATAATAGTCAGTCAGCTTCCAAAGCTTCATGCCACAATTGACATACCCAAACTGTCAGACAGCTTGAATTGAGCTGACTAAAACACAAGTTTCAGTACTAGGCCTTTCAGAGCTTTCCTGACAACAGAGTGAGGGAGGTTGAACCCTTAATGGACAATGCTAGGAAGGACAAAAATAAATAACCACAGCCTGTATAAACAAAATACCAAAAAACAAGGGGGTGGAAGGAGGGAAGGACCAACTACTGCAGTAGTAATCATTCAAACATCTACTGTTATGGTAAGTCTACTTACACAACTGTACTGTATTAATGATACTGATCACTGCTGCAGTAGCCTTAACTATAAAGGTTAGATTATCCTAGATTACTACAGTTTGGAGGTTGAAGGAGGACAGTCCAGGCACCCCTGGAGGATGGTCATTCCAAAGCCTGATTTAAACCTAGAGAAGGAATCAAAATTAAGTTGCTGCTTCTAGAACCAACCCTTTCCAAAAAGCCATAGATGAAGCAAAGACCCTAGTAGAGTAGACCTTGACCCTGTCTGGAAAAAGTTTGCTGTGGCGAATATAACAAAAGGTGATAGCCTTAGACAACCATTTAGAAATAGTCACATTGGCACAGGATGACCCTTTTTATTACATTCACAAGAAATGAACAATTGGTTTGAAGATCTGAAAGATTTAGTTCTGTCAAGATATACACTGAGTTGTCTGTGGACATCCAAGGTATGGAGTATCCTTTCTCCCTAATTTTTGGTTTCAGGAAAGAAAATGGGGAGATGGGATAGTTTGGCTTAAAGTAAACTTTTATTCCACTTTATGCATAGAAGAATTAGTTCTCAAAGAAACCCTGTCCATGTAGAAAATAAGAGCTTGCAACTCATATATTCCTCATGCAGAGGTCAGAGCAATCAGTAAAACTGTTTTCCATGTTAAGAACCTCAAGTCAGTCATGTTAGCTGGTTCAAATGGAGCAAATGTTATCTTCTCTAGCATAAAATTAAGATCCCAAGGAATGAACACCAGTGTTCTTGGAGGCCTCTTATGCAAAACCCCTTTCAAAAATATTTTGACACGAGACTGCATTGAAAGATGAGGATCCATGGGCAGACATGCTGAAATGGCTGATAAATGTTCCTTGATAGAGGGATGCAAAAGGCCATAAGATAGTAACTCACACAAATATTGTAAAACCGGACAACAACTAGTCATGAATGCTGCTGGTTATGTTGCTGGCACTGACTGAAAAACCTCTTCCAGTTGCTCATATATTATTTCCTAGTAGCAGCTTTTCTTACCTCCATTAGTACCTGATGTATGTCCTCAGCAAAGAGGTTCCTAAAAGGAATTAAGACCCTATCATCCAGGTGGTCAATTGAAGTTGACTGGTTTCAGTGTGTATCGAACATTTTGTTTTCATGTGAGTAGATTCATTCTGTGAGGAAGCTTGTGGTAATTGCCCATGGCCATTTCCAAAAGAATGGAGAACCATGGTTGCCTGGGCCAGAAGGGAGTCACCACAATGATTCTGGTGGATTCCTTCTGCATCTTCAGAAGTACACTGGATATTAGTGGAAAGAGTAGAAAAACATACAAAAACATTCCTGTCCAAGGAAAAGAAAGGCGTCTGTCTTCCAGGCTTTCTTACATGGAGTTTTGGAGCAGAATCTTGCCAGCTGATTGTTCAGAGAAGTGGCACATAACTCTCCATGCGGAAATCCCCACAGATGGATCAAATCTTGGAAGACCCCCTGATCTAGTTTCCATTCATGAGGTTCTGCCCCTGTCCCTGATCAACTTGTCTTCCACTCTGTTATGCTCTAATGGAATGAGGATACCTGTAGAGTGAGATTGTGCTATAAAGCTATAGCCCAAGCTAACATGGCTGGCCTGCAAAGGTGGTGAGAACTCACGACAGTGTGTTAGAACACAAACTTCTTGCTTACAATAACATTCCTGAAGAGGAAAATATAAATAATAAGCAGAATTATTAATTGAAAGTTTTTTTCACCCAAAGGGAACTCAAATGTCCAGTAAAGGAACAGCACAAGTCAATTGTTGATCCTCAAAAGCTTTAGAAGAGCATACTCTTTGGTGGCAGTAAAGCTCTGATGGGCTTAATTCCCAAACTTTTGACAGCTCCACTCAATCAGTGTGACAGTTTTGTTATGTGGAAGGTGCCCTGAAACTCTAGCAGCTGGCAGGTAGTTACAAAATTTGCAGGATATAACCCATGTAGCAAAGGCATCTGGAGCATTGATCGGAATGATGAACATTAATCCCAGCCTTCCCAATAAGCACACACTGAAAAATCAAGCAACAGTCTCAGGTGGCTGGACATTAATCTCCCCTCTACAAGAGCTTTGTGACTTGTTCCAGTCACTATGATGCAAGATCAATTCAGATCTAGAAAAAATCCTCAGCACTGTCTTTCCTTTAGGGTATTAATGGCCATTGTTGCCTAATTGATAAAGGAGGTAAGAAATCCATCTCCTAATGCCACATTGCAGAACTGAGCTAAGCTCCCCACACCTAATTATAGAATAAACTGGGAATCTATTCAGGAAATCCCACTTTAGAACTGTATAGATAAAGTATGGCCACCACCTACCATTTCATGTACTTGTTTACTGCCCATTCTTTGCCTTGATTTATAGTGGCCACACCATAGCTTATAGTATTATCACAACTTTCACAATGCAATTGATTATAATAATGAGCTAATCAGGATCTATTCTATTAATAATACTAGTGCACTTTCTTTCTTCTAACACAGTCATCCTCACCCAGGTCTCTTTCATCTGTTATTTGAGTTTCCAGCATAGCAATTTCATCATATCACCTTTGGTCTAATACTAGCCCAACTCCTGTCCAATTTAGCCTCAAGATGATCGTCCTCAGCCATGTCAAGCTCATCCCAATTACAACAGGCATTTCTGCTCCTTAGAGCACACAATCTCTGAAGTTTTCCATTAGCAGGAGCCCCTGCACAGAGGGCAATCTAGTGCCCACAACTGTAAGGTAATGATAATCAGCCATATTCCTTTCATCAAAAATGCCAGTGCTTCCTGGTTTACACTGTTGTGGGATTCCAGGAAGTGTTCGACCTCATATAGTTTAATTGTTGCAGGAAACAAGTAAACATGATCACAAGATGGAGATCAAGCATTCACTTCAATGGAAGCAACTCAGGGGTCAGTACATTCATAAAAGACATAAGGAATGGAGGTATGTTACTGCGTGTGTGTGTGTGTGTGTGTGTGTGTGTGTGTGTGTGTGTGTGTGTGTGTGTGTGTGTGTGGAAGGGGGCAGTACATTCATAAAAGACATTAAGGGATGGAGTATGTTAGTGTGTGTGTGTGTGTGTGTGTGTGTGTGTGTGTGTGTGTGTGTGTGTGTGTGTGTGTGTGTGTGTGTGTGTGTGTGTGTGTGTGTGTGTGTGTGTGTGTGTGTGTGTGTGTGTGTGTGTGTGTATATGTGTGTGTGTGGGGGGGGGCAGTACATTCATAAAAGACATAAGGGATGGGGGTATGTTAGTGTGTGTGTGTGTGTGTGTGTGTGTGTGTGAGTGGGGAGGCAGAACATTCATAAAAGACATAAGGCATGGTGGTATGTTACTGTGTATCTGTGTGTTTATGTGTGTGTGTGTGTGTGTGTGTGTGTGTGTGTGTGTGTGTGTGTGTGTGTGTGTCTCTGTGTGTGTGTGTGTGGGGGGGGCATGTGTGTATAGTGGTAACTTTGCAATACATGGCCCACTAGGGAGAGCACAACCACTGTCAGGTTGGACAGAGCTGGTATATGATTTGAAGATGCTACTGAGTTAATAATGAGTTAATTTCTCATTGTATCTGTGAATCGCATTTTCTCATCATTGTAGTAATTAACCTAGCTGTGGTCAGCAATTACCTCCTTTTTTGAATTCTAGGGTTTATCTGTATATAAGAAGCCTTTATGGCAGTAAATCTAAATGCTAAAAAGCTCCAAATTTAATTATGTTTGCACTTAGTGCTCCTAAATTACATGCCCTGCATTAGCGCATGCATTTATATTTGAGATTGTACTGAGGTTTAGTTGTTTTTCTGGTATTTGACATGGTGTTTTGTGTTATCATGGACAAGTACTTATTTTATTGTTGCATCGTTTGTCAGTTATTTAAATGTGTCATCTTCCTTCTCTCCTTTTCTCAGTTCTCCTTAATTCTTTTTGCATAATTATGTCTACCGGGAGCTAAGTACAAAGAACCCTTTGCATCCACAAAGGCACTAGCTTTCCCATCAACAATATGCCTGGTTGGATACTGTGAAAGAAAACTGTCACACAGATAAGTATCCCTTGAGATCTCTATAGCTTTCTTACCTAACTATGGTCCCCACATTTTAGAGCAGAAGTAAGAGCCCATTAGTCCTGTAACCTGCCGTAATGACAATGATGTCAGCAGCTGCTCTGAGTTGGATACAAAAAAAAAAGGCAGAAAAATAAGGAGGAGAAAAAACATGTGGCATACATGGCCAACATGTGTAATGCTGCTGTTTGTTCTCTTCCGTGTTTCCACTTTATCTTCACAAATCACTAATGGTTAACAGTTCTTGCCCTGGGTGTAGTAACGGAGATCCTATGGAGTGACCAGAGCAACATCAAGTAGCTGATGGTCACCTGGAAACTACAGGAAAGGGGAATAAAGGGAGTAACCAGCTGAGTGTTTGCTTGGAGATCATTTTTCCTCAAATGGAGAGAGTATGGCTATGGATCTATAATGAAAGTTGGCTGCTTAGGTACAGAGGGCAATAGAAGCACTTTTCCAAGGTGTAATTCCAGATTTAAGCACATTTGTTAATGATGAATGTAAAAGGGTGTTAGACACAGACACCTTTTTAATAGATTTATAGTCAGGTGTGTTAAGAGTATTGTGGGCTTTGGTGCTAAAAGGGGAGAACAGATTGCATATTGCTCCTAAAGGGATGTGCTGAAAGCTAAAAGTAGGATAAGGGAAAAAGGTACAAAGTGAAAATGGGTACAGGTGCTAAAAACTGTGTCTGTGCTTATTGAAAAAGTAATCTAAATATCAAGTTATGCCGTATAGAATAGGAAGTGTCTTGGCAAATGGAGAACTAAATTAAATGTCCTAACTACTAAAATGGAGAACTGTTACTAAGTAAAAATATTACATACAGCAGTATTTTACTGTTCAGGAAATAGAAAACGGTATTAAAACATCTTGCGTAACTACAGTTTTGGGTAAGACTGTCTAGAACATATTTTGTAGGATGTGCTAGTCTGCAGTCTAAAACTGAATATTATGTAGCTGAAATATTATATAAAAAATGTTAGTGATTTCTTAGAAAAAATAAAAAGTCTGACATGGCAACAAATAGGTACTGGGGTGCATAGTCTTCAAAAACTACTGTACCAATATTCAGACTTCATTTTAGAATTCAGGATATAGCATATTATACAGAAGGATAAAAGAAACAACTGCAATGTCGCCACTTTCAAATCTCTATTTATTCAATACTTACTATTTGCAGATGTATTTCTTATACTGCAGTGAAGGTACTGATACCCTTTTCACCTATAAAGACACAGATAAGAACAATTAATTGTTGGAAAAAATATGTAGTGCTTAAAAGTTTTGTAAAATATACTATTTTATGCTAACTCCAATGATAATGTGATTTCTTAAGTGCTAGGGAATACACAAGGATTTATTGTATACTTACACTGCGAGGAATCTAGTGATGAAATCACAAAGCCTTTTGGATGGAGGTTATGACTTAAGATCTTCCATTAGAAATTACAATAAATGAAAATATGAAAAAAAAACAATGATGACAAAGCTCAAAGTGACAAAACAATTAAAATAATGTCAGATCTGGAGAATGGTTTTGTGACCACTTTCACTGCAGTCTGGTCAGCTCTCAGGTGCTGAACATAGTTGTTCAGCACTGACATATTTTACCAGCTAACAGAACACTGAAAAATAAATGCCAGGAAAGAAAAGTTTTGCAATAAAAACAGTACATGTTTATATCGAGCATACTAAGTTTAATCTTTGAAGTTTCATATGGCTATGAAAAGAGAGAATTCAAAATCATTGTATGGATAATAAATGGTAATGCATTTAATGAAATAAACATATGGTGATACATTTCTTGTGGTTGTAAAAAAAAAGCTGTAGTAAAATATTTATGAAACTGAAAGAATATTTAATCACATAGGTGAATGTCTGTAAATTTTCTTGGGTGTACTACTTGCACTGAAGACAAATGTCCTTGCTGCCACTCATTCATTTCAACAGGAGTTCTAAATGTCAGTAACTAGTTCCCCATAATGTTAACTATCCCAGCCAGAACCCTGATTCTAACCATAAAAACTCACACCCTTAATCTAACCCTAAAGTTTCACATTGTTCCTTAAGTCTAAAATCCTCTTCTCCTCCCTAACCCTAAAGTCCCAATTGCTCCCTAATCCTAAAGTCTCCTTCCTCTTCCCATTCTGGCTTGTTCCATAAACCTAAACCTAAAATCCCCTTCCCAACATGTCCACGATCACTCCCTAAACTGAAAATATCATCCCTCTCAACCCTAATGTTCCTATTGCCCCTAAACTGAAAATCTCCTTTCCTCCACCCTAAACCTAAACTCCTGATAGATGCCTAAACCTAAATTACCCCCCCATCCACAGTCATTCCCTAAACCCAACATCTGTTTCTCCCTCCCTAACCCTAAAGTCCCCGTGACTCCCTAAACCATGCAGTACACTCCCCAGACCATTCACTAAACTGAACAGCCACCTTCCTACTCCCCTTTCCCACGTACTTGTTCTGTGGTGAGCACTTGCTTCTATCAGTAATGACCAGAAGGTGCAGCAGCTGTGTGGCTGAACTCAGTTTTCAGTTCAAGCATGAGCAGCCAGTTGGTCATCTTTATAGCCATTCAAGTACCTGGCTGTGAGTTACTGGAATTTGAGCAGCTGGGGTCTGATCAGCTATAGAGATCTTAATTTTTCACTCATTCCACTGAGTCCAAAAGTTGCATATTTTATTGAAGTTAATGATGCCTTTCCAGAGGCCACAGTGGTGCAGCGGTTAGTGTTGTCTCCTCACAGTAAGAGGTTCTCCCATTCAATTTTCGGCTAGAGCGCCTTCTGTGTGGAGTCTGCATGTCCTCCTCATGGTTGAGTGACATTTAAAAATATGCAGGTAGGTACATGCGTGAATGGGTGTGCCTTCTTTGAAGGCTGGGCATCAGGCTGGCAACTCAGCACAGTAAAAATCCACTGCCAATCATTAGCAGACCGGAGTTCCACTGTGGTGACCCCTAACCGGGAAAAGCCGAAAGACATTTTAATGATGCCTTTCCAGAAGTTTCCAGACTCTCTTAACTTACAAGATAGTGCAAATTAGCATGGAAGAGAATATTAATTTGTTAATTGTTGCACTGTAATCCCAAAACTCTTAGAAAGAATGGAAGTACTTAAAAGTACTGATGCCGGAAGCATAGTTTACCCTAACATATGATTCCACTGTCTTTCGGTGTAAAAAAAAATCAGCAGACTTTGATGTTAGGGCAACCTTCTATAACCACATAGAAGGGATTTTACTCCATACCATTTTAATATATTAACTTCTGTAGTCACACACCCTTGGTAGAAATTTGTAAAATATGACACTGATCTGTTGATGTAGAAGGACTTTATAGAATATATAGGCAGTAAATAAGATATGTGGAAATACAGCAATTACAAAATGTCAGAAATGTCTATTTTCGTATTTTAACAAGTGTTCCAAAAAGTGCAGAGTATACATTTAAAATATCACTTATTTTGTAGGCAGTCAAATGCTTAATTTTTTGCTTCTTGCAGTTGCTTACCATTATGATGGTAGAGTTTGGAGATTGGAATAATGTTTAAGGTGTCTACCTTATAGACACAAAGTGCAGCGTTTGATTCTCACATGAGGTATTTGGCATTGCTGAAAATGGACCACAAGGGCAATTAGCCTAGTACTAATCTATGAATTCAACTCCAACTTTACTCTTCTCTCCCTGTCAACCTTCCCTCATCAAATATAACTCCCCCTACTATCACTAGGGGACAGGCCCTTAATGCTCTCTCTAAGACCAAGAACACTGCATCAATGGGCCCAGACAATATCCCAGGATGCCTTCTAAATGAAATATTACCTATTAGGGCCTCTGGAATTACTATTTTAACTGTAGCCTTCAAATAAGCTTCATGTCTCATGAATGGAGAAAGGCAACAGTCATCCTTCTGCACAAAGATGTGCCATTTACAGAGCCTGGAAACTACAGAGCTCTAAGTCTCACAAGTCTTATATGTAAAACCATGGAAAGAATTATCATGGAGATGATCAACAGAGATATAGTAAACCTCCAGACACTGGAGCCAACCCAGTTTGGTTTTGTTAAGAGCAGATCATGCCTATTCAACCTGGTGGACTTCTTTGAGAAGGTCACCAAAGCAATGGATGATGGCAAAATTGCTCACACTGCCTACCTTGATCTGGCCAAGGCATTTGACAAAATACCCCACTCAGGCATTGTTGACAAACTCAAGAGGTTAGGTAAAATCCATATGTCATCCAATGGATAGCCAACTGCCTCACAGACAGGACCCAGGAAGTTAGAATTGGGGACTCCACCTCTACAAAGAGGCCAGTCACAAGTGGAATCACTTAGGGAATCAGTCTTTGGACTGCTCCTTTTTGGTATTTACTTCTGAGAAGTCAAGGCCAATGTCAGTGGTCTTTGGCTGACTAAATTTGCAGATAATTTAAAATTAGGAGCTGAAGCTCACACTGACACAAATGTTCTCCAGGAGGGGCTGACATAGACAAACAACTGGTGACAGAGCCACAGACTAAAATTAAATGCCAATAAATCCATAATAGTATCCTTTGGGAAGTCATCCATCCCTGGTAATTATCATATTGACAACACACCCCTTAGAGGTAACCCAGTAGTCAGGGACGTAGGGACACACATAGATAGTAATCTAGCCTTTGATCATCACGTGTCAACAGTGGTGAGGAAATCACTCTATGTTGTGCAATTTATAAACAAAGGTATGGCATCTAAGTCCAAAGAAGTTATTGTTCCACTGTATTCGGCATTCATCAGACCTATCATTGAGTACAATGCCCCCTTTGGTATGTATCTAACCAGGCATATCCAACAATTGGTACGTCCACAGTGGTTCCTCACTAAAAGTATATGGGACATAAGTAATAATTCTAATGCAGGCCACCTCAATGCCCTATCCTTGTATTCTGCCCCCTACAGCTTTTTGAGGGGTGATCCATGCCTGGCATACAGGGAATCATCAGACCCCACTGTAATGGACCTCCTGCATATCCACAAAACAAACAGCACCAGAATTACCCATTCTAAAGACTTAAATCATGCCTGTGATATAAATAGAACCTGCTGGAGAAATAGGTATGTATCCCAGAGACTACCCTGTCTATGAAACAGGCTCCCCATCCATGTGAAGCAGAGTCCCTCCCTAACCCAATTCAAGTGCAAATTGGCAATTGGATGGGAAACCGAAAAGCTATTCCTGGTTTGGCACCTTTGTCTCTAATGGACACAGGTAACCTGTAAATGGTTCATCTCTCAGGCCCATCTCTCAAGCCACTTGTCAAGGGTATCAGAACTCGTCAAAGATTTAGAATGCATGGCTAGGCTTAAAAAGGCCCATGAGGTTGTTAGCCGAGTAAACACCTATGAACCTATGATTTGTTACTCAGTACTTGTTTGCATTATATTTTGTTTTAAAGTTATCGTTTTTCTTGTTAAGAAGTGTATAAAAATGACTTTTTATGTCTGTTTTTCCTTATTAACAGAGAAGATTTGAAGTGTGTGTGTGTGTGTGTGTGTGTGTGTGTGTGTGTGTGTGTGTGTGTGTGTGTGTGTGTGTGTGTGTGTGTGTTTAGATAGGACAGTATCACACACTTTAAAATGCTCAATGTGGCTTAAAACTTTCAAGGAATGACAGTTGAACACTGAAGTGCATATTGTATTAGATTTTGTATGACAGCATAAGGATCTATTTTGAAACTATATGGACCAATTTACCCTTAACAATACTGATTGTTTCTTGCACAAATGTACACTATTTGTAATTCTTCTATAATGGTTATTCATTTGATGTACTTGATACATGGTTTTCATTTTCCACCCAAAACTGATGTCATTGTACCTCCCTATATTTTAACCACATATTATGGCGATTTGTAAGAGCTGATAGTTTGAGATTGTTTCACAGCTCTTAATGATCTTTTCAGAGAAATACATCTGGATACTTTCAAATACACTACAATTTGTGATTCTAAATATAAGGTCCTTTGAGCAGCTCAAAGTTACGTCTGTCATTTTGAATTTTGCCATTGTTGATTCCAAATGTTACTTTTTTAGAAAAACGTGTATGATTTAGTTTTCCTGTGAGTATGACATGGCACAGAAGCATTCTAAATATACACTTACATTTCCCATCCTGAACAGACATCACAAAGTATTTTCATACAGAGATTATTACTGAACCTTCTGAACTATATGCATAAATCATACATTTGTTATAATTCTACACAGAGGTATATCTTAGGTAAGGTTTTAATTTTTATAGAAAAACCTGAACTGTAAAATACCTCTGCAATCTGTTAGAGATTATAATTAGACTGTAATGTAATATTTGATATGTAAGGATAACAGCCAGATCTGCAGTTATCCTGCTTCATTTTGAAATAGGTTGCTCATTTTGTCAAAGATTTAGACGCCACACAAACACACACACACAAACAAACACACACACACACATAACATATACATTTTTACACTCACTAAGAAGAAGTCCTACATCAACTTTGTAGAATGCCACAGTGTTAACGGAAATAAAGCTGCAGTGAGATAATCTGAGATTGTTTGATGAACTAAACATTATGAAATCATCCCAAAAAGAGAAATTATATATCTATCTATATACCAAAATATATATATATATATTTTATTTTTTTATTTATTTTATTTTACATTTGTTGACCAGGCTAGTCTAGCTGGATATATGTCCATTTTCAGTAGAGGCCCGGGGAGAAAAGCTCCAAAAAAAGATGGGTTTATATAATCAAGAGTTGTTATACATTCAAATCAGAAATATTATACAAAAGGAAGGTGTTACAAAAAAACTGGTTCATAAGCATTACCAAGAAAAATACTTTGCAATACTTGAAATAAAAATGCAAGAACATTTTTTTTTTTTTTTTTTTTTTTTTTTTATGGGTGAAAAGAGGTTGAGGGAATAGAAAGTTTATATATATATATTTGTGTGTAGATATATATACATATTCATAGTTATCTATATCTATGGATCTATGTCACATTATAGAAGTTCTGAAACTTTGAAATTCATATGACTGAGACCATATGATTGAAGTTTTGGAACCTCGAACATTAAAAATAAATAAATAAATCTATTTTTAATATTTTTGCAGGGGGCAAGCTCCCGTGCACCCCCACAACCCCTGCTCATTAAATATACCAACTCCGTGATTGCACTCCATTGCAGAAAAGGGTAAATTTCCCTTTCAGCACTGTTCCTCAATCTCCATTCAAAACGTTCGAAGTTTCGAATCTTTGATCATATGGTTCCGATCATATGACTTTCGAAGTTTTGAAACTTTGATAATCTGATAGGGACACATATCTATATATACACACAGATATACATGCACACATACACAAACGCGTGTGCACACATACACACACACACACACACTTACATATTTATATATATATATATATATATATATATATATATATATATATACACACACATACACATAT
>NC_056746.1:1415036837-1415096252 GCF_019279795.1 Protopterus annectens | reverse complement strand
CCAGGTAAATTTCAACAACTATGCCATCTGCTTTTTGGTACACTGTGATGTGTTATTTGGTATACTTTATTTTGAACTGTAGCCTGCATTACTGCTTTACTGAGTCATATTAACTGTCTACGAACCTGCCCCTCCAACTTCTTAAACCACACTCATTTATTTTATTGTGCTGTCAGCTCACCAGTTCTGTGACATCAGCAGACCATAGTCGAGCTCACCTCATCTGTTACCAAGCTAATTGTACTTGAATCACTGATATAGTGGTCAACTGCCTCAGGTTCACTGGCAATTCTTTATGGTTGTAAAAACGAGGATTCCAACCACTATAGCCACCAATAACAGAAAGAAAAACAGGCTGGAAGGAAGCACTCAGGATCACAGTTTCTTCAAGGTTTAATGGCACCAAATGATAGATGAGCAAAACACCAAAATGTTGATAACACTCCAAATACATTTTCGTTCACAAAGAACTTCATCAGAATAATAAATTACATAACAAAGGCCCATTAAATAGTTCCCCCAATCAAAAAATGACCAATAAAATGTCAAAATACAATTTAAAGACATTTAAAATTCCAAGTGCTGCTACCTGGTGTCAGAACATACTAGTTACATCCTAAAAACAATAGTAAAAATATATATGTGAAAACTGTACATACAATCACATATATAATGTCAATAAAATGTCTCAGCAGTGTATTATAATAAAATTGATAAAATTAATAAAAATGCATATTTATACTAGTGAAAAAAATGTGCATTTATAGAAAAACTTTAAGTAAACGTGTTTGTTTCAAATGTTAGTTATATCTTGGCAGACCTGAGTTTTAGTAGAGGTGCTATTGAGATGTTCTCATTTAGCTAGCCCAGGGGTACTGCTTGCATCTAGGGTAATCTGCCACAATAATTCCCTATACTCAAGGATAGTCTCCCATGCACCCCCCTCACATCCTGAATAGCAACCTCTAAAACAAAAAACTCAAACCTTGCCTCTGGCCAGCAGTCCAAGGAATGTTTGTGCAGAGCATTTTTGACATTACATTTCTTAACATCATACATATGCTCATAAATGTGTCTTTTCAACTTTCTTTCAGTCTTGCCCATGTAAAAGGCTTCACAGGTCTTGCACACAACTAAGTATACTAGCCCACTGGTATTACAGTTACTAAAACTTTTACCATACACCCATTTATTCCTACTTTTTAAAAATACCCGGTCAGTGTTAGAAATAAAATTGCACTGTGTGCATGCTCCACATTTAAAAGTACCTTTTCTCTTAGTGGTGTGTGCAGGCTTCTGTTTACCCCCACCCTCCAAGAGTTCTTTCAATTTTGTCCCCTCTTCTAACTGATCTTCAGGGGTCCCTTGTCAATATCTTTGAGCTCAGTCAATGAAGTAACTCTATTCTAGTCCTTTGTTATTGTGTCTACTACCATTTTGGAGTCCAAATTAAAATCTAAGGTAAGAGCTTTGGAGTAAGCCAAGGGGTTAACTTCACTTAACATATGTTGATTAGTGTCCAGTCCTTTACCCAGCAATGGGTAGTACCTAACGTGGCATAAATTACTTACATAGGTATGACTGTCCACCAATAAGTCCTTCGGGTAACCCCTTTGAATAAATAAGCTTTCAATAAAGTCACACTCCAATGAAAAGTCAACATCCAGGGAAGTCATTCTGGATGCTCAAATTAGCTGACCTTTATAAATGTTTTTTTTTCTGTATAAAAGGATGGGCACTTGAAAAATGGAGATAAGAATTTGAAAACGTGTCTTTACGAAATATTTTAGACTTAATGCCCTCCCCAGTCTTAAGTAGACTCACATCCAAAAAATCCTGTCTATCCATACTTATAGAACTGGTAAATTCCAAAACGGTGGTAGTAGTATCCAAATAGTTCAAAAATTCATGTAACTTCTCCTCTGTGTCAGTCCAAAAAATAGCTATATCACCTAAAAATCTCTGATAGTGGGACCAACAGTTGCTATATACAGATTTTAAAACATATCTTTTTCTCCCACCAAACTAAAAATATATTGGCGTAAGTGGGGGCACAATTTGTCCCCATAGCTATGCCCTTGATTTGATGAAAAAATCCCCCCCCCCTCATAAAAAAATGAAATTATTTTTTAATACCATTTCCATCAGTTGTAAAATAACTAACAACTGATCCGTAGATGGACAGCCCTTATCTAGGAAGGCTTCTTCCAACCAGGCTAATCCTAAGTCCTGGGGAATAACGGTGAACAAGTCTTTGATGTCACTCGTGGCAAAAATAATATTGTCAAAGCACCGGTCAGTTTTAATTCCCTTTAAAAAATCCCAGGAATCTTTTAAAATAGTCTTTTCTGTACCCCAAATTGACTTTAATTTTATGTCAAGAAACTTTGCTATGGGTGCAGTCTTTGACCCTTCAGCAGAAACAATAGGTCTTAGAGGGGGGGTTGGTAGGGTCCTTGTGCACCTTAGGCATGCCAAAAATAGTAGCTATTCTGGGTTGAGCTACATGTAAGTACTTGTGGGTGTCCAGATCAATCAATCCATCCCACAGTAAGTCATCAATGACCAAATCAATTTTTTTATATGCAAAAAAATCTAATTTCTGGATACCCTCCTGTGTGTACTGGATTCACCCAAAATGTCTAACATCTTGCCTTCGTAGATAACATTATCCATCAAAACGGACCCCCCCCCTTGTCCGGTTTCATGACAGGCACATTGTGGTTCTGTTTGAGTTCCTTTACGACCAATGATTCCCCAGCCGTAAGGTTATATTTAAACCTATAGGGGAAAGCACAAATAGCCTGTCTTAATTCTTTTTCTACTACCATTTCAAAATTTTTAATTTGGGGGTGTAGAGGTGGGTTGAATTCACTTCTTCTCTTTAAAATCTCTGAATGTTTCTCTTTACCTGTTCCATCGAACATAACACCAAAATTTAACTTTCTCGTAAAGGTCTTAATATCTAAAATCACTTTTGTCAGATCACATTTGTTATTAGGAATACATATAAAACCCTGGGCTAAAAGATTAAAGTGGTCAACCTTCAGGTCTATATCACTGAGGCAAGGTTTGAATTTTTTGTTTTAGAGGTTGCTATTCAGGATGTGAGGGGTGGAGGTGCATGGGAGACTATCCTTGAGTATAGGGAATTATTGTGGCAGATTACCCTAGATGCAAGCAGGACCCCTGGGCTAAATGAGAACATCTCAATAGCACCACTACTAAAACTCAGGTCTGCCAAGTTATAACTAACCTTTGAAACAAACACATTTACTTACATTTTTCTACAAATGCACATTTTTTCACTAGTATAAATATGTATTTTTATTAATTTTATCAATTTTATTATAATACACTATTGAGACATTTTATTGACATTATATATGTGATTGTATGTTCAGTTTTCACATATATATTTTTACTATTGTTTTTAGGATGTAATGAGTATATTCTGACACTAGGTGGCAGCACTTGGAATTTTAAATGTCTTTTTAAATTGTATTTTGTCATTTTATTGGTCATTTTTTGATTGGGGAAACTATTTGGCCTTTGTTATGTAATTTATTATTCTGATGAAGTACTTTGTGAACAAAAACGTATTTGGAGTGTTATCTGCGTTTTGATGTTTTGCTCATCTATCATTTGGTGCCATTAAACCTTGAAGAAACTGTGAACCTGAGTGCTTCCTTCCAGCCTGTTTTTTTTTCAATTATTTATGGTTACCAGACAAACTACAAGTAGAAGCTACTTTCCACATCCCATGGCTGTTAGTACACAATATAGTAAAATATCATAGCAGACAAGCACAAACATTAAGTCCTTCTATGCTGATGTACTGAAAAAAAATCTCTCCTCGAGACCTCCTAATCAATGAGAGAGTAGATACAGACCTAGACCTAGACATCATACTCCCAGGGTACCTACTACATACCTTATCAACCACTGTTTCTTCTCTTGACAAGGGATGGTAAACCCACATGCCTATGCCCTTAAAGCAGTCATAGCAACCTGCTACATATGAAAATGTGGGCATGCCATTCACCAGATGAGCAAAGGTAAAATGACTGTTAATGGTCTTCATAATGGCACAAAGAATATTAGATCCTTTCCTCCCAAGTATGCCTGCAACCTTGTCATTGCCCATGTGACAGTGAACATTTTTAGATGCTCCACCCAGAGAAAAAGGAGCGAGACAAATCTGAAGTCTCACAATCAAAGCTGGGAAGCAGCTAGTTAAACATCAGTCTGTTACCACCATGAAAGATGCCAAAATGCAAGCATAAAATAATTGACTTCATCAACTGCTCCTCTAACTGGGTTCATTCAAAGAGAATCCAAGTGATTTGACCTTGAAGGGGGAGTCACATCTACCTCACCATGGATGGACTACACCTCTTGCCTCAAGGCTTCTGTGCTTTAAACAAAGACAGTCCCTATCCTTATAATGCTTTTTTTAAGCAGACTATCTCCTTGACCTTCTAACCTAAGAAATGCAAATCAGGCTTGTATATATTTGACACTGCTCAGTGCTAGAAATCTGAACATAAAAAAATGCTTGAGACATTCCAAGATCTTGAGGAAGTACACATCTATATTCTTTTTCAAGCTTCTTTCTAGCATAATGAAAATATTTGCTCTATACTTTGATTCCATATGTATTACTCATTCAGACATGACACTGAAGAAAGGGGTACATCCTGTTGGGGAGAATCCAGATAGATCCACAATCCCATGAACTTCCAGCAAATCCACCATCTTGATGATCCTACAGCTTACAGGGAATATTTTATAGCCAAATTCTATGCACATATAAATAGCTGCACAGATGCATCTGTTCACCTGAAAAATAAATGCAACACCAAGTTTAAAAATAAATCCATATAGTCAAACCATAATGTAAATAAGCAGTATAGTAAAAGAAATAAGCTCATTGGAAACATAAGTAAATATAATTCTCAAAATGCCAACAATCTTCTTGCTACATTTAACATAGAAATCAGGAAACTGTTAAAATCAACCAAAGCCAGATATGAGGAAAAAAATGTCAGCCAGATGAATGATAACTCTACAGCCTTCTTTAGTTATGTTAAAAACCTCAGAAACAATTCCTAGCATTGTGCAGATGCAGAGCCAATCTAATAGTGGACAGATTTAGTTCAAATATCAGCCTCATCTCTTTTCCTATATTCCCAGACCACATACTTGCATCAACATGTAGTGAGATAGTTGACAACAAGGCTTGCTTCATATGGGACGTTTTGAACCTCTCTCGGTGACGATTCTACATAATGCGAAAGATGGTTTCTGTCCCACAGCTCTGCTCATAGTAGCTTTTGTAAGCAAAGGCATTTCCTACACCTACTAACTCAGCAGTTTCAAACTAGTATATGTTAACATGTCATTGCTCAAAACTAGAAGCCTAAACAAAATGTTTCATATCCTTGCGACCTTTCTACAGACATAAGTATACTTATATAATTATAGATCCAATCTAGTGGCAATAATCCTTTGCAACCTGTTTTAATGCCTGCCATGTGTTCACACCCTTTGCTGACAGTGTCTTGTGTTTCTTTTTATTTTTACTACACTTGTATTTGCTTTATACTGTGATCACTACTGTTAATGAGAATTCTTAAAGCAGTTATTTAATTTTGTGGCAAAAATAGTACTTTCTCTGTTTATTGGCTTTTCTGATTCTGTTTGCCTCCTAATCTCCTTGCAGAAGGGTAAAATAGCCATAAATGTGGTTGTCTGGTTGTTGTTTCTTGTTTTATCTAACTTCAGAGCTGCTTCTGTTTTGCTTTTACATTAAGAAATTTCAGGATCATCCATCTTGTGTCAGAAGGTGTTTAACTGGTCTCTCTGAGTTGGGAATAACTCCATGGAGCTCAAAGTACGATTGGTTGTTGGCTAGATGGTGTAAGAGTCAGTTTTCAAGCTTTTTTCTGCTATAAATCTGGTAAGTTTGCAAGGTTTTGTGTTCACTTACAAAGAATTCTGCAATGATTTTCAAGTGTTTTAATTGTACACAGAGTCATCCAAGCTGAGATAAGAATGTTTTCTTGATGTACTGCACTTGTGCCTGCTGTATACAGTGATCACTACTTTCTGAAAACGTTTAAAGCATTTATTTAATTTTGTGGGAAAATAGTTATTTCTCTGTTTTTTTTTTTTTTTGGATTTTCTAGTTCTGTTTTCTCCAAATCTCCTTGCAGAAGGGAGAATTAGCAGAAACTTGGTTTTTGGTAGTTGTTTGTTTGTTGTTTAATCTGCCCTTAAGAGCTGCTTTTGTTCTGCTTTTCCATTCAGAAAGATAGCAGAAGGTGTTTGGACTTTCTCATTTGGAAATTACTCCAGGAGTGCAACGTGGGGTTGTTTATTGGCTGGAAGGCATAGGAGTAGGTTTTCATGTTTTTTATCTCTGGTATAAATCAGGAAAGTTTGGATGGAGCCGAGGACTGGCAATTAGCAGTACCCTGAATATTAGCAAATGCCTAGACAGTAACATTTCCCTGTAAAGTTGAGATTAGGTCCAAAAACTGTTAAACAGTGTGGCATTGCGTGGAATTAAGCTTAGAGCTAGCTTACACTAGGAATAGCAGTATCATAGCACCATATAACATCTTGTCTTTAACCCAGAAACTACCATAGGACACCCCTGTTAAATCCTAATTGTTTATCATAAATAGCCTACCCTGCTACTGGACCAGACATGGATATACAGTTTTGAAATGTTTCTGTGGTCAGCTTGTTAAATTTGGGCATCCTAAGGCAAGTGTCACAATTGTTTCATGTTCTTGGATAACCGGTAATCATTAAAGAAAATAACACAGTGTGTGAAAGATGCAAATACACAACTTCCTTGGAGGCAAAAATCTTGCATACAGATGAGGTTGTCAGGAATGCCCATACTATATCCATCACACATACACACTACTCACTACACACATACATTGTCTTATGCTGAGGTGCTTAAAAGAAACATTTCCAAATCTCAATGGCCTCCAAACCCACGTAATGGCAATACTGATCCTCAGCACTAAAATACACATCAAAACAAACAACAAATACTTCACGTAAACGTACACCCGATAATAACCCTGGTGCAAAGCCCATAAGGTAAGCCTATACTTTACCTATTTATTTAACATTTGTTTACCAGAAAAGTCTGACTGGGACAGAGACCATTTTCAGTGGAGGCCCATGGAGAAACACTCCAGACACATGTCTTTGGAATGTGAGAAGAAACTGGAGCACCATTAGGAAATCCATATAAATGCAGGGAGAACATGCAGACTCCACACAGAAGGCACCCCAGCCAAGATTCAAACCAGAGAACCTCTTGCTGTGAGATGACAATGCAAACCACTGTGTCACTGTGCCACCTGCAATATCAAGCTAACATTCAAGTCACTGCATCCCAGGTACCAATATGATTCTATCATAGTTCATGTGGGTATAAATGACCTGAGATATACCTTACTGGACTATTTGAAAAGAGACATAATGGATCTCTCGAAATTTGTCTACAGATAGTTATAAGCCTTGCACTAAGTAGCATTCTATCATCACCAAGGAAGATGCTACAGTATGAACATAAAATTAATTTTAATAATTGGCTTAATTTCTGGTGTCACTCCATTGGGCTCCAGTATGTCGGCATGGGATGATAAGGTCAACAGACCATGTTGCTCTCCCAATGATGGGCTTCACTCATGCCCCTAGGCATTTTGATATTAGCTAAAACTTTATCCATCCCCTTAGAGTCTTTTTAGACAATTCCAAAAAGATAAAACTAAGACACTGAAAAAGTCTCCAAGCAACCTTAAGGTGTTGCGGCTCAATGTTAGGAGCCTAAACAAAACTCTTCACCCTTCAACCCTTCTCACTGTGGAGAATACAGACATCTGTGCCACGACACTGTGCTATGACTGAGACTTGGTTTAAAGCCATAGAAAGTACTCTGGCAGTGTGAGGTTACAGTGTCTTCCACACATTTAGACCAAGAACAGCACTGACTAGGGCCAAAGATGGAGGTGTCTCAGTCTGTGTTAGCAACAAACATACCTTTAGGTTGGTTAAACAGGATGATACCATGGAGCTCAACCATGTGCAAGTCAGCATAGATAAAGCTCCTCATCATATTATAGCTAGCTACTGGTCACCATCTATGACCCTAAATTCTCTTGACTCTTACCTAACCTACTACAAGTGCTCACCGTCCAAGCAAACACCCTATATCATGGGTGACTTTACCTACCCCTCTATAGACTGCGAAACTTATATTTCCTCACACTCACCAGCACAATGCTTCTTGACTTGATTAGCACAAATGCCCTGGATCTGATAGTGCATGCTCCAACCAGAAGATCAAACATTCTGGATCTGATACTCACCAACATGAGAAGGCTTTACACCCTCCCCCATCTCTGTGTCACGTCCTCACTAGTGTCTCCATTGAAGTAAAAATCAACCTGGAAAACACAGCTAAGCCAGTAACAGTTAGGAACTATTCTAAGGCAAACTACACCCTATTAAGTGACAATATGTCAAAATTCAAGGGTCTCCCTAACCCTGAGACCACAGCTACCGATGAAGAATTATTCACCAAATCCTTATACAAACATGTGAATGGCTGCATAGAGGATGTAATTCATACCAGGAATAAACCCAAAAGAAATACTGAAAACAAACCCCATTTATGGCATCCTCACCTAAACAGGGTATATAATAAAAGAAGAAAACTCATGGCCAAAATCAGGAAGAGCAACTCATTTAAAGACACGTGCTTCCTTATAAAACTAAAGAAGAAACTAAGAGATCTAATCAAGTCTAACAAGGCCAACTATGAGGTCCGGATAACCTTGCATGCTAAGGACAATCACAAAGACTTCTTCATCTATGTCTGGAATCAAAAGGTAACACACAGTAGTGTGGTGAACTGGTAGTGAATGGTGCCACCTTTACCAGTCAAGGTGGACCAACAAATCTGTGGCTGATAAATTCAGCTCAAACTTCACCTCCCACTCATCCCCTGCTTTATCAGGTAAAATCCTCTCCTACATACTTTCCCATGGTATTAACAGGGACCAGGTGCTGGCAGTATTTGCTAAAGCCAAGAATACTGCCTCCATGGGTGCCAACAACATCCCCAGTTGCTCCTAAACAGTCAAAAACATGACCGATCAGGACCACTTGGGGTACTCTTCAATATGGCCCTTAAAACATGCTACTTTCTAAATAAATGGAGAACCGCAACAGTCATTCCCCTCCACAAGGGTAGACCATCAACAGCAGTCTAGCAAGCGTAATATGCAAAGCCATGGAATGAACTATCATAGAAATGATAAACAAGGACATTGGCAACCTACAGATACTGGACTTGTCCCAATTTGACTTTAAAGGAAGGTCATGCCTACTTAGACTGGTGACCTTCTTTGAGAGGGTCACCAAGGCAATAGGTGAGGGTAGGACAGTATATACTGCATATCTTGACCTAACCAAGGCATTTGATAAAATAGCTCACTCAGGCACTGTTGACAAGCTCTCAAAGCTAGGCATAAATCCCTACATAACACACTGGTTTGTTAACTGGCTATCAGTCACAGACAGGACCCAAGAAGTCAGGATTAATTAAACCACCTCCACCAAGAGACCAGTCACCAACAGAGTACCACAGAGCTCTATGCTGGGCCTGCTCCTGTTTGGCATTTACTTCTCAGAAGTCAAGCCTAATGAAGAAGGCCTCTGCCTCACCAAGTTTACAGATGACTGTAATTTGGCAGATGTTATAGATTCCCCTAAGACACCAAGATCTTACCAAAGGGT
The DNA here is from genome assembly GCF_019279795.1 of Protopterus annectens. NCBI lineage: Eukaryota > Metazoa > Chordata > Ceratodontiformes > Protopteridae > Protopterus > Protopterus annectens. Next base: position 1,415,086,421 of record NC_056746.1, on the reverse strand, counting down.
TAAATATAGACAAATGACTGGTGCCAAAGCCATGGCCTAAATCTCAATGGCAAAGAATTCATTCTAATGCCCTTTGGTAAACTATCAAACCAAGTTAATTAGTCCATCCGTAATATACCCCTAAGAGTCGAAGTAGTAGTAAGGACTCTGGGATCATATGCAGACAACAATCTGGCCTTTGACCAACATATAGCTAAGATAGTTAGACAATCATTCTATATTGCCCAACTTATAGGTAGGCATATGGCATCCAGGTCCAAGGAGGTTATAGTAATGCTCTACCCAGCCTTTATTAGGTGTATCATTGAATGCAATTCCCCCTTTGGCATGTATCTAACTAGACACTTGCAACAGTTGGAATGCCCACAAAGGTTTCTCACCAGGCAAATTCGGGGCATGAATACTCTGTCCTACACTGATCACCTAAAGGCTTTGTCTCTGTAGTAAGTCTTCTACAGGCTGCTGAGTGTAAGTCTTTGCCTGGCTTACAGGACTTCTTCAGGCCCAGCCCTGGTGGATCTGTTGCACACAAGCAAAACAAAAAACACTTGAAACATTAGTTCCAGGGATCTGAACTTTGCTTGTTAAATAAACAGAACATGCTGGAGAGACAGATATGTGTCTCAAAGGATCCCTGCACTATGGAACAGACTACCTATCCATTTAAAATAGAGTTTATCCATGACCATATTCAAATGAATCCTGACAAGTTAATAGGAAATCATAAATTTACCCTCAGTTTGGTCCACATGTCACTTATGGACAGAGGCCATTAATAAGAAAAGTATTATCCTAACTAACCCCCACCCCCACACACACACACACACACACATGCACACAAATACTAAGTCACCTTCCTGGTAACATGCACCCTTTGTATAGATGCCCATGATGCTTGGGATCCAAATGGTTTGGGGTGCTCAGCTGGGCTTGTAAGGGCCATAGTTGTAGTTAGTCTAGTGACAACCTATGAACCCATAACAATCTAGAACTCCTCCATATGTTGGAATTTACTAGTAAGTCCAATTTCTTTCAACAGTTCTAATCAGTGAGTTTTTCTTTTAAAATGGACTAATTATTATATTTTATGAGCTGCTAGCAGAGGAGATATAAAACATTATATCTTCAGACAGATTAATTTATCCCCCTTCTTTTCATCCCCGTGTACATTTCCAAGAGAAAATCCGACAAAGCTGTACACATTTTGCAGACCAAGCATATTATTAGCAGGAAAGAAGAAAGACAGTAAAGAAAAATACATTAATCTTTAATTCAGCTTTCCTTAGCCTGGCATCAGCCATTGGAGAACAATCCCACTGGATAGGAATCTAACAGTACATTTTAGTTGCAGTTTCCTCAAAAAGGCTGTTCACCAGTGCTATCTCACTGGGCTCTATTCTGTGACTATTACTCTCAGTATATACTTCACTGACATCAGAGCTGGTGTCAAGGATCTCTGACTTACCAAGTTTGCTGATAGCTGCAAACTTCAGGTCACCATCAGTACTGCATGTTATACCATTTCACCTAAGAGGTCCTTACATATACAGAATCCTGGTGTGATGACCATAGACTAAAGCTTAACATAATAAATTAATATTAACATAAAAGCCAGTAACTCTGACCTTCTCATCATTAATGACAACCTGAGAAGCCTAATAAACAAAATCCATGAGTTTCATGCTACTATAGCCCTCTACTCCCCTGATATATTTGTCATTACTGAGACTTGGATTAAGCCTCATATTAAATCTAAAGAACTCCTACCTAGTGGATATAGCATCCTTAGAACTGACAGAGTAACTAAATGGGAGGTGGCATTGCCATATTCTTTAAAGAAAATCTTAATTTAGTACAATTCAACTCTTCCCCGCCTGACATCCCTAACTTAGAAATATCAACAACACATCTAGACTTAAATCACCATAAGACAATTATCGTTATAGCAATCTATCGCCCCCCTACAAAAAAAAAAACAGAATATTGAAAACATACTTGAATGGGCCTCTACAAATTTTAGCCACAATTCAATAATACTTGGAAACTTTAACCTTGACTGGAACACCTGCTCCACCAACCCCCCAACTAATTTTGTTAACCTATTTAATTTCAGTCAAGTAATCAACCATCCCACACGCATTGACAAGCACACTAAAAGACAATCCATCCTTGAATTGACTTTGATAAATAAATCCAATACTAAATATGATGCTGGGTGTCTCCCAGACACATTAAGCGATCATTTCTCTGCCTTCCTGATTCGGAAACATGTACAAAAAATCCTCTAACATCTCATTTAATTTCATTTGCAACAAAAAACAATTCTCACCAACAACATTTAACTCAAGCCTCCTACAACATGATTGGACACATCTGAAATATCTTCCACTTGATAGTGCAGTTCAATATTTCAATAGCTCTTTCCTACACATACTTAATGAATTAGCCAAAACTAGAAAAAATTGCACCAAAGCTAAGCAACTTCCCTGGCTATCAAAAGACACACTTTACTTACTAAAAGAGAGAGAAGGAGCCTGGTCTAGCTACAAAAATAGGCAACATAAGGATGATCTCTGTACCTATCAGTAGCTAAGAAACCAAGCAAAAAAAAACAAATTAAACAAGACAAAAAAGCCTACTTCCAAGCCAGTCAGCTAAAATACCAGAACAACCCTAAATGATTCTGGCAAACAATTAATCTCCTTCTTTCCCCTGGAAAACCTACTACCCCTGCCCCAACACTAACCAACCAAAATGTCTGTATAGTAGAACAATTTAACTCCCACTTTATCACGTCTATAACCTCTCTACTCAATAAAACCTTCAATACACCTCTGACCATACCAGAAACTTCCATTAATAAGGTTACCCTTCTCCATCTCAAATCATTTCAAACTAGCTGTGTAAAAACACTACTCTCCAAATTAAAACCTTGCACATTAGCTGCAGACCAGCTACCTGGTGACTTTCTACAACTAGCTGCTACTTCCATCGCTTACCCAAGATCCATCCTCATCAACTGCTCTATCTCTGAACAATATGTACCACTCCTCTGGAAAATATCACATATAATTCCATTACATAAAGGTGGTCCTTCTACAGATATAACTAACTACAGACTCATAGCCATACTGTCTCCACTTGCCAAAATCTTAGAAAAATGTATACACAAACAACTCCTAGACCATTTTCTGTCTAACAATCTATTATCCAATAAACAACATGGTTTCTGGCCTAGGCATAGCACTAGCACAGCCTTAGTCAGCTTTACTGATACCATAAATCAAATTAAAAACAAGAAACATCTAGTCTCTGCTACCTTCGTAGACATGTCAAAAGCTTTTGACACTGTATCACATCAACTATTTCTTAACAAACTAGCTTCCTATCATTCCAGCCCAGTAGCCCTAAAGTGGTTACATAGCTACCTGTCTGATAGGAAACAAGCCACTTTATGGAACAACAAACTCTCCCCCCAACTCCCTATAACTGTAGGAGTCACACAAGGTTCAATCCTGGGGTCACTTCTAGTCACAATTTTTACTAATGATCTTACTTAAGATTGTACAATATGCTGATGATGCTTCCTTAATCTGCTCAGCCCAAACAATCACAGAGCTCCAAGGAAAAACCCAAGCAGCCTTCCAAAACATCAAAAGTTACCTAACAACCCAGCAACTTATTCTAAACCCCCCAAAAAACAAGCTCATGGTTTTCCAGCATACCCTGACAGCTGATAATTTAGCTCCTATCTGTATTTCCTCTTCCAATGGCACTAAAATACAGCCCGTTGAATATACTAAACTTCTCCGCATCACAACTGATAGTGGACTGAAGTTTGACAAACACCTGGCACTAACTATTAAAAAGGTGCATGTCAAACTAGGCTCACTCTACAGGGGCAAAGTATACCTCACTGACCAAACTAGACTTGCAACAGCCAGACCCCATCTATTGTTATCCCTTTTATACTGCTCTCAAATATTTACCAATCTTCACAAATCTGACTTAAATAGAAGTGAATCTTGCTATAACAAAATTGCAAAATTTGCTACAAATCAGTCCAATAAATTTCATCACTGTATTCCCCTTCACCAGCTAAATTGGTTAGAGCTCTCTCATCTACCTACCTTGAATCACTTACTAGATGTGCACACAGTCATATACAAACCTGACAACTCCCAATTACTATCAAATCTTGTTGAACCCTACTGCAATCTAACTTCCCTTAGGTCTGCTGATAAAATACTTTTAAAGGTTACCAAAGCACAAAACTCATATGGCATCTCCTTGTACTCCCATATTATCGCCAAACAATGGAATTCTCTTCCAAAACATATTCTGTCTATTAATGATACACATACATTTAAGCTTACCCTTAAGGAATATTTCTCAAAACATAGATTTTGCTCCTGTTCCCACCAAGATTCCAACTCCTTTGTTCATATTGCTCTATACTTCCTGGCTTTATAAGCCTTCTTATACTCATAACTTCTTAAAAAAAAAGAAAAATGTATGCTAAAACTGTTGTAATTCTAGCTTACTTTATAGACACCTTGTATTTGAATGTTCTAATTTAAATGAGATATGCATAGTAAAAATATTTGTTTAATTTTGCTTTCTTTGTAGACACCATGTTAAGAACCTTGCAGATTGAAGTTCTATTTGTAGTTTCTATTTGCATCTGCATGAATATTTATGTTCTTTTTTCTTGCTAAAATTTGCGTATCTCAAATATTATCTCCAATCTAAAACATTCTCTGCAACCTTCTTGGAGCTTTTCTCCCCAGGTCTCCACTGAAAATAGGCTTCTGGCCCAGTCAGACATTACCCGGTTAACAAATGAAATAAATAAATAAAAAATTCTCTTTGGTAAAGGGGGACATCCCTTCATCTGCTACATAAAAAACACTTCCTCAGACTAGATACTGTCATTAGAAACCTAGGTACATTCATGGACAATGAACTCTCCTTTTACAACCATGTGTTAGCTTCTACCTAGCCAAAATAATTACTAAATCATATATTCCAGGTCTAATGAAGTTTTTGTTCCACTCTCTACCCCTCCCTTTTCAGTTTTATATTAAAATATAGTTCCTCATTTCGTAAATATTGCTTCAAACATATCGTCTAGTAAGAAAAATAAACGTTTCCTCACCAAAAATCATGAGTATGAGCTCCCTAAGCTACCTGGAGCATAAAATGCTCTTGTCATTCTATTTTGTCTCCTGTAGATTTCTACATGGCAATGACTGCCACCTTACAAAGCTGCAAATGACCATAATCTGAATGGCCTCTTGCATGTTCATAAAACTTGAAATGCTACACAATTAGGGACTTATAATTGCATCATAATAACAACAGGACCTGTTGGTGTAATAGTCGTTTCACCTAAAGGATGCCTGGCCTTTGCAATAAGCTCATATTCTGCATCAAGCTTTGCAGATCCTTCCATTTCTATAAATCAGTAAGAAGAGTGGATGAGTAAACATACATTCCTTGGGTCTGGACACTCAGCTCCTTGTGGACAAAGGGATTAGGTAAATTGCAGTGGCTAGGCTCTTAATGGTCTTCTAGGGTGAGTGACCAGAACATATGCATGAGTGTAATCTAACCCATAATACAATACATTGCATCCTTCAGCATGTACCTATCCAAAGATACTACAAAACTTGAGAAACATCAAAATGTTTTGTCCAAAAACATTAGGCAAGAGCTCCCCTAAGTTGTATATAGCATCTAAAATCTACATCACTATTTTTCCTACAGACTATTGTGTGACAACCTCTGTTTGGCCTGTAAAAGCACTGAATGCTATCAGCTCTTCTAAATATTCAGAAATCTAGTAATAACACCAATACTTGCATTAAGAATATAAGCCTACATCAAAACACTAATGTAACTGGCTATTAGGATAGATCTCCTTTCAAAAATATCTGTTATGTATGTGATATACTCTCACTGCACACCAAACAATTTAGCTTCCTAACACACTTTAAAACCTAACTCACCTAGTAGATTAATAGCCATAAAGTCCCCCATGGCTGTTTACTTAAGCTCTTATAGGTTCATAGGTGTGTACTAGGCCAATGGCCCTGGAGCCTTTACAAGCCTAACTCATAGAAGTGCCCTGGCATCATGCCACCATTAGTTCCCAGTGCCTCTATCAAGTAGAGCCACTGGATTGATCCCCGGGGTGAACTTTCTATTTCCCATCCATTCATCAACATTTCTCTTGAAAAGGGTCAGTGAGGTGCTCTGCTAGGCATGTATGGGAAGTCTATTCCAGAGCATGGGAAGACTCTGGGTTATGAACCTCTCCCTCCAGCATGTTCTGTTGATTGTAGTAATGATGTTGAGGTCTCTGGATTGTGTGGTGTGGAGGTATTGGGATTTCTTAAGGTGTAACATTTCTAACAGGGCTGGGTCAGACATGGCTTTGTAAGTCTAGCAGAGATCGCCTCTTAATAGACAACATGAGACAGAGAAAAGCTGTAGTTTTTAGAGATTGTCCATGTAGGGCATGTGTTTAAGGCCTAGGATCCACTTCATGAGGTACTTTTGTGGCCTTTGTAGCTGTTGCAGGTGTTTAATGAGGTACATGCCAAATGAGGAATTATACTTGATAATTGGTCTAATGAGGGAAGAGTAGAGAGATGATGACCTCTTTCTTCCTGGATGCAAAACCCTTGGTAATGAGATGTGGCACATAGAAGGACTTTCTGACCACAATGGCAATGTGGTGGTCAAAGGAGAGGTTGCTGTCAACCTGTGTCCCCAGATCTTGTATAATGCCTTTAGTGTTCAGTGGGCTACCATCAATGTGGTAATTAGTGGGAACTGAGTTTTTCCCAAAGGGAATGACAACACATTTTTTGGCATTAAGCTTAAGGCCATGGTTTCAACACCAGTCGTTGGTCTCAGTGAGGCCTTTCTGAAGGATGTCTACATCACTTGGGGACTTAATAATGGCTCACAGCTTGCAATCATCGGTGAACTTGTTCAGCCAGAGCCCCTCTGTTTTGGCTGGGACTTCTGAGAAGTAGATGCCAAACAGGAGAGGACCCAGGACCAATCCCTGTGGGACTCTACTCATGACTGGTCAACAGTCTGACTTGGAGTCTGTTACTTTCACACTGAGGGTTCTATCTGTGAGCCACTTTGCAACCCACCTAGTGATATAGGGGTTGATGCCTAGTTTGGCGAGTCTATCAATAATTCCTGAGTGGGGAATGGTGTCAAAGGCCTTGGCCAGATTGAGGTAGGCTGTATGAACTGCCTTGTCCTCTACTACAGCTCTGGTGACTGACTCAAAGAAGTCAATCAGGTTGAGCAGGCATGATCTACCTTTCACAAAACCAAATTATGTGGGATCCAGAGTTTTGAAATTCCCTATATCCTTGTTAACTAGGTCCATGATGATGCACTCCATAGACTTAGATATCAGACTCATCAGGCTAATGGGGCGATAATTCCCAGGGTCTGTAGTCACTCCCCCTTTATGGAGAGGGATGACTGTAGCAGTGTGCCATTCTATAGGGACAAAGCCTGAGGTGAGGCTATGACTGAACAAAGCACGCAAGTGTGGTGCCAGTTCACTTTGTAGTTCATGTAGAACACAGCCAGGGATATTGTTGGGTCCCAATGAAGCTGTATTCTTGGCCTCGGACAATGCAGCTTTAACCTGTGCTGCAGTAATGCTGGGTGCCTGGCATTTTTCCGGTATTGTGATGATCCTTTAGGGTGGGCGAGAGGGATAAACTTGGCACTGAAGCTATAGAATTTATAGACAAGAAAAACAAGTAGTAGGATCTCTATGCCTAGACATTTAAAAGGATGCTGTACCAGTTGCATAGTATAAACCTATGAACCTAGGAAAATATGATTTGTCTCTTCTGCGGAGTAGTAGCAGATTTATATAGAACCCTTATTTAGTATAAAATGTTATTTGTGCACTTATCCATCTAAGAAATGTTTTTACCAATTGTTTATCTTGCAGATGCACTCATTATTTCTCAGCCTCTGGTCACTTACTCACACTCTTCGTTGTTGTTTTTAACAGTACCATCAGGCGTGATCTTTGGCCTGAAATTGTAACACGGGCTACATAAATACTACTTCATCTTTGTCTATGGTGACCAGCATGTGCCTACAAATATAGTGATGACAGTAATAGGCAGAGCAATATCACTAAAAAATACAGGGATAATATACAATAAGACACCATAATGAGAAAGCCTCTGGATGAAACCCTGATTCCTGGGTCTGTTGTGGATTGAAGTATAGCAACTGACAAAATAAATTGTCTCAGATAAACAACTGAGGGGTGCTTGTTGTGTTTTTTATTTTGATAGTTCTGTGCACTCAGAGATGGTTCACCTTGTATACACTTGGAGGCATGTTTGTGTGTGTTTGTGTCAGTGTGTGTGTGTGTGTGTGTGTGTGTGTGTGTGTGTGTATGTGTATACATACAAATTTATTTATTGATTGATTGATTGACATTTGATTACTGAGAAAGTCTGACTGTGAAGAAGCTCATTATGAATGGTACCTGGGGAGAAAACCTCCAAACTATTAAAACACAATTTAAGAACAATACTTTTACAATCATCAAAACTAAAACAAAAACATCTAGAGTTTAAATAGTTATAACAAATTAGACATAATATAAAAATATCAGTTAAAAATCAATACAAGGTATATGACAATCATTTAATATTTAGAAAAACTTTAGACAGTCTGTACAGAAATTAAAAGCTTACTTAATCTGATACAAATGCAATATGAAGTGAGGGAAAAAACAGGCTTATGGTATATTTAGAAAAAAGTCAAGAAGAGGATTAGACAGCAGTAAGGAAGTAAGTGAAGAAAGGAGAGTAAGGAGGTATAAGTAATGAAAAGGTACTTGTTCACATTTAGGGATATAGTTTGTCCTGCTTTTGAGGAAGAACAGAGCCAGAGTTTAACTAGGAAGTCTTTCAGAGTGGTTTTGAAGTATGGAAGGGAAGGTATAGACCTGATGGGTACAGGTAAGAAGTGCACGGCCTTAACAACCTTGTATAACTACAGACAATGCCCAGCATATTTGTTAGATTTGTAGACAGACAGGAGTTTTTGGTCACTGGATCACAATGACCAACTGGGAACATATGTAGTTATGTAGAATGTTTTTTAGTGCTGGACAGGCAGATGGATGCTGGATAATTTTATATATCAGCATAGCTAGCTGGAGTTTTGTAGAGAATTATATGTCATTTTTATATCAAACTGATTTGTACAGATGATTGTGTTGAAAATGTATTTATAAAGCTTCATGTGTTAAAAATGCACAAACAGTAGGTACTACTGGACAGAAAATAAATATACTTGTATGTCACTGCATTGTAACCATTGAAATGAATGTACTGTAACAGAGGATACTGGAAGAGAAGAGGTTAATCTCAGTTCAGATAACTTTGAAAAAATAATCAAAAATTAAATTACCTGGTTTAGGACATAATGATTGTATCTCACAGCTCTGATTGCAGCCAGAGATGAATGTCTGTGAAAACCAGGACTAGGAATCCTACTGCTTTGTCATTAGAGGTGAAATAATTGCTACCATGAAAAGGTGGAAGTTTTGAAATGGTTTTATAGCGTCCAGATGCTATAACACATCTCAGCAAAGCTCTATGTGTGTGTATGGTAATACATTTGTGCTAAATTCTGGTTCAGTTTTTAGTATAGGGGTGCTAAATTCTGGTTCCGTTTTTAGTAAAGGGGGGTAGTGAGGAAGCCAGAAGTCAGATGACCAGATGTATGTGATGTCATTCTGTAATCCAGCACTGAAATTATGTTTTAACAGTAGATGAGACAGAAGTCTCAGGGCAGTTTGTTTTTGAAACCTGATAAAGAAGGAAGGATCACTCACCTATATCGTCTTGCCTTGCTCTAGTAAGTGAACTAGGGAACGGTAATTCTTTAGATCATTCAGTAAAAAATAGTGAGATTAGTTAAGTATTGCTTTTCTGTGTCTGTGTGAATCTTTCCATTGGTGTTATTTTTATTGTAAGTAGATATTTAGTATTTCCATGTGTTTTTATTATTTATTATTAAATATATTTAAACTTTTTATTGTGGCTGGTATTTTAGAGAATATTTTAACATTTGAGAGTACCTATATTTATTTGGTGACACTGTGACCACTCCTGAAAGCCCTGCTGCAATGGTCAAACACTACCATTTGTTGACTCCGGTCCACTAATGATTGGCAGTAGATTTTTACTTGGCGAGTTGCCAGCTCTGACGCACACACAACCTTCAACGAAGTTATGCCCATTCACGCATGTCTCCACACAGAAGACACTCTAGCTGAGAATTGAACAGGACAACGTCTTACTGTGAGGCAACAATGCTACCGCAGCACCACCACCGCAGTATAAACATTACCATTTGTATTAGTATTAATTTTACTCTGTATAATTGGGTATCCTTGTAAGAGCCTTAGAGTAGATGGCTAGTGGAACTATTACTATATTTTAGTCTGGGCAAAGTTACCAGAGCTAGTAATTTTGAGTCAGCCTTTCCCAGGTTTGTGTGTGTGTGTGTGTGTGTGTGTGTGTGTGTGTGTATGTGTGTGTGTGTGTGTGTGTGTGTGTGTGTGTGTGTGTGTGTGTGTGTGTGTTTATGTGAGCATGTGCATGTGTGTGTGTGTGTGTGTGTGTGTGTGTGTGTGTGTGTGTGTGTGTGTGTGTGCATGTGTGTGTGTGTGTGTGTGTGTGAGTATGTGAAAATCAAATCTCAAACAGTGTGTGTGTCAGCTACTTGGAGCAGGAACACAGAGCACTGGTTTTACAGAGAGGGTGGTGTAATAGTTGTCTTGAAACACTTGGCAGATGACTCGACTCTACAGCTGTGGCAGTGAAGATTCTTGGGGGCCTGGAGAAAGAGAGGCAAACCCAGTCCCCGGACTGAGTGTGTTCCCTGTGTGCTCTTAAGAGAAATTGTGTTTGGTGCAGAGAACTGCATCTGAAAATACTGTCTGCATCTATTTTTGTTCCAAGTGAATGTCCCTCTCCAGTGTCAGTGGTAAAGACAAGGTGATAAGAAGTTGTGTATGTTAGTTTATGTGGCAGTTCTAATCAATTTAGGCTTTTCAGTGTTATACAGTGGTGGGTTCTGAAAGGGGTATGTGCTGCAAATATATCAGCTTTGTTATAACATTATATAAGTATGGTTTCAATTTCTTTTAGTAACACATGTTTTTTCATTGAATTGTAAATTGACCAGATATTATATGGTAGCAAAAACATTTCCAGTATAAATGGTGAGTGTGAAATAAAGGAGATGCACAGGGGATGTTAAGAAGGATGTCCATCTGACCATGCATAAAAACACTGAATGTGCAGTAAAGTACATGTAGAATTCATAAATCTTGTAAAACTTCAGCAGTATTGTTAAACTGAGTTAGGAAAGATCAGAAAGCAGTTCAGCTTGGAGAAGAGTTATAATATACAGCAAAATAGTTGTTATAAGAAAGTTAGATAAGAATGATAGTACAAATGGGGAGGAGACAGAGTATGTGTGGTAGGTAAGGAAAATTGTACTGTGGGAGGGTTTAGCCTGGGTTGGAGCAATAGCAGATCCAGAAGTTAAAAAGGAAGTCTTGTAGACTATGTTTAAAAACATGAAAGTTTGAATTTTTTCTGATGGCCAAGGATAGTGAGTCCCAAGTTTTGTCTATGGAGCAAGAGTACAGGCTTTGCCCTGCACTTTTATTAGGTTTATGAATACAGAGGAGTTGTTTGTCTTCTGACCGGAGAGCTCTGTTTGGGTACTAGCTATGTAGAATACATTTTTGGGCAGAACAGGCTAATGGCTTATGTACATTTTTTATGTATTATAAGTAGTATATAGGTTAGGAATTAGGAAGTTCAAGCCACTTTAAAGTTTTAAGTGATAAGCAGTAGGGTGTTACACAGGAAATATTTGATGTGAATTTTCCAATTTTGTTACAGTATATTTCAATTTTTGTTTTTAAGGAAGTTTGTAAATTGATGAGAAATGGGGATCCATAAAGCACAGAAGGTAGGATTATAATTCCAACAAGGGTAGCTCTAGTAGCTGTGTTTAGGAAGTGTTTTTGCCTATATGTGAAGATCAGATCTGTGTTTGTCATCTACTATCATGCCTAGTAATTTTGTATAGGACAGAACTTCGATTTCTGTGTTCTTAAAGGAAAAGATTTTACACTGGGTAGTATTTTGACTGGGTTTTTCCAGTGAACATGAGTAATTTGTTTTTATTAGAGTTTAATAGAAGGTTGGTGTTGGTGAGCAAAGCCACAATGGGGAGACTCTTCTTGCACTATTTGTTAGAGATGTGACAGTTTATAGGATGTGCATATGAGTGGGGAACTGTCAGTCTATTTGATTAGTGAGGCTTGACAAGAGGCAGTGTGCAGATTATTGATGAAAATATTGGAAAGGTGGGTATGAAGAATGGAACCTTGGGGGTTGCCTATAAGATTGGGTAGATGTGGAGAGAGAGAGAGAGAGAGAGAGAGCACCTTGACATTTTGCATATTGTTGTCTATTAGATAGGTAGCTATGAACCAATTGATGGTGGGGGTGATAGTCCAAAGGGGAATAGTTGTAAGAATTAGAGTGACAGCCTTTACTGAATGCTTTAGAGAAGGAATAAAGAAGAGACAAGATTGTTACAGAGTCTATGAGGGATAAATGTGCTGAGGTTGTCACTGTATGTAGGCTGAAAGTCATGCAGAATAGAAATAAGGAGGTGGATTTGAAGGAGATATCAGAGAAGTTGTTTATGGACACATTTTTCTAAGAATTTAGAAAGGGGAGAATATTGCAATAGGAAATGTAATATTTATTTTGATTTTCCCCTTTTATGAAGGGGATCAACGTGGGATATTTCCAAGATGAGGAGAAAATGTTCTTCCTGTACAGATCCATTGATTAGGATGCTTACTGGACAAGTTATGGCATCAGTGGCTAGTCTGAGGTATTGTGGTGGTAGGTTGCTGAGGCTGGTGGAGATTGGTTTCAGTTTATGAAGTAGTTTTTTGCATTATGTTGGTGAGTACTGGTGTTAAAGTGAAGGATGGGGAGTAGTTTTGTTAGACTGGTTTAGATTTGAATTTAGGGGCTCGTTAAGAGGTGTTATATAAATATACAGGTATTTGAAGCAAAGGGTTGGTGGGGGTAGGTGTGTTTTTGGTCAAGAAGGCAGTACGTTCATCAAAGTAAGTATTGAAATCTGTTGCAGTTTGCAGTGGTGCATTATTAGGGGGTTGGCTAAGTTTTTTTGTACCTGGATCAGTACGGAATTAACTGAAGACCAGAATTTTTGGATTGTATTTGTAGTTGGTTTAGAGGGGTGTATAGCATTGTTTCTTGTCAAGGTTAACTTATTTTTACCTTGTTACAGAGTGACCTAATGGTTTGAAAGTTTTTAATTGTTTTCTTATTTTGCCGGTCGTTCCGTGCTCTACCTCTGCTGTCCATAAGGTTGTTAGTTTGTCCTAAAAGCCAAGGGGAGTGGTTATTTTTCATTCTTCTTTTATAGAGAGCAGCAAAGCTATTTAGAGTGTTTAGGAATAAGATGCTGAAGTATATTACAGAGTTATTACAGTCCATTTGATGGCTTTTAAAGTGTTGATAAATGTCATATATTTTGACAGATTGCATATATTTTTATTTTACTGTAATTTGGTTGGGTGAGTTATAATTACAATGGGATATCCTGGGAGATAGTCACTTAGAGCAGTGTACCAACAGTCAAATATTTACCAGGGTCAGAATCCAAATATACATTCAGGAAAGGTACCTTTATCATATGAATAGTATATAGTTGGGCTCTGAATGAGTAGTGTGAAACCAGTAAGTTTATACTGGAACTTGGGCAGTTAGTGATTAAGTTCTGCCAGTTTATATTGATGTCACCTAGTATGCTGGCTTTATTTGAAATGGCATTAGATACCCAGGAGAGTATATCTTCCAGTAATAAAATATTATTACTTAGAGGTATATACACAGCAACAATTCATATACTTTTTCTCTTATTCAAATTAAGGAATGTGATGAGTATTTATTCATTATGGAATTCTTGGGATAGGTTCTGAGTATTGGGTAATGGAGTAGGTATTTGGATAAAACAGAGCTATTCCACCTGCTTTCTTTTTGATTCAATCATCTCATCTCATTATATTATATTATATTATATTATATTATATTATATTATATTATATTATATTATATTATATTGAGATGACAGGAGTTCTGCATCTTTTACATACAGTTTAAGTGAGGTTTCCATGATTGCTAAGATGTCTTGGGTCTGGAGACAGGGAGTTTGCTGCATATGCTACTTAAGTTTAAAGTAATGAGATTTAAGTTTTTTGGTGGACCCTTAGATGTGGGATGGTAAAAATGAAAGGTTGCTATGGATATTACAGATACTGACAGAAGCAAGTATATTTGGTGGAGTAAATAGAGCGTGTACATTTGGCAAATGTGGGTGGGGTGAGATGGGATTTTGTTTTGCTTGATAATATTTATCTGATGAGTAGGATATTATGTGTGATGTTGTAGCATCTATAGTACTGGATAGGTTAACTAGGTCTGGGAAAGGATGAATGTCACTGTATTGTGAGATTTTAGAAGGCATGATACTGGTTTTGGTAACTAATATTGTTCTAATTAGGGTAAGTTGTACTTTGTGGAGATTGACAGTGTACAATACTGTACAGTTGTTAAATAGCTATATATACATATACATTTTGTTCCTGTAACTGAAAGGGACATAATGGTGGATGTATCAGTTTTAATTAGTATATTGTGAAGTGCTGTTATATTTCTTAGGAGAAGAATGGAGATAGAACATGATGGGATGGAGTAAGTTATGGAGAACAGTGAGATGGGGTAAGAGTCTATGTAAGACAGATTTAGGAGACATGACTGTGGAATTTAAGTGAAGTAGTGGAAGGGCAGGTGGGAGGAGTTAGAGAAAGGGTAGGAGATACTGAAGTAAAAGCTTAATAAAGGGGAGGAGGGTGTAGTAGATGAGTGAAATAGGAGGAGTGAGAGTGAGGGAGTTTTGAGTACTATAATCGAAAAAGGAAGCTGAGAATAATTGGATATTGGTTTTATAGGGGTGGAGTTAGATGAGGAATAAATGTAGTTGAACTGAGTGTAGGTGAGAACTGCAGGTAGGGTAGAGGAGCAGAATGAGACAGAGCATAGCAAGGGTGTGTGGAGCGAAAAACACAATCTATTGGAAGGAGCTGGTTCCAGATTCTTAGAACAAGTGGGTTTCCAAAATCAAATGATGGAACTGGCACTGCTAGAGTTTGCTCATAAGCAACTAAGGGTGCTTGCTAGTGGAAATGCAATACATAATTCTCAAACTATGTACTATTTAAAGCTGCAAAATAAAACATTAAAGGTAGAAAGGCAAAATAATAATAGAAAAGAATAAGTAGTTATCAGCAAATCTTCAGGGCATGGAAAAGAAGGGAAGAAGCAAACCAACATAAAATTGTCTATACAGAAAAGAGAGACATTCAGAAATGTAGTAGCTGGAAGAGTAATTAATAAAGTCCAGACTGTCAGGTATAGTAGGGTGTAACTCAATAACTACAGATGAAAGGAGGCTGGACCTTAAGGTGCAAAGGGCTAGAGGTTATCTTTGATTCTAGTGCTGGAAAACAGCCCACAGTAGACCACTAAGCACACACCAAGCAGAGACAAGACATTAAACTTTTACTGGTACCATTTTGAGTAGAGCGTGACTCAGATGATAACAGAATGAACAAGTATATTCCCTTCACACTGAGTTAATATGCTTGGTCTGTCTGCTTTTGCAGGGTTGGTTGTTGTATTTACTCAGATAAAAACTTGCAACTCTGTAGTCTTGGGGGAGGGCAAGTCCATGAATATCTGGAATATAATAAACAATACTATGGTTAACTGTTGAAGAAAACAGAGATGCATAAAAAAGTAAAGTATGCACAACAGAACAGCATAAGTGTGAAGATGTGCTACCCATGCAGACAGTGAGAGCTACAGTAAGAGACAACACTGCAAAGGAGAACTGAGACAAGTTTAACTTAGAGAGAAAGAGAATGAGTGAAGACGTGGGAAAGAACATGCAGGGTATTTACTATATCTTCTGAGTTACACATGCTATAGGTGATTCCAGCAACGTTAGCTACATGAACAAAACAGCCATATTAGTCCAAGCAACTGTGTACAAAACAAAAACTAAGAAAATGATCAAAGAAACAGAGCCCATGTAAGTATTACTAGAACAGAATATCAATATAGTAATTCACAGAAAGTAAAGATTACATACAAAAATTGTAAAAGTAGTTTAGCAATACAATCAAGCAATAGGTGTGTCAACTTGTTCATGACAGTCCAACTTGGATATAGGCAAAAGTGATTGTTTATTTTAAGACACACCAGGATCCACAGTAGCAAACACCACCCCCTGGTATGACCTAGTGGACCTTATAATGTTGGATCCCTTATTTTTTAATGATAAAATATTTTATGAATCACATTTTTTTTTTACAAAGGTGAGATAACCAGAAAATGTGCAGTGTCCATCAGGGCGTATATAACCCTGCACCTGTCTAAAAGACTGCTAGACACTTAAAACTGTATAAAGTAGGGTGGTGGAGGGACTACAGGGTGGCAGCTGCCCCCTTCTTGGATGTGTGTGGCCATCTTACACTGGCATTGTCAGTAATGCCCATTAGAACAACAAGCAGAGGCCAAACAGACACAAGACAAGAACAGACATTACATTTTTACTGGTACCATTTTGAACAGAGTGTGACTAAAATTATGAGAATGAACAAGTAAATTCCCCTTGACAGTTAATGTGTTATGCTTGTCGGCTTTTACAGGGCTGGTTGTTGTATTTACTCAGCTAACAGCTTTCAACTCAGTAGTCTTGTCAGGGGGTGTGTGTGACTATCTACAAGGGGGTAAGGGTGGATATTTAAGGGCTAACTCACTAGCTGACTTGACTGACCAAGCAAAACATCAAACTGAAACAGTCGAGCACGACTGCTTGAAAAAAGACCCTGGTAAAAAACAAAAAACAAACAAATAAATAAACAAACAAATAAATAAATAAAAGGCACATTCGTGTACACACACACAGTGCTAATTATATATACCAATTCCAATATCACATTACAGAGGGGAAAGTTCAAATTTACCAGTCTTCATTGTACAATGATCTTGTACTGATAAAAAGCTGGTATGTGTGATCAGATGATTTTTGATCACACATATCATATATATATATATATATATATATATATATATATATATATATATATGTATATGTATATACATGTGTGTGTGTGTGTGTGTGTGTGTGTGTGTGTGTGTGTGTGTGTGTGTGGTATGTATACCAGGTAAATATATATATGTGCAAAATGGATGGATGTATACAATAAGAGAGAGAGAGAGGTGTGTGTGTGTGTGTGTGTGTGTGTGTGTGTGTGTGTGTGTGTGTGTATATATATATATATATATATATATATATATATATATATATATATATATATACATATATATATATATATATATATATATATATATATGTTGTCAGTGATAAACCCCCTAGGGGCACAGATATGTAAAAATATGTAAAACAAAGGATGATAATGATCAGATAAAATGATAAAATTGTTTTACAGTGTTTGCACTACCTCAGTAGCAAGGTTCACAGCCCATAGTTGCAACCCAGCACACAAGCTCATAACCACACAACTCCTTTAACAACAGGCTGTAAATTAATGATCACAGATTTAGGTCTTGACTCAGTATTCCCTTCACCCCAATCCAATGCATTTTTAAATTTAATGATTTTTCTGTTGTAATATAGAATGCTAATATGGTTCTGTAACTGTCAAAATCTTACTTGAAAAGATTTTCTCATGCCTAGCACTGTAATATTGAGGATGTTTTTAAAAAGGTCCATGCTGTCTTTTATGTCTTGACAAACAGCATTATTCAAGATGGAAATGTTCTAACATAACAGGATCATTAGTTATGAGCACATGTTTACATAATCCAGTCCTTCTCGCCTGTATGTGGTCAAGAACAATGATAGCAATAACAGGTTTTCACTATAGTCTAATGGTTTATGATGATTTTTATGGGAAAATATCTCCGTAATTTTTCAAATTAGGAAGGTAGTTGTTGTGTCTTTCCGCTTTTCCCGGTTAGGTGTCGCCACAGCGGAACTCCGGTTCACTAATGATTGGCAGTAGATTTTTATGTGCCAAGTTGCCAGCCCTGACGCACAACCTTCAACAAAGGTACGCCTATTCACGCATGTCCCCCACACAGAAGATGCTTTAGCTGAGAATCGAATGGGACAACGTCTTGCTGTGAGGCAACAACGCTACCGCAGCACCAGTACATCAATAAAATGATAAAAAATGATTCTTCAGAATCAAACACAGTAAAGCTTTAAACTGGCAATAAACAGCACTGTTTCTAGATGTAATGGTGCTTAGACAGATGTTTAAGATAGATGGCATTACAACATGTATTCATTGGATTTTCAAGCATATATTTTCCTCAAACTTATTATCTCTAGTACTGCCAGCAGGTATTTGTTATAATTAATCTTTTTAATTTCATAGTGCATTCTTCATTGCTATTAGATAATATGTTTGAATTACATTAATTATCCAATGTTACTAAGCAGTTTGTAACTGATACTAATCCTTACAAGTTATAATAAAACCCAATTTATAATCATTAGCATGTTATTAATTTATATAGTCAACAGTTATCAACACCTATATCAGAAAACAAAATTTTAAGCAGGACATGTCCAATAACTGAAACCTGAGGTACTCACCTTCTGCTATTTCTCCACTTCCTTCCTTCCTTCAAGCAAATGATCTATTGAGTTTAGAATGAAAGGGTTAATACCAAGTTTATTTATTTATTCTACTTTACTTACATGGTTACATGAAATATATTGTCAAATGCCTTAAAAACATCTGTAGAAAAGCCAGATGTTCTTAAAACAAAATTTCAAACTTGATTAAAAAATTTATAAAAGTCTAATATATTTGAAAAAGACATGAGCTACATAAAATAAATTTGTCTACATTGTCAAGGCTTTTTTGATGTTCAGCCAATAGTCTTTTCATAGCATTTTTCTAAACACGTTATGCTACTTAGCCTTTACTTTGTGAAATCATTGTGAAGAATACTTTTGGAAAATCATATTACCTCTGCAATTTTCCACACTGAGTGACAAAACAATATTTCAAGGAAATATTAGATATATAAACCAAACTATCTTTTAGTTTCATTCATAAGTATACATAAGCATATTCCAAGTATTCCATCAGGTTCTCTGTTGTTGCTTGTTTTAATTTTGTTTTTTGTTGCTTGTTTTAATTTTAATTGATGACCTCAAATTGAATTACAATTAGATGGGTATACTTTCTGTATGTAAGCCATTAAGCTTGTAATCACTCCTATTCATAGGGGACCAGAATATATCTGCTAAAAGCTCCATAATAACAGTCAAATAATTGTAGATGCAATTTTTATGAACAACAGTGCTTTTTTTTCCAGATAATTTTTTCTTCTAGTAACATAAATATAAAAAGCTTTAAATTCTCTGAGGCAATGTTAGCTCACAATTAGGCTTGGTCTTGTTTGTGACTGCAGTGAGATACTTGGCTACAGTACAGTTTGTTTTGCATCTTTCAGCTTTTCCCAGTTAGGGGTCGCCACAGCGGAACTCCGGTTCGCCAGTGATTGGCAGAAGATTTTTACGTACTGGCTTGCCAGGCCTAACGCACAACCTTCAATGAAGGAACGCCCATACATGCATGTCGCTACACAGAAGACGCTCTAACTGAGAACTGAACGGGCAACGTCTAACTGTGAGGCGACAACGCTACCGCAGCACCACCACCGCAGTACTTGGCTACAGTACAGTATTTAACTTTATTTAAGCAGTGTGCTCTTGTTTAGGCCAGGCATACCATATTATATCTCCCTTTGTTTCAGTCTTCCTCAATAAACAAGATATTCCCTCAGATTCTCTAAAGCTTGCACGGCATGCAAGATCAGAGCAGGAGCTCAAGCAGGCGATATGTCTGCTGTGCGATCCAGGAACAGCCTACAGGGGCATGCACGAGTGCTCCTGCGCTAACCCTTGTATGCAAATCACCCCATTTGCAGGAGAAATCTATGCAAATGGGGTGATTTTGCAATCCAGGAAGCTTGCAACTGCCTGTGCAGGACTAGTGCTATCTGCAGAAATGTACTTGGTTAGTAACCGAGTACATTTCTGCAAAATCCAAAACGGAGCTGTGACAGCTCCAAATAAAGGCTGCATATCATGTAGTAAGCATGCCAATGGCCAAGTATAAGGCTACTGGCATTGCAAACAGTAAAAAAAAAATACAAAAAGCAACTTTTATTTTTTCTTAGCCAATCTTGGTTGTTTAAGCGTAGGGCAGTGGCTCGCAAATGGGATCAGGGGGAAAATAACAAAAGGAACCTAAATTAAGCATTCTAACTAAAATTAGTTTTCTGCCATGCAAGTCAATGGCAGGCAGAAGACAACATGGCCAGTAAGTAGTGGTTGCTAAAAGGGGAGGCTCAGTGTGAGACATGTAACTATGCATTAGCAGGCAATCCTATGCAAATGAGGGGAAGGATAGTGAATCACAGTTTTCTCCAGCATGTGAGTCAGGTCCCAACAGTGTAAGAGTAGGAATAGCTTGGTGCAAGCCTAGGAGTTAGGTGACATCACGGGTGTGTGTGTCAGGCATACTGTAAGCGGATTCAAGCCCTGTGGCTCGGGTTTACTCCTAGCTTAGCACAGCTAAGCTAGGGTGTGTGTCTAAACCAGCTTAGCACTCTGTACAATGCCTAAGTGGGTGTGCGTGCCATGCACCGGATTTTAAAGGCAGAAAATAAAAGTTAAACCAGGAAACAGCAGCAGTGTGCACATTTGTGCACTCTGTTTGTGCGGCACCCCTCCCTGTGCTTAAACAGGAAGGGAAAACAGCAGTAGGAAGGTAACCAAGGAAAACTAGCATAGCTGGCAGGTGAAATGTATCAGAATCAGCCAATTACACAGGCAGGAGATCAGCCCAGCCCAGGACACTGCTATAAAGTACGCAACCTTTTCCACTGTTTTTTTCCCACACTCTATACCACTGGTGCATACAAGTGGGGAAATTTTAACAAACAAACCTACAAAAGGAGAAGGGCTGCAGCAGGCAACATAGAACAACATGTGCAAGAGGTTGAGGGTGGTGAGTATGTAAATGTTGCTGATCAATCCACAGTGCGGAGACAGAGAAGAGTGTACAGACCCAAGTAACCTACTAGGGGCTACATGAGCTGGAGATAGTGGAGTGCTATAGGGTGGACAGAGACCTCCTATAGCAATCTGTTGAGCTGTGCCGGCCATACCTGATACACCAAACTGACCGAGGGGAACCCATCCCAGTGGATACCAAGGTATGTGTAGGCCTAGGAATACTAGCAACAGGTACCTCCCAAAGCTCAACTGGGGATATCATGGGAATCTCACAGGCATCAGCATCCAGAGTATTCCACCAGTTCCAGTATGCCATGTCAGAACATGCCACCGAGCATGTATGTTTCCCCAACACCTGTGAGGTGTTGGCCAGCAATATGCATCTCTTCCACCAAATAGAAGATTCCACCAAATAGCAGCATGCCCTGAGGTAGTGGGTGCTATAGACTGCATGCACATAAGCATCAAAGTACCACCTGGTGATCAGAGTAGGGCCTATATCAACCACAGGGGTGTCCCCTCCATCAACTGCCAGGTCGTCTGTAATGCCCAGGGCATTATAATGAATGTGTGTGCTGGCTGCCCTGGAAGATATGATGATTCCCGTATATGGCATCTAACGCAGCTGTACCAGAGATTTGCCAGTGGGGACATCCCCTATCATCCCCTAGTGAGGGATGCTGGTTACTCACTGGAGCCGTGGCTCATTACATCCATCAGAAATGCACACACACCTGAACAAGAATGCCATAATGTGGCACATGCACAGACTAGACTTATGATAGACATGTGTTTTGGATGCTCAGGTCATGGTTCCGGTGTCTGCACACATCCAGTGGAGCCTTGCAGTACTCACCAGCTACATGTACCCAAATTGTTATGGTATGTGCCATGCTACACAATATGATCCTGTGGAAACAGCTGCAGCAGGAACAGCATGGGACAAGGCCACACAGCCCCACCACCAATTCCAAGGCCTGCACAGGCACAGAGTGACTCAGAGGAGGAACAACCTGAGCCTGCCCCAGTAGGCAGATGGAGACGTGCCCAGTAGGCTGAGGCTGCGGCAAAGAGACAGCACATAGCACATACACTGACACAGTGGAGACCCAGGGAATGACACCTCTCTCTGACTGACACATACAGTAAAAGGGATGCCAAACATGACACTACCTGTGCTCAACCATGTATAGGGTGTGTACTATGTGCATCTGACATAGGCAGCCCTCCAGCACCATCCTCATATCTGGTGCACCCTCAAGGTAAGTCAATCAACCTACCAATTGCCAAATGAGTAGAATGAGTCGTTACCTGTATCTATGGTATGGATGTGAGCATGCAAGGGAATTGGGTGGCTGAATGTTATGGCAGCAGGCAGTAGACACCCATAGTGGCACCATGACATTTGTAACACATACTGGAGTCACTATAGTAGCCAGTACTACACAGAGTGACAAGACCCACTGCAGGAAATGTGCTGAGCAAAATGTGTATCCATGTGACTCACACATGCCAGTCAGGGTAGTTCACATACCCAACAACATTCTCAGCCAGCAGGAAAGGTGTAGACAAACCCAAACAGAGCCTGTGCTACCTGAATGATAGCTATGGTTAACCTCCCCCCCAGGCCTACACAGACAGACTACAGCAGGTCAGGCAGTGGGATGTAAGTTCTGAAGGGTAGGAAGTCAGACAATAATATGTAGGGCAACCAAAGCCACAATCTGTAGTACACTGGTATACCTCTAGTCAACATGATAGTTAGCAATACAGAATGAAATGGAGTTCCTGACATACCAGTACAGTCATAGCAAATGTGTACAAGTGTCGCGTGTGCCCTCCATCCTACATAGTAATGTAATAAAAGTCAGGTGTGCCCCCCCAGCCGGTGAGTAGAAATGTAGAAATTGTCAGGTGTTCCCCCATCTTACAGAGTAATGTAATAATAGTCAGGTGTTCCCCCCCACTCCTGTGTATAAATGTAGAAATAGACAGGTGTGCCCCCCCACCCTACATAGTAATGTAATAACAGTCAGGTGTGCCCCCCAATCCATTGTAGAAATAGTCAGATGTGCCCCCATCCTTTGTAGAAATGTAGTAACAGTCAGGTGTGCTCTCCCCAATCCTGTATAGAAATGTAGAAATAGTCAGGTGAGCCCCCACACCCTACATAGTAACATATTAACAGTCAGGTGTCCCCACCAATCCTGTGTAGAAATGTAGAAATAGACAGGTGAGCCCCCCCCACCCTATGTACTAATGTAATAACAGTCAGGTGTGCCCCCCCAGTCCTGTGTAGAAATGTAGAAAACGTCAGGTGTGCCCCCCATCCTATGTAGAAATGTAGTAACAGGCAGGTGTGATCCCCCAATCCTGTGTAGAAATGTAGAAATAGTCAGGTGAGCCCCCCCATCCTATGCAGAAATGTAGTAACAGTCAATGCCAAATGCTGGATGGATACCCTGCAGAAACAGCATGCCACCTGTCGGTGTACAACACAAAGGCCAGCACTGCAGTACAAACTACCTGGACTCGATCCACACATTTAATACAGATGGGCATACTGGGCATGCTCACACATTTAAACACATGATGGCCATGTCTGCAAACACCAGTGGACCAGACATATCTGGCAGTCGCAGTTGTTAGTGCAGACACTCATCAGTATGCACCACTTATGCCTTGCACACACAGTGGATAGGAATACAGATATATATGTAAGGACAACACATTATAATAAGCCAAAGGTAGACATACATAGATGTGTGGAAGAGGGAGACTGTGACAAGGAGCCATCCAGGCCTGTCCCACCCAGCATACAGCCAAAGGGCTCCAACCACATGAGGGTCAGATGTCACTCACTGCAGATACCAGCCACCAGTGTCTGTCAGCATTACAGACTATGTGGTGCACGTGCTAGCTGTGCAACATGACTGTACAAGGAAGTAGTCATCTAGCAGCTGTATACATTGCCTGTGAAATATGACCCTGTGTGTGCCCGCATGTGGCTTGTCAACCTCTAGATGAATGGGTTATGGCCCATACACACACACTGTCCTTCCCATAGCCCTACTATGACAAGCCTGCTGAGGTCATCCACTGTGAAATACACCTTTGGGAGAATTATAGCCCAGTAATCTCTGTGGCACATCCCATACATTTGTACTACTGTAGTGTGATAAGTAGTTAGGTAGGAGTTCAAATCCCAGACATAGCAACTGTGTGTGTGTGTGTGTGTGTGTGTGTGTGTGTGTGTGTGTGTGTGTGTGTGTGTGTGTGTGTGTGTGTGTGTGTGTGTGTTTGTAACTCGTATCCTGTGTGGAGGTGGTTGTGAGTGTGTAACAACTGGGCCCAATGTGGAGTGGGTTTTGCAAATTTCTTATATGGTGGCCCTAGTATATATCACAATGTCCACCTTACAAGGATAACAGATGTGAAATAGCTGCGAGGCCGGGGTGCAGATCCATACCCATACATGTGACATCAAGGCCAGCCAAACAATGTTAGCAACCCTAGTATTAGACAGACAGCACTCTTAACCCATGCCTAATACACACACACTTGCCTAGGCAACAGCCACTATGTTGGTAGTCCAGTGCATATTGCCCACTGATAATAACTATAGAGTTATTGCAGTGGTCTACAGAGGGGATGGCACCCTGTCCATCTGTCCAATAGCCATGTACATGCATGAGATGCACCTTCCTCATGTTCCCTTGGACACCTGCAACACCTGTGGTGCCATCAAATGTGACCCACAAAGGACATACCATGCCTGAAAACATGCCCTGTATGGACAGATGCCACTGACACCAGAGAATGCCATTAGCATGCTATCAGTGTAAGTGCAGGGTAAACCTGCTGTCCATTAACAGTTCCTGCAACATGAGGCCAGGACCGGAACATCTGATGATTATCTGTGTACACAACAAGGGCCAGACACCCCAGGTACAGTTCCACATGTCACTGTACATGCATGTTGGAGGTGTGCACATCACAGACACTGCCCATGTCATGGACTAAGGAACACATACATGGCAAGCAATGCACAGCATTGCCCACACGCATTAGTCACCCAGGTGACTGGATGGTGAATACAATACAGACCTGTGAGGGCAATTCCAGAATCTACACCCCTGAGCCACAATGCAGACCATTGTCATGTGGCCTGATGCCAAGGTGTACCCATCACCTAGCCTTGTATAGCTGTCTGGCACAGTTCACCACTACTGCACCCATGCATGTCAGTACTGGCACATTGTGTATGTGGGTGTTTTGCATGATGTGTATGTTCACATTAACACTCACTACAACCCCCATTGGCATACTGCATCATGCTGTCTGTTGTCAGACACTTCACCATACCCTTTGCCCATATAACCTCTGTATGACCCCTGTGGTGTATGTGATACCTGCAAAATAATGTGTTGTGGCAATCTCACTAGTGATGGGTTGTATTCCTGGCCCTGCCAAGTGTGTCAATGTGTGTGTGTCCCTGTGATAATGTGGCTGTGTTGACGCTGGCACCTGTTCATGTGAACAGGCATGTGTTCTACATCTACTGTATAGCTACCATATCCCTGTTGCAGATGTCACTCACCATCACATATATGTTCTGAGGGCTCCATAACATGTAACCTATGTGGCGCAGCCAATAACTCCATAGAAATTTAATAGCACTACATAGTCATCAGGGGTTTGATACTCTGTGCTGGTAGGTGTGTGACACAAACATGCTTGAGTTTTACTCTCTCACCCCTCCACGACTTGTCTTTGCCTCTGTCTGCCTCTCTCACTCCCTCTCTGGTGGATGTGGAGACTTACACCTGCTTTACTTAGGTAGCAGCATGTGTATTTTAAGTGATGCTCATGATCAGCTGATGGCCTCTGCATGAATTACAGCCCTCCCCTAGCTGATTGCATGTGGAACAGCTGTGGTAACATTCCCATAGCCAATTGCACGGAAACACACTCCAGTATCTAGGAACATCATGTTGGTATTGGCCCTTTTCTTTCACTGTGAGCAGGAACTAGATCTGTTATTTGGCAAACAGCATCTCAGATGGATTGGGGATTTACCTCTAACAACAAATAAATCACCAGCAGGACTTGTAGACCACAGATTTATTCACTAGGTTTAAATCTGTGGTCTACAAGTCCTGCTTGTGATTTATTTGTTCTTAGTTTTTGATTTTCGCCATTTTGCCGCCTTTTTGGTTTTTGATTTACCTCTAACAACATACACTGTGGAAACAGGGCAACACACAGGAGGGGGATGTGCCTGACCTGACTACAGACTGCACATGCTCCTATACTGCATTTGGAGTAATGTTGGTTTAACAGTGTGTGTGTGGATATGGCTGTCCTACATGGTTAAATATCTGCCATGTCAGTTCTATGTTTATGAGCAATCCCCATCTGCAGGGTCGTCTGCAGACTGGGCAGTGTATGGTGCCTTTGGTTTCATGTGTTACCCACAGAACATCTATCTGTGGACTGCAGAAGGTAGTGTGAGGATTGCAGTCTGTAGATGGTGAAAGCCGTGACAGTTACTGACTTCATATCCCTCATAGGGCATATGTTGCAACAAATCCTGTTACAACAGTAAATGTATGAGGTTACTTATTTATTTATTTATTTTTTACATTTGTTTACCAGGAAGGTCCAGCTGGGCGATTGCCCATTTTCAGTGGAGATCCGGGGAGAAATGCTCCATGTCATACAATGATAATTACAAAATCAACAAAACAGGCTAATGTACTTTGGTATATAGACTGACATACTTAAATAGCAATTCAGAGAAATTATTAAGTGAAAATCAGCAATTGAAAAAGTAAGTGAATATGAGTTATATCAATAGGAGTTTTTGTTGTTATTATCACAGCAACATGACAATATTGGCCCTGTGTATGTGCTTCCAGCCACAACTCTGTCAACCTTTGTACACATGCATTAAGAGGTGCATATGTGCTGTACACCATAATTAGTGTCATCATATCTGATAACAAGCCAGTGAAATATCAGACTGCTACACATGTTATGTACAGTACGGGTTATATTTGATGACATAACCAGGACATTCTGTGATTGTTTGTACAGTACTGAGGTCTGTGTACTTATGCTGAATGTTGACAGTGTTTGTATTGTTAATATGTACTTGGTACAGACTGTGCTAGATGTCATTGTTCTAGGTCCCATCCTATCTGAAGTTACATGCTGCTCCACTGTATGTTACTGTATTGGCTTACATGTTTGTAGGGCCATACACACACATGTCCCATACCACAGACAGGCATCAGACCAAACTGTGTAGTGGCCCAGTATATGTAGGGTTAGTCTGTGAGTGGCACATATGAGGATGGTGTTGAACAGATAGTCCATATACTGTAATATTATGCTAGCTTACCATATGTGGCTGTGGCTGTGTTCACATTGGTTGTGGTTATGCACTTTCACACAGGTGTTTCATACCCTGTGCTGTGTCATGTCTGTATAGCCTGCTATATATGCAGGTACATGTGCATTCCCCCATAGGAGATGTAGGCCAGTGTTGAGCCAGTCTGCCTGTAGCCTGCACAGTGCATTGTTACTTGCCTAGCAGCTTAGTGTACTTAACCAGTGAGATGTCATGTCCAGATACTTGCCAGATGTCCTGCTGTCAGGCCTACCTTAACAGTAATGTATGTCAGACAGAGCAGTGGGATGCTGTACAGATGTCTGTCAATACCTAGCGGGTAGTATGTGGCCAAGGCACCCTGTACCAGTAGTTATTCTGTGTCAGGACAGACAGGGGTTTGTGAATGCATAACCTATGGTGGCAAATGTATACCAGTCATTATATGTTATACCCATCTACATGGCTGTTAACATCCATATTATCAGGCATGGTCCACATGTATTGCACTAAGGGGTTCTGTGTATACCTCTGGACTGTACAGAGTGTGTTAGAATGTCCACATGTATTGGCCAATATCTGTGCTGCAGTCCACAGGGGCATTACGTGCTAGCAGCGGTACTGTACTATGATGTCCTTAGGATGTCTGTCGGTAGCCAATGGTGCACATGTGAAAAGCAGATGTGATCTCCCTCACACACCATGTCTGTGAAGACAGTCCCAATTAGAGTACCAATAGTCTATAATATACCTGCTATACATACCTGACATCCCCTTGCACTACGAAATTGGGACTATAGGGGCTGGGGTATGGCTACACTCCATGTTCAGGACATATGGTGAAAATATATGTACATATAATTATCCAGATATCTATATATATAATTGCACATATACATATTGGCATATGACAGATGCTGGTTACACACTGGAGCCGTGGCTCATTACATCCATCAGAAATGCACACATACCTGAACAAGAATGCCATAATGAGGCACATGCACAGACCAGACTTATGATAGACATGTGTTTGGGATGCTCAGGTCATGGTTCCGGTGTCTGCACACCTCCAGTGGAGCCTTGCAGTACTCACCAGCTACATGTACCCAAATTGTTATGGTATGTGCCATGCTACACAATATGATCCTGTGGAAACAGCTGCAGCAGGAACAGCATGGGACAAGGCCACACAGCCCCCCCACCAATTCCAAGGCCTGCACAGGCACAGAGTGACTCAGAGGAGGAACAACCTGAGCCTGCCTCAGTAGGCAGATGGAGGCGTGCCCAGTAGGCTGAGGCTGCGGCAAAGAGACAGCACATACCACATACACTGACACAGTGGGGACCCAGGGAATGACACCTCTCTCTGACTGGCACATACAGTAAAAGGGATGCCAAACATGACACTACCTGGGCTCAACCATGTATAGGGTGTGTACTATGTGCATCTGACATAGGCAGCCCTCCAGCAACATCCTCAAATCTGGTACACCCTCAAGGTAAGTCAATCAACCTACCAATTGCCAAATGAGTAGAATGAGTCGTTACCTGTATCTATGGTATGGATGTGAGCATGCAAGGGAATTGGGTGGCTGAATGTTATGGCAGCAGACAGTAGACACCCATAGTGGCACCATGACATTTGTAACACATACTGGAGTCACCATAGTAGCCAGTACTACACAGGGTGACAAGACCCACTGCAGGAAATGTGCTGAGTAACATGTGTATCCATATGACTCACACATGCCAGTCAGGGTAGTTCACATACCCAACAACATTCTCAGCCATCAGGAATGGTGTAGACAAACCCAAACAGAGCCTGTGCTATGGCCCCTGAATGATAGCTATGGTTAACCTCCACCACAGGCCTACACAGACAGACTACAGCAGATCAGGCAGTGGGATGTAAGTTCTGAAGGGGAGGAAGTCAGACAATAATATGTAGGGCAATCAAAGCCACAATCTGTAGTACACTGGTATACCTCTAGTCAACATGACAGTTAGCAATAAAGAATGAAATGGAGTTCCTGACATACCAGTACAGTCATAACAAATGTGTACAAGTGTCGCATTTGCCCCCCATCCTACATAGTAATGTAATAACAGTCAGGTGTGCCCCCCAGCCCATGTGTAGAAATGTAGAAATTGTCAGGTGTGCCCCCATCCTACAGAGTAATGTAATAACAGTCAGGTGTGCCCCCCGACTCCTGTGTATAAATGTAGAAATAGACAGGTGTGCCCCCCCACCCTACATAGTAATGTAAAAACAGTCAGGTGTGCCCCCCAATCCTTTGTAGAAATGTAGAAATAATCAGATGTGCCCCCATCCTTTGTAGAAATGTAGTAACAGTCAGATGTGCTCTCCCCAATCCTGTATAGAAAGGTAGAAATAGTCAGGTGAGCCCCCCCCACCCTACATAGTAACGTATTAACAGTCAGGTGTCCCCCCCAATCCTGTGTAGAAATGTAGAAATAGACAGGTGAGCCCCCCACCCTATGTACTAACGTAATAACAGTCAGGTGTGCCCCCCCCCAGTCCTGTGTAGAAATGTAGAAAATGTCAGGTGTGCCCCCCCATCCTATGTAGAAATGTAGTAACAGTCAGGTGTGATCCCCCAATCCTGTGTAGAAATGTAGAAATAGTCAGGCGAGCCCCCCATCCTATGTAGAAATGTAGTAACAGTTAGGTGTGCCCCTCGCAATCCTGTGTAGAAATGTAGAAATAGTCAGGTGAGCCTCCCATCCTATGCAGAAATGTAGTAACAGTCAATGCCAAATGCTGGATGGATACCCTGCAGAAACAGCATGCTACCTGTCGGTGTACAACACAAAGGTCAGCACTGCAGTACAAACTACCTGGACTCGATCCACACATTTAATACAGATGGGCATACTGGGCATGCTCACACATTTAAACACATGATGGCCATGTCTGCAAACACCAGTGGACCAGACATATCTGGCAGTCGCAGTTGTTAGTGCAGACACTCATCAGTATGCACCACTCATGCCTTGCACACACAGTGGATAGGAATACAGATATATATATATAAGGACAACACATTATAATAAGCCAAAGGTAGACGTACATAGATGTGTGGAAGAGGGAGACTGTGACAGGGAGCCATCCAGGCCTGTCCCACCCAGCATACAGCCAAAGGGCTCCAACCACATGAGGGTCAGATGTCACACACTGCAGATACTAGCCACCAGTATCTGTCAGCATTACAGACTATGTGGTGCACGTGCTAGCTGTGCAACATGACTGTACAAGGAAGTACTTATCTAGCAGCTGTATACATTGCCTGTGAAATATGACCCTGTGTGTGCCCGCATGTGGCTTTGGCCCATATACACACACTGTCCTTCCCATAGCCCTACTATGACAAGCCTGCTGAGGTCATCCACTGTGAAATACACCTTTGGGAGAGTTATAGCCCAGTAATCTCTGTGGCACATCCCATACCTTTGTACTGCTGTAGTGTGATAAATAGTTAGGTAGGAGTTCAAATCCCAGACATAGCAACTGTGTGTGTGTGTGTGTGTGTGTGTGTGTGTGTGTGTGTGTGTGTGTGTGTGTGTGTGTGTGTGTGTGTGTGTGTGTGTGTGTGTGTGTGTGTGTGTGTGTGTGTGTGTGTGTGTGTGAGGCTGTCTGTGTAGAGAGCAATGCTTTTTAGGGTAGTCACACTCCCTACAATTGAAATGCTCTTCTTTGGTAAGGCTGCTGATGTCATCCACCTAGAAATACATCTCTGGGAAGGTTGTAACCCAGTAATCTCCACAGTGCATCCTATAATTGTATACTGATGTAGTATGATAAATTAGTTAGGTAGGTGTTTTTATCCCAGACATAACAAGTGTGTGTGTGTGTGTGTGTGTGTGTGTGTGTGTGTGTGTGTGTGTGTGTGTGTGTGTGTGTGTGTGCGTGTGTGCGTGTGTGTGTGTGTGTGTGTGTATGTGTGTGTGTGCATGTCTGTCTATGTAGAGAGCAATGCTTTTTAGGGTAGTCACACTACATACAATTTGAATGCTATACTTTGGTAAGGCTGCTGATGTCATCCACCTAGAAATACACCTCTGGAAAGGATATAGCCCAGTAATTTCAGTAGCGCGTGCCATAACTGCGTATTGCTGTAGTGTGATAAAAAACTCTTGTATGGTTCTATTCCCACCCATGGCAGTTCTGGATGTTATGTGTGTGTTTCAATGTTTGTGTAGGGAGCAATGTATTTTTGGCTAGTCCCACTCACTACAATTCAAATGCCCTACTTTGGCAATCCTGCTGATGTCATTCACTGTGAAATACACCTTTGGGGAAAGAGCTCTCCAGTAATCCTCATGGTGCATCCTATCACAGCTTCATGCTGTAGTGTAATATAGACCCACACATGTCAGTTGTGGATGTTTTGTGTGTGTTTCAATGTCTCTGTAGGGAGCAGTGCATTTTAGCCTAACCACACTCACTACAATTTGAATGCCCTACTTTGACAATCCTGCTGATGTCATTCACTGTGAAATACACCTTTGGGGAAGGAGCTCCCCAGTAATCCCCATGGTGCATCCTATAACAGCTTCATGCTGTAGTGTAATATAGACCCACACATGTCAGTTGTGGATGTTTTTTGTGTGTTTCAATGTCTGTGTAGGTAGCAGTGCATTTTAGCCTAGCCATACTCACTACAATTTAAATGCCCTACTTTGGCAATCCTGCTGATGTCATTCACTGTGAAATACACCTTTGGGGAAAGAGTTCTCCAGTAATCCCAGTGGTACATCCTGTAACAGCTTCATGCTGTAGTGTGATATAGACCTATGTTAGGGGTTCTATACCCACACATGTTGGTTATGGATGTTTTCTGTGTGTTTCAATGTCTGTGTAGGGAGCAGTACATTGTAGCCTAGCCAGACTCACTACAATTTAAATGCCCTAGTTTCACAATCCCACTAATGTCATCCAATGTGAAATACACCTTTGGGGAAGGAGTACTCCAGTAATCTCCATGGCGTGTACTATGACTGCGTACTGCTGTAGTGTAATAAAATAGTTAGGTAGGAGTTCTAATCCCAGATATTTTGTGTGTGTGTGTGTGTGTGTGTGTGTGTGTGTGTGTGTGTGTGTGTGTGTGTGTTTGTAACTCGTATCCTGTGTGGAGGTGGTTGTGAGTGTGTAACAACTGGGCCCAATGTGGAGTGGGTTTTGCAAATTTCTTATATGGTGGCCCTAGTATATATCACAATATCCACCTTACAAGGATAACAGATGTGAAATAGCTGTGAGGCTGGGGTGCAGATCCATACCCATACATGTGACATCAAGGCCAGCCAAACAAAGTTAGCAACCCTAGTATTAGCCAGACAACACTCTTAACCCATGCCTCATACACACACACTTGGCTAGGCAACAGCCACTATGTTGGTAGTACACTGCATATTGCCCACTGATAGTAACTATAGAGTTATTGCAATGGCCTACAGAGGGGATGGCACCCTGTCCATCTGTCCAGTAGCCATGTACATGCATGAGATGCACCTTCCTCATGTTCCCCTGTACACCTGCAACACCTGTGGTGCCATCAAATGTGACCCACAAAGGACATACCATGCCTGAAAACATGCCCTGTATGGACAGATGCCACTGACACCAGAGACTGCCATTAGCATGCTATCAGTGTAAGTGCAGGGTAAACCTGCTGTCCATTAACAGTTCCTGCAACATGAGGCCAGGACCGGCACATCTGATGATAATCTGTGTACACAACAAAGGCTAGACACCCCAGGTACAGTTCCACATGTCACTGTACATGCATGTGGGAGGTGTGCACATCACAGACACCGCCCATGTCATGGACTAAAGACACATATATGGCAAGCAATGCACAGCATTGCCCACATGCATTAGTCACCCAGGTGACTGGATGGTAAATACAATACACATCTGTGTGGGCAATTCCAGAATCTACACCTCTGAGCCACAATGCAGACCATTGTCATGTGGCCTGATCCCAATGTGTACCCATCACCTAGCCTTGTATAGCTGTCTGGCACAGTTCACCACTACTGCACCCATGCATGTCAGTACTGGCACGTTGTGTATGTGTGTGTTTTGCATGATGTGTATGTTCACATTCACACTCACTACAACCCCCATTGGCATACTGCAGCATGCTGTCTGTTGTCAAACACCTCACCCTACCGTTTGCCCATATAACCTCTGTATGACCCCTGTGGTGCATGTGATACCTGCACAATAATGTGTTGTGACAATCTCACTAGTGATGGGTTGTATTCCTGGCCCTGCCAAGTGTGTCAATGTGTGTGTGTCCCTGTGATAATGTGGCTGTGTTGACACTGGCACCTGTTCATGTGAACAGGCATGTGTTCTACATCTACTGTATAGCTACCATATCCCTGTTGCAGATGTCACTCACCATCACATATACGTTCTGAGGGCTCCATAACATGTAACCTATGTGGCGCAGCCAATAACTCCATAGAAATTTAATAGCACTACATAGCCATCAGGGGTTTCATACCCTGTGCTGGTAGGTGTGTGACACAAACATGCTTAAATTTTACTCTCTCACCCCTCCACGACTTGTCTTTGCCTCTGTCTGCCTCTCTCACTCCCTCTCTGGTGGATGTGGAGACTTACACCTGCTTTACTTAGGCAGCAGCATGTGTATTTTAAGTGATGCTCATGATCAGCTGATGGCCTCAGCATGAATTACAGCCCCCCCCCCAGCTGATTGCATGTGGAACAGCTGTGGTAACATTCCCATAGCCAATTGCATGGAAACACACTCCAGTATCTAGGAACATCATGTTGGTATTGTCCCTTTTCTTTCACTGTGAGCAGTAACTAGATCTGTTGTTTGGCAAACAGCATCTCAGATGGATTGGGGATTTACCTCTAACAACAAATCAATCACCAGCAGGACTTGTAGACCACATATTTATTCACTAGGTTTAAATCTGTGGTCTACAAGTCCTGCTGGTGATTTATCTGTTCTTAGTTTTTGATTTTCACCATTTTGCCGTCTTTTTGGTTTTTGATTTACCTCTAACAACACACACTGTGGAAACGGCAACACACAGGAGGGGAATGTGCCTGACCTGACAACATACTGCACATGCTCCTATACTGCATTTGGAGTAATGTTGGTTTAACAGTGTGTGGATATGGCTGTCCTACATGGTTATATATCTGCCATGTCAGTTCTATGTTTATGAGCAATCCCCATCTGCAGGGTCGTCTGCAGACTGGGCAGTGTATGGTGCCTTTGGTTTCATGTGTTTCCCACAGAACATCTATCTGTGGACTGCAGAAGGTAGTGTGAGGATTGCAGTCTGTAGATGGTGAAAGCCGTGACAGTTACTGACTTCATATACCTCATAGGGCATATGTTGCAACAAACCCTGTTACAACAGTAAATGTATGAGGTTACTTATTTATTTATTTATTTATTTTTTACATTTGTTTACCAGGAAGGTCCAGCTGGGTGATTGCCCATTTTCAGTGGAGATCCGGGGAGAAATGCTCCATGTCATACAATGATAATTACAAAATCAACAAAACAGGCTAATGTACTTTGGTATATAGACTGACATACTTAAATAGCAATTCAGATAAATTATTAAGTGAAAATCAGCAATTGAAAAAGTAAGTGAATATGAGTTATATCAATAGGAGTTTTTGTTGTTATCACAGCAACATGTCAATATTGGCCCTGTGTATGTGCTTCCAGCCACAACTCTGTCAACCTTTGTACATATGTCATGCATTAAGAGGTGCATATGTGCTGTACACCATAATTAGTGTCATCATATCTGATAACAAGCCAGTGAAATATCAGACTGCTAGACATGTTATGTACAGTACGGGTTATATTTGATGACATAACCAGGACATTCTGTGATTGTTTGTACAGTACCGAGGTCTGTGTACTTATGCTGAATGTTGACAGTGTTTGTATTGTTAATATGTAATTGGTGCAGACTGTGCTAGATGTCATTGTTCTAGGTCCCATCCTATCTGAAGTTACATGCTGCTCCACTGTATGTTACTGTATTGGCTTACATGTTTGTAGGGCCATACACACACATGTCCCATACCACAGACAGGCATCAGACCAAACTGTGTAGCGGCCCAGTATATGTAGGGTTAGTCTGTGAGTGGCACATATGAGGATGGTGTTGAACAGATAGTCCATATACTGTAATATTATGCTAGCTTACCATATGTGGCTGTGTTCACATTGGTTGTGGTTATGCACTTTCACACAGGTGTATCTTACCCTGTGCTGTGTCATGTCTGTATAGCCTGCTATATATGCAGGTACATGTGCATTCCCCCATAGGAGATGTAGGCCAGTGTTGAGCCAGTCTGCCTGTAGCCTGCACAGTGCATTGTTACATGAATAGCAGCTTAGTGTACTTAACCAGTGAGATGTCATGTCCAGATACTTGCCAGATGTACTGCTGTCAGGCCTACCTTAACAGTAATGTATGTCAGACAGAGCAGTGGGATGCTGTACAGATGTCTGTCAATACCTAGTGGGTAGTATGTGGCCAAGGCACCCCTGTACCAGTGGTTATTATGTGTCAGGACAGACAGGGGTTTGTGAATGCATAACCTATGGTGGCAAATGTATACCAGTCATTATGTGTTATACCCATCTACATGGCTGTTAACATCCATATTATCAGGCATAGACCCCATGTATTGCTCTAAGGGGTTCTATGTATACCTCTGGACTGTACAGAATGTGTCAGAATGTCCACATGTATTGGCCAATATCTCTGCTGCAGTTCACAGGGTCATTACGTGCTAGCAGCGGTACTGTACTATGATGTCCTTAGGATGTCTTTCGGTAGCCAATGGTGCACATGTAAAAAGCAGATGTGATCTCCCTCACACACCATGTCTGTGAAGACAGTCCCAATTAGAGTACCAATAGTCTACTAATATACCTGCTATACATACCTGACATCCCCTTGCACTACGAAATTGGGACTATAGGGGCTGAGGTAGGGCTACACTCCATGTTCAGGACATATAGTGAAAATAATTGTACATATAATTATCCAGATATCTATATATATAATTACACATATAAATATCAGCATATGACAGATGCTGGTTACACACTGGAGCCGTGGCTCATTACATCCATCAGAAATGCACACATACCTGAACAAGAATGCCATAATGAGGCACATGCACAGACCAGACTTATGATAGACATGTGTTTTTGATGCTCAGGTCATGGTTCCGGTGTCTGCACACTTCCAGTGGAGCCTTGCAGTACTCACCAGCTACATGTACCCAAATTGTTATGGTATGTGCCATGCTACACAATATGATCCTGTGGAAACAGCTGCAGCAGGAACAGCATGGGGCAAGGCCACGCAGCCCCCCCCCACCAATTCC
Organism: Protopterus annectens; assembly: GCF_019279795.1. Lineage (NCBI taxonomy): Eukaryota > Metazoa > Chordata > Ceratodontiformes > Protopteridae > Protopterus > Protopterus annectens. The sequence continues at coordinate 1,415,049,261 of NC_056746.1, read as the reverse complement.
AAGGCCTGCACAGGCACAGAGTGACTCAGAGGAGGAACAACCTGAGCCTGCCCCAGTAGGCAGATGGAGGCGTGCCCAGTAGGCTGAGGCTGCGGCAAAGAGAGAGCACATAGCACATACACTGACACAGTGGGGACCCAGGGAATGACACCTCTCTCTGACTGGCACATACAGTAAAAGGGATGCCAAACATGACACTACCTGTGCTCATCCATGTATATGGTGTGTACTATGTGCATCTGACATAGGCAGCCCTCCAGCACCATCCTCAAATCTGGTACACCCTCAAGGTAAGTCAATCAACCTACCAATTGCCAAATGAGTAGAATGAGTTGTTACCTGTATCTATGGTATGGATGTGAGCATGCAAGGGAATTGGGTGGCTGAATGTTATGGCAGCAGGCAGTAGACACCCATAGTGGCACCATGACATTTGTAACACATACTGGAGTCACCATAGTAGCCAGTACTACACAGAGTGACAAGACCCACTGCAGTAAATGTGCTGAGCGACATGTGTATCCATATGACTCACACATGCCAGTCAGGGTAGTTCACATACCCAACAACATTCTCAGCCATCAGGAAAGGTATAGACAAACCCAAACAGAGCCTGCGCTATGGCCCCTGAATGATAGTTATGGTTAACCTCCCCCCAGGCCTACACAGACAGATTACAGCAGGTCAGGCAGTGGGATGTAAGTTCTGAAGGGTAGGAAGTCGGACAATAATATGTAGGGCAACCAAAGCCAAAATCTGTAGTACACTGGTATACCTCTAGTCAACATGACAGTTAGCAATACAGAATGAAATGGAGTTCCTGACATACCAGTACAGTCATAGCAAATGTGTACAAGTGTCGCGTTTGCCCCCCTTCCTACATAGTAATGTAATAACAGTCAGGTGTGCCCCCCCAGCCCATGTGTAGAAATGTAGAAATTGTCAGGTGTGCCCCCATCCTACAGAGTAATGTAATAACAGTCAGGTGTGCCCCCCCCACTCCTGTGTATAAATATAGAAATAGACAGGTGTGCCCCCCCACCCTACATAGTAATGTAAAAACAGTCAGGTGTGCCCCCCAATCCTTTGTAGAAATGTAGAAATAATCAGATGTGCCCCCATCCTTTGTAGAAATGTAGTAACAGTCAGGTGTGCTCTCCCCAATCCTGTATAGAAATGTAAAAATAGTCAGGTGAGCCCCCCCAACCCTACATAGTAACGTATTAACAGTCAGGTGTCCCCCCCAATCCTGTGTAGAAATGTAGAAATAGACAGGTGAGCCCCCCACCCTATGTACTAATGTAATAACAGTCAGGTGTGCCCCCCCAGTCCTGTGTAGAAATGTAGAAAATGTCAGGTGTGCCCCCCATCCTATGTAGAAATGTAGTAACAGTCAGGTGTGATCCCCCAATCCTGTGTAGAAATGTAGAAATAGTCAGGTGAGCCCCCCATCCTATGTAGAAATGTAGTAACAGTTTGGTGTGCCCCCCGCAATCCTGTGTAGAAATGTAAAAATAGTCAGGTGAGCCCCCCCATCCTATGCAGAAATTTAGTAACAGTCAATGCCAAATGCTGGATGGATACCCTGCAGAAACAGCATGCTACCTGTCGGTGTACAACACAAAGGTCAGCACTGCAGTACAAACTACCTGGACTCGATCCACACATTTAATACATATGGGCATACTGGGCATGCTCACACATTTAAACACATGATGGCCATGTCTGCAAACACCAGTGGACCAGACATATCTGGCAGTCGCAGTTGTTAGTGCAGACACTCATCAGTATGCACCACTCATGCCTTGCACACACAGTGGATAGGAATACAGATATATATGTAAGGACAACACATTATAATAAGCCAAAGGTAGACGTACATAGATGTGTGGAAGAGGGAGACTGTGACAAGGAGCCATCCAGGCCTGTCCCACCCAGCATACAGCCAAAGGGCTCCAACCACATGAGGGTCAGATGTCACTCACTGCAGATACTAGCCACCAGTATCTGTCAGCATTACAGACTATGTGGTGCACGTGCTAGCTGTGCAACATGACTGTACAAGGAAGTAGTCATCTAGCAGCTGTATACATTGCCTGTGAAATATGACCCTGTGTGTGCCCGCATGTGGCTTGTCAACCTCTAGATGAATGGGTTATGGCCCATATACACACACTGTCCTTCCCATAGCCCTACTATGACAAGCCTGCTGAGGTCATCCACTGTGAAATACACCTTTGGGAAAATTATAACCCAGTAATCTCTGTGGCACATCACATACCTTTGTACTGCTGTAGTGTGATAAATAGTTAGGTAGGAGTTCAAATCCCAGACATAGCAACTGTGTGTGTGTGTGTGTGTGTGTGTGTGTGTGTGTGTGTGTGTGTGTGTGTGTGTGTGTGTGTGTGTTTGTGAGGCTGTCTGTGTAGAGAGCAATGCTTTTTAGGGTAGTCACACTCCCTACAATTGAAATGCTCTACTTTGGTAAGGCTGCTGATGTCATCCTCCTAGAAATACATCTCTGGGAAGGTTGTAACCCAGTAATCTCCACAGTGCATCCTATAATTGTATACTGATGTAGTATGATAAATTAGTTAGGTAGGTGTTTTTATCCCAGACATAACAAGTGTGTGTGTGTGTGTGTGTGTGTGTGTGTGTGTGTGTGTGTGTGTGTGTGTGTGTGTGTGTGTGTGCGTGTCTGTATATGTAGAGAGCGATGCTTTTTAGGGTAGTCACACTACATACAATTTGAATGCTATACTTTGGTAAGGCTGCTGATGTCATCCACCTAGAAATACACCTCTGGAAATGATATAGCCCAGTAATTTCAGTAGCGCATGCCATAACTGTGTATTGCTGTAGTGTGATAAAAAAACTCTTGTATCATTCTATTCCCACCCATGGCAGTTCTGGATGTTATGTGTGTGTTTCAATGTCTGTGTAGGGAGCAATGTATTTTTGGCTAGTCCCACTCACTACAATTCAAATACCCTACTTTGGCAATCCTGCTGATGTCATTCACTGTGAAATACACCTTTGGGGAAAGAGCTCTCCAGTAATCCTCGTGGTGCATCCTATCACAGCTTCATGCTGTAGTGTAATATAGACCCACACATGTCAGTTGTGGATGTTTTGCGTGAGTTTCAATGTCTATGTAGGGAGCAGTGCATTTTAGCCTAACCACACTCACTACAATTTGAATGCCCTACTTTGACAATCCTGCTGATGTCATTCACTGTGAAATACACCTTTGGGGAAGGAGCTCCCCAGTAATCCCCATGGTGCATCCTATAACAGCTTCATGCTGTAGTGTAATATAGACCCACACATGTCAGTTGTGGATGTTTTGTGTGTGTTTCAATGTCTGTGTAGGTAGCAGTGCATTTTAGCCTAGCCATACTCACTACAATTCGAATGCCCTACTTTGGCAATCCTGCTGATGTCATTCACTGTGAAATACACCTTTGGGGAAAGAGTTCTCCAGTAATCCCAGTGGTGCATCCTATAACAGCTTCATGCTGTAGTGTAATATAGACCCACACATGTTGGTTGTGGATGTTTTGTGTGTGTTTCAATGTCTGTGTAGGGAGCAGTGCATTTTAGCCTAGCCACACTCACTACAATTTGAATGCCCTACTTTGGCAATCCTGCTGATGTCATTCACTGTGAAATACACCTTTGGGGAAAAAGTTCTCCAGTAATCCCAGTGGTGCATCCTATAACAGCTTCATGCTGTAGTGTGATATAGACCTATGTTAGGGGTTCTATACCCACTCATGTTGGTTATTGATGTTTTGTGTGTGTTTCAATGTCTGTGTAGGGAGCAGTACATTTTAGCCTAGCCAGACTCACTACAATTTAAATGCCCTAGTTTCACAATCCTGCTGATGTCATCCAATGTGAAATACACCTTTGGGGAAGGAGTACTCCAGTAATCTCCATGGCGTGTACTATGACTGCGTACTGCTGTAGTGTAATAAAATAGTGAGGTAGGAGTTCTAATCCCAGATATTTTGTGTGTGTGTGTGTGTGTGTGTGTGTGTGTGTGTGTGTGTGTGTGTGTGTGTGTGTGTGTGTGTGTGTGTGTGTGTGTGTGTGTGTGTGTGTGTGTGTGTGTGTGTGTGTGTGTGCGTGTGTTTGTAACTCGCATCCTGTGTGGAGGTGGTTGTGAGTGTGTAACAACAGTGCCCAATGTGGAGTGGGTTTTGCAAATTTCTTATATGGTGGCCCTAGTATATATCACAATGTCCACCTTACAAGGATAACAGATGTGAAATAGCTGCAAGGCCGGGGTGCAGATCCATACACATACATGTGACATCAAGGCCAGCCAAACAAAGTCAGCAGCCCTAGTATTAGCCAGACAACACTCTTAACCCATGCCTCATACACACACTCTTGGCTAGGCAACAGCCACTATGTTGGTAGTACACTGCATATTGCCCACTGATAGTAACTATAGAGTTATTGCAATGGCCTACAGAGGGGATGGCACCCTGTCCATCTGTCCAATAGCCATGTACATGCATGAGATGCACCTTCCTCATGTTCCCCTGGACACCTGCAACACCTCTGGTGCCATCAAATGTGACCCACAAAGGACATACCATGCCTGAAAACATGCCCTGTATGGACAGATGCCACTGACACCAGAGAATGCCATTAGCATGCTATCAGTGTAAGTGCAGGGTAAACCTGCTGTCCATTAACAGTTCCTGCAACATGAGGCCAGGACCGGCACATCTGATGATAATCTGTGTACACAACAAGGGCCAGACACCCCAGTTACAGTTCCACATGTCACTGTACATGCATGTGGGAGGTGTGCACATCACAGACACCGCCCATGTCATGGACTAAGGAACACATACATGGCAAGCAATGCACAGCATTGCCCACATGCATTAGTAACCCAGGTGACTGGATGGTGAATACAATACACATCTGTGTGGGCAATTCCAGAATCTACACCTCTGAGCCACAATGCAGACCATTGTCATGTGGCCTGATCCCAAGGTGTACCCATCACCTAGCCTTGTATAGCTGTCTGGCACAGTTCACCACTACTGCACCCATGCATGTCAGTACTGGCACGTTGTGTATGTGTGTGTTTTGCATGATGTGTATGTTCACATTCACACTCACTACAACCCCCATTGGCATACTGCAGCATGCTGTCTGTTGTCAGACACCTCACCCTACCCTTTGCCCATATAACCTCTGTATGACCCCTGTGGTGCATGTGATACCTGCACAATAATGTGTTGTGGCAATCTCACTAGTGATGGGTTGTATTCCTGGCCCTGCCAAGTGTGTCAATGTGTGTGTGTCCCTGTGATAATGTGGCTGTGTTGACGCTGGCACCTGTTCATGTGGACAGGCATGTGTTCTACATCTACTGTATAGCTACCATATCCCTGTTGCAGATGTCACTCACCATCACATATACGTTCTGAGGGCTCCATAACATGTAACCTATGTGGCGCAGCCAATAACTCAATAGAAATTTAATAGCACTACATAGTCATCAGGGGTTTGATACCCTGTGCTGGTAGGTGTGTGACAAAAACATGCTTAAATTTTACTCTCTCACCCCTCCACGACTTGTCTTTGCCTCTGTCTGCCTCTCTCACTCCCTCTCTGGTGGATGTGGAGACTTACACCTGCTTTACTTAGGCAGCAGCATGTGTATTTTAAGTGATGCTCATGATCAGCTGATGGCATCTGCATGAATTACAACCTTCCCCTAGCTGATTGCATGTGGAACAGCTGTGGTAACATTCCCATAGCCAATTGCATGGAAACACACTCCAGTATCTAGGAACATCATGTTGGTATTGCCCCTTTTCTTTCACTGTGAGCAGTAACTAGATCTGTTGTTTGGCAAACAGCATCTCAGATGGATTTGGGATTTACCTCTAACAACAAATCAATCACCAGCAGGACTTGTAGACCACAGATTTATTCACTAGGTTTAAATCTGTGGTCTACAAGTCCTGCTGGTGATTTATTTGTTCTTAGTTTTTGATTTTTGCCATTTTGCCGCCTTTTTGGTTTTTGATTTACCTCTAACAACATACACTGTGGAAACAGGGCAACACACAGGAGGGGAATGTGCCCGACCTGACTACAGACTGCACGTGCTCCTATACTGCATTTGGAGTAATGTTGGTTTAACAGTGTGCATGTGGATATGGCTGTCCTACATGGTTAAATATCTGCCATGTCAGTTCTATGTTTATGAGCAATCCCCATCTGCAGGGACGTCTGCAGACTGGGCAGTGTGTGGTGCCTTTGGTTTCATGTGTTACCCACAGAACATCTATCTGTGGACTGCAGAAGGTAGTGTGAGGATTGCAGTCTGTAGATGGTGAAAGCCGTGACAGTTACTGACTTCATATCCCTCATAGGGCATATGTTGCAACAAACACTGTTACAACAGTAAATGTATGAGGTTACTTATTTATTTATTTATTTTTTACATTTGTTTACCAGGAAGGTCCAGCTGGGTAATTGCCCATTTTCACTGGAGATCCGGGGAGAAATGCTCCATGTCATACAATGATAATTACAAAATCAACAAAACAGGCTAATGTACTTTGGTATATAGACTGACATACTTAAATAGCAATTCAGAGAAATTATTAAGTGAAAATCAGCAATTGAAAAAGTAAGTGAATATGAGTTATATCAATAGGAGTTTTTGTTGTTATCACAGCAACATGTCAATATTGGCCCTGTGTATGTGCTTCCAGCCACAACTCTGTCAACCTTTGTACATATGTCATGCATTAAGAGGTGCATATGTGCTGTACACCATAATTAGTGTCATCATATCTGATAACAAGCCAGTGAAATATCAGACTGCTAGACATGTTATGTACAGTACGGGTTATATTTGATGACATAACATGGACATTCTGTGATTGTTTGTACAGTACCGAGGTCTGTGTACTTATGCTGAATGTTGACAGTGTTTGTATTGTTAATATGTAATTGGTACAGACTGTACTAGATGTCATTGTTCTAGGACCCATCCTATCTGAAGTTACATGCTGCTCCACTGCATGTTACTGTATTGGCTTACATGTTTGTAGGGCCATACACACACATGTCCCATACCACAGACAGGCATCAGACCAAACTGTGTAGCGGCCCAGTATATGTAGGGTTAGTCTGTGAGTGGCACATATGAGGATGGTGTTGAACAGATAGTCCATATACTGTAATATTATGCTAGCTTACCATATGTGGCTGTGGCTGTGTTCACATTGGTTGTGGTTATGCACTTTCACACAGGTGTATCTTACCCTGTGCTGTGCCATGTCTGTATAGCCTGCTATATATGCAGGTACATGTGCATTCCCCCATAGGAGATGTAGGCCAGTGTTGAGCCAGTCTGTCTGTAGCCTGCACAGTGCATTGTTACATGCCTAGCAGCTTAGTGTACTTAACCAGGGAGATGTCATGTCCAGATACTTGCCAGATGTACTGCTGTCAGGCCTACCTTAACAGTCATGTATGTCAGACAGAACAGTGGGATGCTGTACAGATGTCTGTCAATACCTAGTGGGTAGTATGTGGCCAAGGCACCCCTGTACCAGTGGTTATTATGTGTCAGGACAGACAGGGGTTTGTGAATGCATAACCTATGGTGGCAAATGTATACCAGTCATTATGTGTTATACCCATCTACATGGCTGTTAACATCCATATTATCAGGCATGGTCCACATGTATTGCACTAAGGGGTTCTGTGTATACCTCTGGACTGTACAGAGTGTTTCAGAATGTCCACATGTATTGGCCAATATCTCTGCTGCAGTTCACAGGGGCATTACGTGCTAGCAGCGGTACTGTACTATGATGTCCTTAGGATGTCTGTCAATAGCCAATGGTGCACATGTAAAAAGCAGATGTGATCTCCCTCACACCCCATGTCTGTGAAGACAGTCCCAATTAGAATACCAATAGTCTACTAATATACCTGCTATACATACCTGACATCCCCTTGCACTACGAAATTGGGACTATAGGGGCTGGGGTAGGGCTACACTCCATGTTCAGGACATATGGTGAAAATATATGTACATATAATTATCCAGATATCTATATATATAATTACACAAATACATATCGGCATATATAGATGGGAATGTATATGTACATAGATATACATATACGTACCCAGCTATATACATATACAGAGCACTATATGTCTACACATATACATATAGTGATACATATGCACATATACATACAAATATCTACAGATATATTGACAGTAGTAGGTATATCAGAATAGATATGTATGCACATATAGTAATAGCTATCTATCTCTCTCTCTCTCTCTCTCTATATATATATATATATATATATATATATGTACCAACATAACTAAGCATATCTGTACACATAGGATGTGCATACATATATAGCTATATACACATATATCTATCTATATATATATATATATGTATATATATATATATATATATATATATATATATATATATATATATATATATATATACATATACGTAAACCTATATATACACATATGTATATATAACTATATGTATTTATATGTATACATATGTACATATGAAGAGAGGTACACATGGCCATATATATGTAGCACTATATAGATATGTATACAGACACATATATGAGTATACATGTGTATGTACGGATTCCATACACTAGATCGAAGGTTCACTACTTCGAAATAGTGTATGGAATGCACACTGCAGCGAAAGTGAATTAATTGAAAGTGCACTTACGCGAAGTTCAGTACAATGAACGGGCGTTTTACTGAACTTCCGTGCAGTACTCACGGACCTTAGGGTTAGGGCACGGGTCATGGTAAGGGGATTCCTGTAGGGCTATCCCCTTTCCATGACCTGTGTCATAACAATAAGGTCCATGACGACTGCAGCACAGTGAAGGACATAGCAATGTCCTCCACTATGGTGTGATTGTCACGAACCTTAGGATTAGGGCATGGGTTAGGGTAAGGGGATAGCTTTACTAACTATCCCCTTACCCTAACCCGTGCCCTAACCCTAACGTCCATGAGTATCGCACCACAGTGAAGGACATAGCTTATTTGTTGATGTCCTCCACTGTGCTGCGGTACTTTCAGTGAAGTGCACTTTCATGAGAGTTTACTTTTGTTAAAGTGAACTTTAGCGTAAGTGAGGCTTCCTATTACAAGTTCGAAGTTGTGAACTTTCGTTCTTGTATTAGGAATCCGTATGTACATGTAGACATATATACACCTATGATATGTATACAACCATATTCCTGTCATGAGTAAATGTCACGGTTGTATATACCCTCCCACATGTATCTCACCGTATGTATCTGCTATGTGCACATAATGATAAAACAAAATGTGTAATGGAACAGTCATATTACTAACAAGGACTACACAAATTATGAACTAAAGGCAATTGTACAATGCTACTCAATATGTGTATTAAAACAACAGCTGTCTCTACAGTGTTCATGGTGTAGTGGTTACATGCTGTGACTTCAGTTGTAGAGTCCTTGTTTCAAGACCTGCAAGGCTGTTCATTTTTCTGCTGGGCAGAACAAGGACTGTCAGATACAGAGTGGTTAAGGCAGTTTTGAGCAGCTTTATGTGGGTTTGTGTGAATCTACGTGGTGCTAAGCTATGGGTAAACGTATGGGCACTTACACGGTGTAGGCAGCTCTTACCAGTTCGCAAATCAGCTTAGCTGTTATAATGCAGCAATGCTGATACTTGCTAAGCATAGCTTAGCCCTGGTAACCAGGACACACAACCCAGCCTGATAACCTGTAATAAGTGTATGTAATGCCATGTACAATACATGCACCTATGTGCTGTCATTACAGTAGCAAGGGGTGTGAGTGTGTGGGACATAGACATATATGAGGCCTGTACAGCACTGTTACCCTGTGAATGTGTGGCATACAGCTGTAGTAGTCCAGGGTACATGCTGTCACACTGGCATGTAGTGTATCATGGCAGTACTATTGTTGACAGTGCTAACCCAGGCAAGAGCAGAGTGCTTAATGTAGTACTGACAACAGGCACACCTGTGAGCATGGCTGGACACTGATGCCTCCCTGTTGTATTCCTGGTGTGTGAACTGTGTCACAGTATATACCCCTTACTGGTCTGTCAATGCACTCATGCTACTGCATAGCTACCTGCCAACCTGATGACTGTCAGTCCCTGTACAGATGTGCAGATGGCAGGTATCCAGCTGGGATATTTACAGGCAACCTTCACTTGATTGATGCCCTACTATGCATGTGGCATGTGCATGAGATGCATATCCCTGTAGTACTAATGTTGGGGTATCCTGTGGGTTGTATCGCAGTCATGGCCAATGTGTGAGGGTGGGTATGGCAGAGTGTCACCATGGGTTTCAGGGAGTACAATATCCAGTGGGGGATGTGGGTGCTGTTAGTACACCAAGTTACACCAGGTATATGTCCCATGTACCACATTATGGTTACCACTGTCACCATCAATCATATAGGTAACTGTTACCACAATCTAAGCCAGTTCTGCATGTGATGTGTGCAGCCTGCCTGTAACATATTGGAGACACGGTCAAGGTAGTTAGCAGCAATAGGTCCAGGTATCTCAGATGTGTGTCTGGCTGTTATGTGTCTGTAAATGTGTATATGATGGTATGTCACTCTACCTATTGTCCACATACACACATTACATCCCCCATTAGCATACTGTACATGCCGGCGGATGTTCTGCATGTACCATGTAACCTGGGACATACCTCACCCTAAACGCTGTGTGGTGTGTGCATTGTAAGCCACACACATTAGTATCACAACATAGCTAGGTAGGGGTCTAGTTCCAGTGTTGGCAAGTAACAGTGTGCGTGTATGTGTATGGGTCTACATCAGGTTGCAGGGTATACACGGCTCAGCAGGCCACCCGTCTATGTGGTACAGGCAATAACCAGCATAGTAACCTGTGAAATGTGTTTGACTGTACCCTAGATATGTCACAGCCATGGTGTAAGCACAGTGGCATACCCCGTTGTGCAATACGACTGCAGACCATCCTTGTGCTGACACATCTACACCTACAACACAAATGTATAACATTAAAGGGACCATGATCAACCAGTGTTATTAACAGCTATAATGAATCATTGCTAAACAGCTACACTAACTGCCAAATATGCCTCCCAGTCTACTCCCTACAACATGTTACACTGCAGGACTGTGTACACTTTTGTACAGTCACCGTGTGCATCAGAACCATAACAGCCTGTCCCTGAATTGATGGTATGGATGACAGGGATGGGGCACAGGTATCATCATATGCACGGGGCATCCTAGTCCTGACACATGTAAACCTACAACACAACTGGATGACATTATAGAGACCACAACCAACCAGTGTTACTAACAGCTATAAGGAATCATTGCTGGATGGCTGCACTACCTGCCAAATATGCCTCACACTCTACTTCCTACAACATGTTACACTGTAGGACTGTGGTACACTGCTATACAGTCACCGTGTGCATCAGATTCATATCAGCCTGTCCCTGCATTTATGGTATGGATGACAGGGATGGGGGAGAAGTACCATCATATGCACATGGCATCCTAGTGCTGAAACATGTACACCTACAACACAATTGGATAACATTATAGAGACCACAACTTACCGGTGTTACTAACAGCTATAAGGCATCATTGTTGGATGGCTTTACTACCTGCCAATTATGCCTCACACTGTACTCCCTACAACATGTTACACTGCAGAACTGTGGTACACTGTTATACAGTCACCATGTCAATCAGAACCATATCAGCCTGTCCCTGCATCGATGGTATGGATGACAGGGATGGGGCACAGGTATCATCATATGCACAAGGTGTGGTGTTGGTTTGCCAGAGGCAGAGGGTGGGCCATACATTTGACACCATGTGTGTGGGTGAGGGGTGTACTCTGGGGAGCTGGCCATGGTGATGTGGTGTGTGTAGGTATGGGGTTTCCCTAGGTGTGTTTGCATAGTGTGTGGATATGCATGCACACAGTTCTGCCATGTGGCTGCCCTGCACAGGTCTTTCTGGACAGCTGCAAACCATACCTGGCAGGGTGTGCAATTCACTGCCTGCGGCCATGGACACGTGGACTGTGCCTGCCAGGGGTTCCATGGGCACGTCCAGGTACAGGCCCTGATGTGCTACCCTCACCTGCTGATGACATTTGTCTGCTGGTACCAGGTCCCTCCTGGGACTGGCCAAGACCACGTGCATGTGGCCTGCTGTGGTGTGGTGTGGACAGCACACACCCTGGACTGCTGGGCCTGCTACTATCACTATGGGAGCCCCTTGGTGTTCCAGGACATCCATGTTGACTGCTAACTGTTGGTGTTGCTGGCGCACGT
>NC_056746.1:1414904337-1415031837 GCF_019279795.1 Protopterus annectens | reverse complement strand
TGGTGGGCAACCGTGCATGTGCCATCTTGGCTGAAAGACATAAAGATGGAAACAGGTCTGAGCAACTCATACGGCAAGATTATCACAGTTCATAATACACATCTCTATCACCCCCCCACCACCATATCAGCTTTAACAGACTGTACACACAACTCATTAGGTATGGCTACAGCTTAACTAGCATTTGGACAGATTTAATATTGTACAACACCTTCTGCTATGTGACTGCAGTCATGTCCTCTGTGTGAACACTATCATTGCTGGCCTGTTACAGACTATTCACCTGCATGCCATTATCAGGGCCACTATGGTTACATATATGTCAGTGGTAAGGCTGCGCTGAGATTGCTGCACATCTGACAGTCTGCGTTATTGGGGATATCTATGCATGCTGTTGGACATGTACCAGGATTGTGTAGACTATTACTACCAACAAATGTTCTATAACAGTGACACAATAACATGTATATGTTCTATTGGCCAGCTGATCCACCTCTCCACAGCCATCTGCCCATGATACCTGGCCACATCACATGTGTGCCCCAACCTGGGGCCTCCTTGTGTACTGTGACAGCAATACCATCAGGTGGAATCACCCAGGGGATGTTGGAGTCCCTCAAGGCACACACAGACATGCTCCTGTCCCCTGAGCTCAGGTCTAGGGTCTGTTCCATACCGGGCTTCACAGACACATGAGGGATGTGCTACATCAGTCTGAGGTACCCAGTACATATTCACAGGGCCAACATGCTCCTCCTGCTCAACCTCTAGACCAGGCACCTTCAGGACGTGGTCTGCAGTTGTGAGTGGCAGTGGGTGGGAGGTTGTTCCCATTGTGCCCATGTTGGGGACCATGGGGCATCTACATCACAGACCGCACACACATCCACAGTGTTTACCCATCACATGTGCTACATACCACCCCTGTAGACTGTCCTCTATATCTAACAATCCTGACCACTTCCACATGTGTACCTGCCATACTTCCCCATATTTCCATTGCACACTTCACAGACAGGGGCAATGTGGTGCCAACAAAGGACTAACATGTGACATACCCATCCATGGTGGACACACTGCCAGCTGTAGATATCTGTGTGCATTGCTATATGTGCTGCTGCCTCGTACATAGCAGACATTACTGTGGTAGTGATATAGGGGCATGTCTTTACATACATATAAGTTTGTGTGTGTGTGTTTGTACATATGTAGACATGTGCATATAGGTATATGTCTATATATATATATGTGTAGAGATATGTGATGTCATATATATGTGCACACATATATATATATATATATATATATATATATATATATATATATATATATATATATATATATACACACACACACACACACATGGGAGTATGTATATTTCTGGACATACATGCTAATATACATATATATCCTTATATATTATACATGTGACATATGTACATATATGCATACCTATATGTGGGGTACTTTCAGACATCAGCTCCACAATCTCACAACACCTTTCTGCACAGCTGCACTGTTCTGCCTTGCTACAACACAGACAGGTGCAACATATGGACACAGTCTGGTATTAGTGGAGTATATGCGAGACCTAATTACAGGTAACCCTATTATACACCTATGGCATTAAAGCATGCTACATTACAGATTCACCTGAGTATTCTGCCAGTGGTGGGCCATGGCTCCCACATGTCCATCATAATGGCATTACTTCCACCACCAGCTATTGGCCATGTAATATACATACTTCCCATTACACAACACACACTATGATGGCTTACATTTTGTCTGTCAGTGCTGACCTGCACAGTTAACAGCTATGGCCAACTACCCACAGGGACAGACATTATTGTCCATAGCAGTTGTTCAGTTGAACATCATGACAACAACACCTGATGGTGATATAACTCATTCCGCATCGTCTATCTCATTATGATGGACCAGGTACTACATTCTAATACATGTACATATACTTCACATACCTGTTGTGGGAGTGATGTCTTTATGAATGGCAGCTGGCTAAATGCCTGCATCTTCATCTCTTAGTTTGATGAACTTTATTTTTTTTCCACTTTTGTTTTCGCTTTTGATTTTACTTTCTTTCTCTCTCTCTCTCTCTCTCTCTCTCTCTCTCCCTCTCTCTCTGGTGAATAGATTGAGCTGATTTGAGTAGATTGCAGCCTGGCTTTAGTAGGTGATGCACTTGATCAGGTGGTGGCCTCTGCACCAATCAGTGTTCTACACTTGCTAACGGCATGCAGCTTGCTGTGTAGTGCTTCCAATTACCACTGTCATGGCAACCACCTACTATAAATCCCTACATCATGTGGACATGGTCATTTTATCTTTCCTGTGTGATGGACATCCTTCCTGTGTGTGGGCATCAGTGTTACAGACAGCAGGTAGCAATACCTCTTACAGGAGAACTGACACACTCAGGTCAGCTTCAGATTTGTAGGAGGTTCCAGAACTACAGACAGATTGTGAGTAGAGTTGTTTTATGCTTTGTATAGTATTGGTGTTACAGGGTGTGTGTGTACATACTAGTTTACCTTGGAATTCAGTCTGTCTGCATAGCTCTCAAATGTGGGCCTATCCTTTTGGTGGCCAGAGGAGTGCCTGTCATGTTTTGTCTGTCCACCACACAGGTCCTATGTCAGATATTTCACTGGCAGTGTGTGTGCTGAGTGCTATCAGTAAATAGCTACATCCATTTATGTTTCTAATCTCAATTCCCTGACTAAGGGTACGTTGCAGACTATCCTGTAACACCAGTGACTTGCTTAGTGTATGGCAACAGTTTTCCACATATGGGCCTGTGTTTCAGCCTCGGTCCTCCATCTACACACCAAGCTTTGCACATATGACATGCTGTCAGGGGTTGTTCTGTAGTGGGCTGTGAATATGTCACACTGCCATTGCTGCTATCAGTCCACTGCTGTTGTATCCCCCACACATACAGTGGGGCTGGACCATATATGTGTGGGCTTCACCTACACAATACATGTGTGCCCTTATGCACTCCAGAGGCCAGTGTATGTAACAGTTGTATATGGCCCTGTATTATTGACTCTAGGGGGGGATGCAGCATAAATGACCTAGGCTGTTACAAAATGTGGGGGTATCAAGGGTGAGCTGCCTTAAGGTATCTGGATGTACAGTACCATATACTTCACCTATATTTACATTACTTACATAAATTGGGTTAATGGAGGCCTAGTGCCTCCTGCCATACAGACTGTTCTGTTTGTCAGTGTGCTTGTGATGGTGTCAGTTATGCCTTGTTATGTAACAGTTACATCCCATTTGGTCAGCTGAAGTCATTACCACCTACTGATTTTGTACAGAGTGCAGATAGAGGCTGCTGAACTATACACTTGCCTTACTCACTGTTGATTCTTTGGTATCCTGTGGCCCAGTCTGTCTTTACTATTGTACAATTTGAAGGGCTTGGCCTGGACAGCAACAGTTGTGAAGCTTTCCACACTACTGTATTAGTATAACTGTTTCACAGTTGCATTATTCTGTTTATATGGATGTCAGTGTCTGAACAACTATATGACATGGCATATAGAAGTGTAATAGTACAAAAATAAAGGTTTTCCATTTCTGCAAATGTGTGTGTGGTGTTTTTTCCTATGACCTCTCTTTGGGAATATGTTGCAGGCAACAATTGTCATTTATATGGGTGGCCCATACAGTATCCAATTGTTCAGGTGTTAACTGTAGGCATAGTGGCTGTTCCATATTGTATGCACCTTCTATATATGTATCTTACTGTACATATCTCTGCATGTGTATGTGTAGTCATATATATAGATATATATATATATATATATATATATATATATATATATATATATATATATATATATATGCATATCTGTATCTGCATATATATGTCTGCGTATATGTATCTTGGGGATGTTGATAGTTTCCACATTTTACATTTCCTATGGGAGGCAGACTGTACTGCATGACATGTTACCAATACCCGCCTGACATCATAAAGGTGGGATGTAGTATGGTTAACATTTTGTGCCCATCTTGTGTCAGGTCCTATTTATGGGATCTGCAACACTTGGTAGTGTATTGCCGGGTGGACGTGTTTAGCTGTGGGGGGGGGTATGCCTATTCGTACAAGACGTATATTGTTTGGGGCCTCTCAACCTCATCAATGGTGCACGTGGACATATATGTTTTTGTTAATCTACCATTGCTATCTACAGATGTATGGCCATATATATATAACTATATATATATATATATATATATATATATATATATATATATATATATATATATATATATATATGCTTACATTTATATAACTATGTCTGTATTTACCTACATAGATATATATCTGCGTACATATATGTAACTTGCTGTGTTTATGTAGACATATAAGTGTAGACATATATATATATATATATATGTGTGTGTGTGTGTGTGTGTGTGTGTGTGTGTGTGTGTGTGTGTGTGTGTGTGTGTGTGTCACTGTAAGCATTTGCATGTATATATGTTCCTATATATTTATATATATGTATATATTTCTAAATATATATATATATATATATATATATATATATATATATATAGATATAGATATATAGATAGATATGTTGTATCTGTTTTGATATTAATATATTTACACACATACATCTAAATGTTGGTATACATTCTCTGTACTGTTGCATGACTGGGCTGGATGATATGATATGTTTCTGAAAACATCAGGTTTATGTATGTCTGGCATGGTTTAGTGGTAAATCACTTTGCCTGTGGTGTGTAGAGTCCAGGGTTTGAGCCATGCAGAGGCTGTTTATTTTGTTGCTGGGCAGAACATGGGCCATTGGATACAGAGTGATTAAGGCACTTTAAAGCAGTTCTAAGTGGGATTGTGCTGGTTTGCATGGAGGTAAGCTCTGCTGACTTCCGGTTACAGTGTCTTATACTCAGTTAGCTTTTAAATTGCTTAATCTGTGCAGGCAGTGCTTACCCACGCACAAACAGGCTTAGACCCGCTTACTGCTGCATAAAAGTGCTTACTCCCATTTACCCCCATGCTAATTACTTTAAAAGAAAAGAAAAAAAGGGTTGATAGGAAAGTGGTGAAAAATGGGCACAAAGAAGGAAAGACAGTAGGGAAAATAGCTAGGGATGTGCAGGAAGGGTGTAGGGAAGGTCCATAGCTGCCCATTTCTTCTACAGCAACAGCTGTGCATATACACTGAATTTGGAGGTAGATATGGACACTCAAGCCCCTGAGAGAGGGGTGAGGACAACAATAATAAGTGTCCAGTGGACACGTGTGCAAAATGGACAGCTATGTATGGGGAGAGATTTTTTGTGGGAACAGATTACCCTTTTTTTTTCAGGGGAGAGTGGGATGTTGGGGAGGGGTAGTAGGTATATTGTGGAGGTAGATTAGCTAGGTTAACGACAAGACACACAAGATGCATACAGTGGCAGTATATGACACATGTGGGGGGTAAACACCTTGATGGGGAGGGGTATTGGGATATCGGAAGCCCACAAGCCCCCTAGTAAGTAACAGTGGGACTGAGGTCCCCACCCATGGGCAGTCACCACTGCACCTTATCAGCCCTGAAGGTGGTTGTGTTGGGGGTTGAGCCACAGACCCAGGCTGACTCTCTAATCATGATACGTGGCCCTCAAGCTGGCGTAGAAGACCACCAAACTGCTCGTTCATCGCTCTAAGCACCACGACCCTGACCTGGCAATGGGTGACAGGTGCCTGTCCACGCCCACTCCCAGGGGGAGCATGCCCCATCCTCTGAGGTGGTGCAGGACTAATGGACAGGGAGGTCTGGGGCTGGGCCCCAGCCATGCTGGTGCCCGGTACCACGGCCAGCTGAGGTGGAGCAGGTGGGTCTGCTGGGATCAGCCTTCCCAAGCGTGCTATAGTGCTTAGATTTCATCATCATATATGGGTTTAATAATATTCAACACATTCCAGGGTTAGGTATAACAGCATGGATAGATATTCCCATTAACCCAGACACCAGATACGGAACAGTTGCATAGCAAACAAAACACATGCATATATGGGACCACAGTGGTAATAAGAACAGCATGCAGGTGCATTGATGGCACCATGCCAACAATGCTGGAATAATTGAATATGGCACATGCATGGGAACCATTAAAATACTTATCAAACAATTGGACATTATCAGAGTCAGTACATACCAGTTGAGGTGGGCATGTTGATTATTGCTGGAGATAAAGTAGGGGGGAGAGAAAGATGTCAATTAACAAGTACTATATTCCTGCAGTCCACATTATATTCCTAGTCAGTGCTGTTATCTGTACCTTACAAGTCTTACTACACTACCCTATAGCCTTATTTTGGACAGTAATATGGTTGTGGCCATCATTACACATGAATCAGTTTTACCCACAGTATATTACCTGGTATACCTGTGGAGGGAATGTTTGTTAACATTCACTAACTGTTTGTACACATATGCCTGGATTCTGGGTTGATGTTTTGCACTATGCTATCCAACTCTTTCTGCACAGACTCTAGCCATGTGTTGACCACATGCTGGTATGCCTGGACATATCTAGAATATTGCCCTCTTCCACCTTTAGTGACCTGACACACAAATATACATGTTTTCCTACACAGTTATATTATGTAGCACAGTGTGGGTGACAGTGTCCAGTGATACTTTATTATTCAGAGAAACTGCAACACTCACAATCCACTACAATACCAGGGTGGACAGTACCAGTAAAGGTTATATTGGTCTGTATTTCTCAGCACAGTGTTCATATCCAATGTACCTGTGGGAGTAATGTTTAATGTTTGTTACCACTACCTGACTGTTTCCACACAAAGTTCCAGATTACACATTAGTATTATGCGCATACATCTCACTCTGTTACTGTACACACTCTGGTCACAGCTTGACAACATGGGAGTGTAGATAGGACATACTTGAAATATTACTCTCCTAACAGTTGCGGGGGTTGCTACAGTGACAGGTGTGTTCTCATGATGGTTGACAATCACTTGTATTCCCTGTTTGCTGGCTACACATCTGGGATCATCCCACAGACTTACCAGGGGAACAGGCAGCAGATATGGGCACATATACTGGACATTCTGGCCTCATGTGTACAGTTTTGGGGTATGAATCTATATGCAGTCTAATTCCACTCCCAGGATTCAGATCATGGCTGTGTCTGCTACAACTTAAACACTGTCCATCACAGTTGTGTCTGTTATATTGCTATTGCTGTATATCTCCAATCTGCTTTCTGTCTTATTAATCCCCTGTGCTTATGCATTCCGACCTTGTATAACAACATTCTTATACAGGTGACAGTGATGTGTAATATCTCATTATTCAGAGCAGCTGCATATCATTCTTGTATTTCTGGGCACAGTGTTGGTATCTGACAGACCTGTGGTGGGAATGTTTATTAGCAATACCTGAATGTTCCCACACACAGTACCAGGTTCCACATTATTATTATGTACATACATCTCACTCTGTTACTGTACACACTCTGACCACTGCTTGACAAGTTGGAGTGTAAATGGGACATATGTGGCTTCTTAGTCACATAAGGTATTGGGGAGTTCCTAGTGTGCCAGGTTTGTTGTCACAGATGTGCGTCAATCAGTTATATTTCCTTTTTGCTGCCTATACGTCTGGGATCATCCCACTGATTTCCCAGGGAGACAGGTTGATAGGCAATAGATATAGGCCACTTTAATAGACATCCAGGAAATATCTGTACAGTTGTGGGGTACGATTCTGTATGCAGATTACTACCACTGGCAGGATTCAAACCCTGGCTGTGTGTGCTAAATAAACAACAGTTCACATCTCCGTTGCATGTGCTATTCAGTTTTTGTTGTCTGCATTTTCCCTGGCCTGTGCAATGCTTAGCATTGCTTACATTACACATTCATTATAATGCCTTTTTAGCATTGTGCTATTGTTCATTACACCTTATATGTATGCCTGGTATCCCTGATTGATGTGTACATACACTCTGTGGGGTCCTTGTGTTTTATTGGGGACTTCAACACTCTATTACAATTACACCTCACTTCTGGGCTTACTGCTGTACTCCAGTTCACATATTTATGTTATGTAGTGGGTTATGGCACATATGACTGTATACTGATGCCTTTCACATGTCCAGTTTGGTTATACTATGGTAAGGACTTGTTTGCTACTGCCTCATTCTTCAGGACTTCTGTGATGGCTTGGTGGATAACTACTGGGACTATTGTGTATATGGTCCAGGGTTCGAGATCTGCATGGCTGTTTATTTTGTTGATGGGCAGAACAACGGCCGTTGGATACAGAGTGATTAAGGCACTTTTGGGCAGTTGTAAGTGGGTTTGCGTGACGGTAAGCACTGCTAACCTGCCATTACATCTGCTTATAGAGAGTTAGCTTGAGAATTGCTTAGCCAGTGTAGGCATTGCTTACCACTGCACAAATGGGGTTACACTCATTTACTAGTGCTTAAATATGCTTACTACTGCTTATTGGTGCTCAGACCTGCTTACTAGTGCCTTATTCATTATGACACTGACACCTCACATGTGCATTTACTGCAGTACTCCAGTTCATAAATATATGTTATTTAGTGGCTTATGCAAAAAAAATATTGGTCATAATGTGCTTTGCCATGTAAAATTGAATGTGCTGCACTCGGACTCGAACTGGGAATGTCTACTCGTAAGACGAATGCTCTGCCCACTACAATTGCTCTGCTGATTCATTTGCAAATATCTTCCTTGTTATCCTCTTCAGCCTTTTAAGTTGCTTTAACCGTAGATAAGTGATGGGCACACCCGCACACCTACGGTTAGCTGTAATCGGATGTTTAAAAAAGAAAAACAGGTTTCTTCATTTTGTTTCTATATTCTGTTGCTGTTATACACAAGGGGGACTGTTGGTGGGGATATGCAGTCACTTGTGAGTGGTCTCACTCATTGAATTCCTCTTTCTGCTGTTCTACATTGTGGGGGCTTGTTTATTCGGAGATCTTTGCTCTCAGACATGCCTTCTGCACTCTTACACGCTCCATGTAAGCCTAGGAGCTCGGGCAGCGAGCATCATTAATATGCATGGTGCGCTGCCATGCTACTCCTAAACAGTCACTTCTGTGCAGGACTAAGCTAGTCCTGCATGAAGATTAGTAAATCCGGGGGATTGTGTTTGCCATGCAAACTTGCCTATGAAATATGTTGCAGTCAAGTCCATGCAATGTTAACAGTTCCTGCAGATGGTGAACTAGGTTTGGGGTGGAGGCAAAAACTCTATGAATTCCATTCACCTGTTCTCAGAAAGAAAAAAAAAGAGATGAATTCTCTGTAGTTAACTTTGCAAATGGTTGCTAACATTGTGCTTCTTATTTTGTTTTTATTTGTTTATTTTATTTACTAATTGTTAACCAATGTAGAGCATTGAACCAGGAGGATATTTTCCAGGCTCAGCCAAGGAGATTACAGGTACGAATGCATTGTAAAAATAGTTAACACAAATCAATAAAAACAGCTAATTTGACATATAACATTAGCATGGTAATAAGTTAAAGATAAATAGATAAAGGAATACAAGCGTACCTCTAAACTGTCCAGATTTTTGCAGCATGTCCAGAGTTTTGCCTCATTTTTGGTCTGTTCCTCATTAAATTTGTGGATTTCTGGATTGTTGTGGAAATCAGTGAGAAATGAATTCACTAAATAATGACAAACATTTGAGTTTCAGACTTCATGTCCTTCAGAAAATGCGTGGTAACATAAGACCTTTTATTCTAGCTACTTTCTTAAGTTTATAACAGCAATAATTAAAATGTGTCCCTATTGTTGGGGCTTTGACCCCCATTATTTTTTACTTTGTCCAGATTGTTTG
The DNA here is from genome assembly GCF_019279795.1 of Protopterus annectens. Classification (NCBI taxonomy): domain Eukaryota; kingdom Metazoa; phylum Chordata; order Ceratodontiformes; family Protopteridae; genus Protopterus; species Protopterus annectens. Next base: position 1,415,021,926 of record NC_056746.1, on the reverse strand, counting down.
TGCTAAGATGTTGAAAGCTATGAATGCAAGTGTTACGTTTGCATTTATAGTATCAATAATTGTTCTCAGAGAATGAAAAACAAAACAGAGGAGGGTGGGGAGAGGGTAGGAAAATGTGGGAAAGGGGAAAGCATGACAAAAGATGGGAGAGTGGATTTAGATAGAAGATGAAATGTACAGGAGATGTATTAGATATAAGGTGAGATAGCAGAGATGAGTAGGAGTGATTGTATGCCTTCAGTCAGATGAGTGGGACAGACAAGGAGAAATAGGCATTTCATTCCCCTGCAGTGTCTACAGAAGATGATTGTTTTTCTTTTCACAAATAAGTAAGTCCCAGACATACCTCATGTTGTTTCTGTCATTTGAACTTTCTTAGTACTCATTGCTGTTGTCTGAAGGCTGCAAAAAGAAGCCCTCCTAAAGTGTTTTGTGCTCCAGCTACTATGGGGGTACTTTTGGACTCCTATAGTCCTCTAAATGTTAGATGTGAATAGCTGATGTTTTATTTCACAGAAAATATGGTTACCTGTCTCAGTAGTCTTCTCCTGAAGAAGGACGTCTGTTTCTGTTGGACACATTATTTCAATAAAATGGCAACTGACAAATAAATATATTTAAAGTGGAAAACAGTGTCCCAGTACCATTGTGGCTTAGCACAATGGCATTTGCTTAAATGCAGAGTAAGCACATTTTTCATAACTGATGACAGTCATGTTCTCCCAGTTCCATTCTGACCTAGATCAGTCCCATTGATGACATGGTTGGAGATGACTCCTAGATCAGTCGTGTTCAATGAGAGGGCTGGGGAAGATTGCTAAATCAGTGCTGCTGATGAGATGGATGGGGAGGTCTGCTACATCAGTCCTGTTGATGAGATGACTGGGGAGGGCTCTGGTAACTGAGCTAACCCAGGACACAAGTATATAGTGCCATGGACACGGCTCTTCATCAATACTATTCATGGGGAAGGATAATGTTTCCTTGGCAGGTATAGTGCATTCTGATATAATGTAATAATGTAACACAAATCTAATTTTCAGGAGTATCAGCAATGAGGGGGCATGATGTCTATATGATGGATGTGATACTTCTTCATGGCAGCATACAGAGCACCATTATGTTAACATATTAAAGCACCATTCATGAATCTGAAAAGCATCAGCTTGATTGGTTCATTCCTGTACATGCCATTGTATTATTGTCTAATAATAGCATGTTGTGTTAGGGCAGCACTCTAACCAATGATAATACCACCAGCAAGAGGGAAAAACAGTCGTCTCCTGGCCAAGGGACTTCTTGCTGATAGCATGCAGTGCTTCAGCAAGTTAATGTTTCTGGACAAAGCCAATAATAAAGGGACAAAGTATATGACACTCCTGTTACTCTCATATTCTAGGACAATGAGATTTGGTCACATAATATCCTTTAGCAATAGCAGTGATCATGGAATAGAACAACTACTTGACAACTTTTGAGCTATTATGACAATATTTTGGATCTCACAGACACATTTAGAGTTATTTAGCCTTTACTAGAGCTACTAATAATGAAACAGAATGTTGGCCTTTCAAACATGCACATATTCCTGCACTATTCTGGCTAATGACACTGCCCATTGAATGACTTGTCTCGGAGTTGCTAATTTGTCTTTGCAGGCATGTAGCACTTTGTCTTAATTTCAACATGTAGAAATGCCAGTATTGATAGCATAGGCAATCCTGGTGATAGTGTTATTGCTTTTAGATTATAAACAGTCTCACCCACAAACTACCACATAGGTGGTAGCCCCCTAAATACGGAAGACGTAATAGGGGATCTGGGGACCCAAGTAGATAGTAACCTCTCCTTTGATAATCACATTGCCAAAGTGGTTAGAAAATCCTTCTATGTGGCCCACCTAATCACAAAAGGATTTGCATCCAGATTAAAAGAGGTCATTGGGCCCCTCTATGCATCACTCATCAGACCCATCATAGAGTACAATGTCCCATTTGGGATGTACCTTACAAGACACCTGCAACAACTGGAAAGACCACAGAAGTACCTCACCAAGAGGATCACTGGCCTCAAGCAGATGCCCTATGCAACTCGACTGAAGAAACTCCAACTGTACTCGGTTGCATACCGCCTACTCAGAGGTGATCTCTACCTGACATACAAGGCCATGTCCAACCCAGAATTGATGGACATGCTCCACCTAAAGAAAACCATATCTCCTTGAGCCACATGCTCCAGGGATCTAAACCTCACCACAACAATAAATAGGACGTGCTGGGGGGATAGATTCCTGTCCCAGAGACTTCCCATGCTCTGGTAGAAGATTCCAATCTACATTAGGCAGAGCTCCTTGCTAACCCTCTTCAAGAGAAACCTTGACGAGTGGATAGGAAACAGAAAGTTTACCCCAGGGATCACTTCAATGGCTCGGCTGGACAGAGGCACAGGGATCTAATCTAAGGGGGCGGCGAAAGCCAACACATTCTGGCTAGGCTTATAAATGCCTTCGGGCAGATAGCCTAGTACCTACCTATGAACCTATGAACCTATCTGTCTGCCAATAGCTGTGCCACTGACCATGTGCAGGGTATCCAGATGACTGATGTCCTCTTCCCCAGTGGTAGCATTTTTTGTTCTGGCTCCTTTCCCACTTACTGTAGTATCTCTAAAGAGAAGCAGAGTAACTGGGGGACAAGAAAACCACTCAGTGTTTTGGAAACATACTGACCAAAGGCATGATAAAAGGCAGGTTCACTATATGTCAGCCATATGCTATTGGTGGGCTGTAAAATGTTGGCAGAATTCTTACTTAAAACATTGCCACTGTACATGTGGGAAGAATCTTCCAGAGATGTGTTCTTCTTCCATTGGTGGCATATAGTTCTCTGGCAGCTTTGTAAGCTGGGGGCTGTCAGTGATGAAGACTAGAATTTCCATCTTTGAGTTGTGCAATTCCAAGATTTTTTTTTGTTATTAATATGTATACCTGCACCCCCCTCCTTTTTTTTTGTTTAGTGTTTTAAAAGCACACAGCTGATTAATGACAACCGCAGGCTATATTCACCACACCATTTATTTAAAAGCTAGCATTATGGCCTATCCCTACAATAAAATATATTTGGTAAAACATCATAGATGTTTATTTCTTGATGACTTTGGATTTTAGTAAGACCATTCCAGGTGCACATTTGGAATACTAAATGACTGTATTTACATTTATATTGTAAGAGAAGGTAAATTGCTGGTGTGCTGGGCATCTAGTCACACCAAGCATGGAAAAAAGTTGTTTTCTGACTGGCTATTAGCATGTTTTTCTGTAGCTTTATATTGCTCTGTTTTGCTCACCATTGTACTCCATTTCACTAGGCTGCCCTGAGCTGTACAACAGTGGCATTTCTGCCTATTAAGTTAGATCTATTTTACCAGATTTGGCCTGAATCCAGTCCCTAGAAGATCAGGTAAATTAATCTTTCTTGTTCACATAGCATCTACTATTGCTTATTTCATTTATTTTTTTATTTCTTTATTTACTATTTGTTAACTGACTTGTTGCAATGGTCCTACAACCATTCTCAGTCCTGGCATGGGCCACAGACAGCAATCATGACATACAGTGATTTCATACAGCAGAAAGTAAGACATAACATCAAGCAAAAACATGCACCATTAATATAAATGATTTGCTATGTGCACTTAACTTTTGTAAAAATGGAAATCAAAGCAATAGGTTCACACAAAAGCATGTAATGTTAATATACCATATCCACAGAGAGACATACTAACTTAAGAATATTGTGTGTGAACTCACACTGTACTGGGGAAACAACCACCATTGTTTGCTTAACCAGATGTTTTTAATTGTTGGATAAATGTAGCCCTTATTGTATTGGGTATACAGCTCTATGAGGCTGAACCAGTTCTAGAGAAAGATCTAAATGTTATTATGCCAGTATGTTCTGTTTATTTGACCTTTAGATCTTGTGAAAGAATGTAAACCACTGCTGCTATGTGTGTCTAGTTATGCCAGACATTGAAACCAGTATTTTTCTAATTGGATATTAGCTTTTTTCTGCAGTTTTATATTGTTGTGTTTTGCATTTTGTAAGGAGATAGTTGAAAGTCCAACTTGATTCATGAGGTCCAAAAAATTCTCCACCCCAAAGTGTCATTTTTGTCAATGTCTATCTCCTCTGACTACCAAGCTAGCAAAACCAAATAAGAACACAGGAAGCACAGCACTGCTTGATTCCAAAAACCTCATTAAAAAAATTCCCTCCTTTGAAACCCTCCTGTCCCATGAAAATATTGACATCAGCATCTTCATTGAAAAATGTTAGCAGAGTAATGATAATACATCCTCTGTACTAGAGTTCAGGCTCTACTGCTCCTGCAGGCCATCTAGTGAGAGTGTCTCTGTTACTGGTGCTTGCATATCCATATTATTCTGTAATTCCATGACCTCTGCACTTAAATATGTCAAGATAACAACCTTGACATTCTCCACATCCTAGGAGCTAACAATAAGATCTGTTTTCATATTCAAGTCCTCTGCAGACACCCACAACTCATGAATCATGCTTAAAAATAAAACAAATGCCCCACAATTGAACCAAATATTATCATTCTTGGGGGATTTCAACACTCCATTCATAAAACCAGTGCTACTATATGTGAATATGTCCATGAAACCAGTGCTATTATAAGTGAATATGTCCATAGTGAATATGCACAATGTTTCCTGACCAGATAGTACACTCCCTGATGAGCAAGCTCAGATTTACTGGACCTGTTTACTAACATTTATTGGGCAACATGACTGTGGTTGGCTGCCTAGCCTGAATGTTTGTTCTCTATCCTGCTGTATTATTTTATTTTTCTAATTTAATTTAATTTAATTGTTTTTCTGATTTTTTTTAAGTATTTTCTTGTGACATTTTTTTTGTTTTTTGCTGCTATTAATGCCCAATTCTTCTCTAGAATACAAGTATAACTTATTTTCTTCTGCCAATGATTAATTTGATTGATCTCTGTTTGTGGAAACTGAATTTAATTATCAGTTTGGAGGATAAATTGGGGGGGGGGCTGCTGTATGGATCGGAGCAGTAATTGATGGTTCAAGTCAGAATTTCAGTTTGGCCTGTATGCTAGGCATGATCTATGCAGAAGTGTTGATTTCTTATGTGCTAGAAAAATATCTGTATGGACTTTACAATTTGGTCTGGGTATAGAGCTTTTCTCAGCTGTTGATCTAACAAGTTTTAGTTGTGGAGATGAGAAAATAGAAGTTTCATTTACAGAACTGATGTCTGTGTGATCAGTGAACAGGATGCCATCTCTTTTTGCCCAGGCATACAGAAATGGATTACATGCATTTGTTTTATTACCAATTTCCAACATTGCTTTCCTTCTTAATGAGACTGTATATTTTGCTGTACTTTTTAAACTTCCATATTTTAGTGTTTCATCATTGACTGGTATGGGTGTCTTCTGAACATGACACTGTATTTTCTAATTGATCTTTCAGCTTTGTCTTGTGACTGCACCATTTTACATTTACATTTATTTCATGCCTTGTAATGTACATTACATTACAGTCCTGCACATATTTATATCATTGTTATCACTTTAATTTGACTGTCAATGTTATACTTTTTCTTTATTTCTGATTTTTTAACTTGTACACTGCCTAGTTGAAAAGCTATAATAAAGTTGAAGTCGAGGTTGGATCTCACAAATATAAATCTCGTTATGATCTATGGAACTTATTACAGCTAGGCCATGACCTTGTAGCCAACATCACTGTTTTTGCATATAGCTGATATTCTCACCCCAATCTTTGTATCCAGACATTGGTCCCAGACTGAAACTAGTACAATGCCACATTTAAGAACCCTAGTATAAATGAGCTATATAACAACAGATAAAACCTTCTCATCCTGGGAAATAAACTAAAAAAACCCATGGCAAAAATGTGAACTCAAGAGGTTAAACAAAGCATTTAGGGAAAAAAATCAAATCCATCACATCAGAGTATAAACTGAAAGTTATTACCGTAGCTAGCTAGGTCATCTATCACCTGGCTCAGTTCTCTGATGTGACACTCTAGACCAAAGGCCCCCCTCTAAAAAAGGGTCTTATGTCTTGAAACTGTTGTAAAATGCAACTATAGAAAGTATCTTGCTGCAGTTCAAACACCAGCCATGAAGTGATTTCAGAGCCCTATCCAAATGTACTGCCCCATCAACAACTGTGGATTGTAATTTCTAACACCTTGTGTCCAGCACCTCCTTTTTCCTTCCCTAGTTACTTCTCTGATCAAGGACAGTCATAAGTCCTGTTTCAACTATGTTGGAAACATTAAGAGCAATAGCAGGCATTGCAATGAACTAATACATAATAATAACACCATTGCATCCCTGAGGATATAGCTAGCACACTAGCAGAAAAATTAACTCATGCTGTTCCCTTCCCAACCTTCCCAGCTTCCCCACATATGACATCATGTCTTCACACTCTCACCAAAGATTACCTTGGCACAAGTTCTACAGATACTCAATAAGAATAAAACAGTAGCTTTTTTGGTCCTGATAATGTGTTGGATGCTTCTTTTCCAATATGAAGCACTATGTCACCCATCCACTTCTAAAATTGCCCACTCTCAGCCTCTCAACTGGTTTTATGTCACAGCCTTGAAGAACAGCTGTAGTCTTCCAGCTCTGCAAGGATGGTCTGTCTTCTGATACCTGACACCTATAGAACAATGAGCCTTATCAGACTCAGCTGTAAGGTATTGGAATACATTATTCTGGAATTTATAAAGAAATATATTGCAGTGTATGGTCCTTCAACTCTATCCAGTTTGGGTTTGGGAAAGGAAGCTCATGCCTGCTTAATCTAGTACACTTCTATGAATAAGCCTCAGCATTAGATGAGGGAAAATTGGTACAATACACTTACTTTGAACTGCTCAAGGCCTTTGATACCATTACACACGAGTAGCATCAACAAATTAATCAAACTAAATGTAAATCTTTATGTAACCTAATGGATGCCAAACTGGCTCATAGACAGACCCTAGTCATTTAGGATTGTAGGTGCACTCTTCTCTTAATGTTTCATTAGTAGAGGGGATCCCCAGGCCTAGTATCAGGTTCTGTTTTGGTATTTAATTATGTATGTCAAAGCTAATGATAGGAACCTTTGGCCAACCAAGTCTGAAGATGATTGCTTGCTTTGAGCTATTATGAACTCCACCCATTCCTAGATCCTCCAAGAGTGTCTAACATGTGCATACATACATACATACATACATACATACATACATATATACATATGATATCAGGACTACAGTCTAAAAGCAAATGCTGAAACATATAGTAACATTTTCTTTAGAGAAACATGAGCATCCATAAAACTATCACATAATTAACACCCACTCAAAACAGGCATGGTTATTAGGGAAATGGACACCTTTACAGACAATGTACTACACTGACTACCACATATCTGCTGTCACTAGAAAGTCCTTGTACCTAGTCTAACTGATTACACAATGTATATCTTTCAGACACAAAGATATTATCGTCCCTCCCATTATCAGGCCCACAGTAAAGTATATTGCTCCCTTTGATGTGTTTATCTTCAACCATGTGATCCATTCTGAGAAATTCCAGCATTTTCTCACTAAGAAAATAGAGGGACTGGTATACATGAGCTACAGAGAACACCTTAAATCTTTTTCTCTCTCTCTCTTTTCTGTCTCTTAAAGAGTTTCATGGAGATATCTGTGCCTAGCCTTCAAGGGCCCAAATAGCCAAGCTCTTCATGAAATGCTATATTTTCACAAAATCTGTAACACCATGAATACCTACACAAGAAACCTAAATCACTCTCACAAAATACACAGAACCTGCTAGCAGACTGGATACTGCTTTCAGAAAATTCCTTTACTTTGGAACTGACTCAAAGTTTATATTAAACAAAGTGGCACTCTAAACCTATTCAAACACAGCATAGACAATCGGATGGGTACCCATGAATTCACCCCAGATCTGACCCCTCAGCCACATATAGAAATGGTGACAAGTAATTGGATTTGCATTGGCTAGTTACAAATGATATATCCAATCAACTGCCTAGCAACAGCACATGCACTTATGATGCTATGTCTGACACGCACAATAACATATAAAGAATACCGTCAAGTGTTTGAATAATGATAGCATTAGTTATTCTAGCTGAGACACTGTCAAACAACTGATGTTCCACTTACAAGATACAAATACAACAATCATACTACAAAGGTACATGCAGGTGCATGTGATAGTAACTGTGATGCTCATGCAAAAATGCAAATGTATGTAACACAATCTGCTTAACACAGCTATCTGTGCAGCACCTGTTATTAATAGGTTGTGCATTGGTGTACACTGGGAGTAAGATATACATAATGCTATGTTACCAGCATTGATATATGTCATACATCTGCTTAACATAAATAACTGCATATTTCTTGCTCTTTTACCCGATATCTGTGCTAGATCGTTTCCTGTGTGATTTCCTGGCAAAGGCATCTCACCCATGATACAGGTGCATAATTCACCTTTGCAGGGTGACATACAAAGACACCGCTGATGATGCTGCCTGCAGTGCAAACCACCTATTAGCTGAGAAAGTAGTAGCTGCTGTGCTTGGTGTATGTCATGTCCTGCGCTTCTAGCACTGATTTAATATCAAGAGTACAGTGCCTAAGTCAAGCCACAGTGGCAGAGTTTCAACTTGCGGGAATGCCTGTATCATAACAAGATGAGATATAATGAAGCATCCTTGGTGTGAAAGCACTCATCTTTGATATTGTTCTTATTGTTTATTGATATATATATTTTTGGATTAAACACGTGTTTTATAAAGTGTTATGTTACCTGGTTCTTTTGTTTTACTTGCTCATCATAATAAGATATTCATACTCCTGAGGACTGTCTTCTTCAGCATGTTGTAGTTTGTGTCCCAGAAGATGTCACAGATGAGTACATTAAGTATGCACAATTTCACACCTGAGTGATATCTACAGTTTCCACATTTGGCCACTGCAGTGCTTAAATGTCCAAAATGCCAAGAGCTGTAAACAAGTTGGTTTCCCTTAGGATAGGCCTTCCATGAAACTTTTGCACAACAAATATGACACATCTTGTGCAGAGAGACATTGGTGCCATTGACAGGCAAAGGAGTTATTTCTTGTTTACCTACTGGCAAGGGAGTTATTTCTTGATTTACTTCCTTATAGTTGATCATAACTAGTTCTGTACTTCGACATAAGCAGAGATGTTCTAAAATTTCATCCTTCCTTCTGTTTTATTTATGTTAATTCCAAGTGTTTAGGAATCAGGATTAACACAAGTTGCTTAGGCTGTCAGCGTGCTTCAGTTACATTATTATAGCTTTTCTTCTTTTCCTGTGTTTGACCAGCTTCTGCTCAGAATCTCAGCTTCACTATCTGTTCATTTAGTACTACACTGTGTGTCCTTGCCACATAAAATGACATTCCTCTTTTCTTTGTGTTATCAGTAAGGAGTTAATATAAAAAGATAATGTTTTTCTCTCTTGAAAAGTGGAATAACTCAGCACAAGAGATCTCAGGAAAAAGACTTTAAAACATAAAATGTGTTTTCAGGCATGATAACTTTTTTAAAATTTTAAATACACACATGATATATTCCTTATTTTATATTTGCATTTACAGATTTCTTGTTTTTGCAGAACTGTCATTTCCTTACTTTGTATGATGTGATGTGTAATGACTGCATTTAATATAGAGTACAAAAATTTCAGGACTGCGGTAGCATTGTCGCCTCACAGTTAGACGTTGTCCGTTCGATTCTCAGTTAGAGCATCTTCCGTGTGGCGACATGCGTGAACAGGCATTCTTTCATTGAAGTTGTGTGTTAGGCCCGGCAAGCCAGCACATAGAAACTCTACTGCCAATCATTAGTGGACCTGAGTTTTGCTGTGGCGACCCCTAACCGGGAAAAGCTGAAAGACACAAACAAACAAAAATTCAGGATGTCATAGTTGTATTTTAGAAACATCAGGTGTATTCATGGTTTTCCAATAATTAACATTATGGTTGATTTGTGCATGAGTTAATTTGTGTGGATAAAGAATCTCAGCTTCACTATCTGTTCATTTAGTACTACACTGTGTGTCCTTGCCACATAAAATGACATTCCTCTTTTCTTTGTGTTATCATTAAGGAGTTAATATAAAAAGATAATGTTTTTCTCTCTTGAAAAGTGGAATAAATCAGCACAAGAGATCTCAGGAAAAAGACTTTAAAACATAAAATGTGTTTTCAGGCATGATAACTTTTTTAAAATTTTAAATACACACATGATATATTCCTTATTTTATATTTGCATTTACAGATTTCTTGTTTTTGCAGAACTGTCATTTCCTTACTTTGTATGATGTGACGTGTAATGATTGCATTTAATATAGAGTACAAAACTTTCAGGACTGCGGTAGCATTGTCGCCTCACAGTTAGACGTTGTCCGTTCGATTCTCAGTTAGAGCATCTTCCGTGTGGCGACATGCGTGAACGGGCATTCTTTCGTTGAAGTTGTGCGTTAGGCCCAGCAAGCCAGCACATAAAAACTCTACTGCCAATCATTAGTGGACCTGAGTTCCGCTGCGGCGACCCCTAACCGGGAAAAGCTGAAAGACACAAACAAACAAAAATTCAGGATGTCATAGTTGTATTTTAGAAACATCAAGTGTATTCATGGTTTTCCAATAATTAACATTATTGTTGATTTGTGCATGAGTTAATTTGTGTGGATAAATACAGTTTAAAAACAATTGTTGTTGATACAAATTATTCACACTGACTTGGGCTGCTTTACAACTGCCTTAGAAAATGTGGATGAGTCAAATGTTGAAGGGTTGTAGAAAATACAGATGAGTCAAATGCTGAAAGGCTGCATTGCTGAAACCAAAAAGGAGAGCCTTGAAACCTAATGTCTTAATACTCAGTCAGAGATTGTACGGATTAGGGTAAGAGACATGCCGTCTAAACCAAGGTTTTGTGATATCAGGTGAGAACATTTAAGCTTTGAGACTGTGAGAGTGCAGGAAGGAGTTAGGCTGATTCAAAAACATCTATGTTAGGATCTTTTTATTTGGGCATTCTGGCATCAACATTGTTGCTCGTAAGATGCAAATGCATGTTATAAACCCATAATGTCCACTCACTCTGCTTCCACATAGGAGTATTGTAGTAAGCATTCCACATAGGGCAATGTGTTAGTCATAGGTAAGGAAAACAGACTCCTCACTTAGACAGACTGGACAAGAACAGGTTGACTATAAGTTGCTTGTCTGATCCCAGAATGTATGGTGCCACAAGGGCCATGAGAAAACTTAAACCTGGAAAATGTGATTACAACCTAGTGTTGGCCTTTCTGGGAGAGGGACTAACAGAGAGATGTAATGGAATTTACTATGCATGAGTCAGAGGCAGGAAAAACACTGATTTGAGAATTATCTTGCCTTTACCAAGAATGATGCCGAGGTTCCAAAACAGGATTATTGTCTGTAACAACTGGCTAAGAAGTCGGTGCAATTCTAAGGGAATTCAGTATCTGACAACTTAGGATGAGATAGTAGATAAGACTTCCTGTTTTACCAAGGAGAGCTTAAACTTTTCATAACAGGGCTTTGATACACTACCTAAAGGCTGCTTCCTCCATAATGCATTTTTTAGCCTACATAGAAAACTCAGACTGAAATTCAGACAATATCATGGTGGCACTACTCAATGCTAGGAGTCTAAACAGAAAAATGCCTAAATTTGAGGCCATCCTGGAACTTGAGCACATTCATAGTTGTGTAGTTACTAAGACATGATTTCAGTGTAGTGACAGCACTGCTTCTATACTGGAGTTTATCACCTATCACATCTTCAGGCCAATAGATAATTACAAGGGGGTGTCTGTGTTTGTTAGCAGCAACATCACTTCAAGGCAAATTGCCAAGTCCCAAACCTGGGGCTTCTGGAAATCTAAACCACCAAAGTCTAACTATTACTTCATTGCTTGTTATAGATCCCCATTAATGTTCCACAAAGATCATGGAAATTTCCTAAACACCACAGTGAGTTAAATACAAAGCCAAATACCTCCTCTATAGGGGGCTTTAGTTGGTTCCCCTTCACAATCCCAAAGTACTGAATGCTCAAAATTCACTAACTCGAGACTGTAAAGACGAAAATGTAGAAGCGCGAATCTGCATAAGCGCAAAATCAAATATCTCAAATTTGTGTTTATGCATGTCAGCTACGGGACGGGAAGTGTGTGAGTTGGGATATTTTAAGGACATGAAGGTAAGTGAGTGTATGTGTGTGTTTTGTAAGTTGTGCGTGTGGGTTAGGGTAGGGAGGTGGGAGTATGAGTGTGAGTGCTGGATGTGTCTGTATGTGTGTGTGTGTGTGTGTGTGTGTGTGTGTGTGTGTGCGCGAGGCAGTGTAAAATGTCTGTGTAGTGTTTTTTTTTTTGTGTATTAGTGCGATCTCAGAGTTAGAATATATAAGTAGGGGGTGTGTTGGGGGTGCAGGGGGGCTTGCCCCCCTGTGTACATGTAGTGTAAGGCTTGTAGTTTATGTTATGTGGGTTGTATGGTGTGCGTGCTGTGTGGTGTATGTGTTCTGCATGTTCGGGGTTTTTTGGTTTCGTGCTTGTGGGTTCGGGATTTTTGTTGGTTTGACTTTATAATTTCGAGTTACTGAATTTCGAGCATTCAGTAATTCGATATTATGAAGGGGAACCCTTTAGCTATACCAGCATTAACTGACACAATTATACCTTGAAAAATGCATATGCACAGCATTTCCTAAACTTGGTTAATACAAATGCACTAGAGCAAATCGTAAAACTATTCACTATAGGCTCTAATATCCTGTGTCATGGTCCTTACCAACCAAGCTCCTGTCTGTACCCCAGCCTGCATCTCTTCATCCTTGGTAAAAATCTGAACTCATTTTTGTTCAGACGTTCATTATTTGATTTTAAAATCTGATCTCATGTCAGTCATCTTCTCAATCAGGCCTAGTGATATCACCCCGCAACCAAATGAAATCATCTTTACGGACTTCACCAGGGCAAACCTACTTCAGGTTGTAGAAATCCTACAAATATTCCCTGACAGTCACCTGCAAAAAGACCCATTTGAGAGGACTACTGTATTCACCTCTAAATTTTCAGCTGTTAGAAAAGTCCGTACCCATCCCCCCTAAATATCAATGTAAATTCTGGAATAAACCTCTCTGGTGGAACTCCAGTATTAATACAGTGTATAACAAAACAAAGAAAATAATAAAGAGCTGTAAGAAACTTCCTTATCACGTGACCGCAATAAAACATGCCAGCAAGGACCTTGGATTCACGAAGCCTCCGTGTAAGAGTTATAACTCTTACACGGAGGCTGCAGTTAAACGGAGTAATGTCAGCATGCTCTGCATATTCACGAGAGCATGCTGAATCACACCTAAGGCTAACACGGTCCGTGCAAGACAGTAGGGGGCATGTCTGTAGGCTGAGCCCTGTAAGCGGACATGCCCCCAGAAGAGTAAAAGTGCCCAAAGTAAACACCCATGACAGAGTCCATTGAAATGTGAATAAACACAGCACAACACATGCCCCCACAGACTATGAACAGAAAATATATAAATGAACATGTTATAAATGTTTTTTAAATCATAAAGATGTTTGCCCGTGAGTGCGCTCGTTTGCGCGGGCGTGCCCATAGCGCAGCTACAGTTAGCAGTCAGTGGGAAAGCATATAAGAACTAAATATGCAAAGTAAGCCAAGAAGCAATAGCGTAGCAGTAGAGATGTCGGCTGAAGAGCAGGCATTCATGGTTCGAGCCCCCACAACACCAATTTTTATTTTTAGCAAAATAAGCACCAAACAAGTCCCTGACAAACATGTACACATATAAAATCACATTTTATGTAAAATGTAATGAAATAGTCCATTTATTTTGAAGAAATGTGAGGTAACAAAACAATAAAAAATGCCAGATGTGCCTATTGCTGAACTACAGTTTAACAGGGTGAGTGCATCTGCCCGTAGGTGAGCAGTGGTTTAACTGGTGCAAAATGAGTGCCTGTAGCTGAGCAGTGGTTTAACAGGTGCATACTGAGTGCCCGTAGGTGAGCAGTGGTTTAACACGCTGAAACTGTGTGCCCCTAGCTGAGCTGAGCGTGATATGCGTGCTGACAGCCAAATGAGGCAGAAGCCTGCGCACCGCGCTAACAAGCTAACTGACGGGCAACGTTGAGCAAGCTGTAACAAAACTGCCTTTACACAGACACACCCCCCTAGCCTGTCTAGACAGTCATAAAATATAAAAAGTAGTGGCCAGGTTCGAACGCAGGATACCATGCACCATAGTCAAGGTATTGAACCACTAAGCCACGACAGCTGTACTCAGAAATGCAGTAATAGCAAGTATATAGGAATGAATAGAAAGTGGAGCATGACAAAGCAGGTTTTGTGAAGTGGATACAATTCCAAAATGGCCAATCGCAGATAAGTGTGGGAAAACGGCATATATAAGCCCCATAGGCAGGAATACACAGCAAAAACGATTGAAGAACTGACTTGCAGCCAGAATGTCAGGTGTAGGTGAGGGTAGTTGCTTTCGAGCACAGAGGTGGGGTGTTGAGGAGTCCAGATACATGGTCTGGCTCCTAGTCCACAATCATGAGCCTCAACTCATGCAGGGCCAGGTCCTGTGGGGAGCATATAGGGCTGAGGCATGGGACCGGTTGGCTCATGATCTCACCAGTGCCACAGGGATTCCAAGGAGTGGTGAGCAGGTCCGTCACCACCATGCGGACCTGAAGAGACGCAAGCAGGACCAATTGAACCTTTGGATACAGGAGGCCCGGCAAATGCCCAGTGCCCCACTACTGAGTAAGTTACATTTAACTATGTATGTAAGAAATTAAATTAGCTGATATTATGGATGTGTATTCCAATATTACTTCATTTATATTACAGCTGCAGGTGTCCGTTCTGCGAACCGCAGAGCCTATGGCGATAGGCTGGTGCGGTTGCACCACCAGGCAGGTCAGTAATCCACCCCCAGTAACTGTAAAGAAATATCAAAGTATGACAGTTAGCAAAAGAGTGCAGTGTAGTCACTAAGTAATAAAATGTGCAAGTAACAGTGTAAAAGTGTTTGCAAGTATTGTTTGATTACAAAAGTGTGTTGCAGTCTGTAATCCAAACATAAAAATGAAAATGTCTCAAATAAAGTCTGAAATAAAGATGCCCCACCTGTAATATAATAGTGCATAAACTGCAGCAGGCTGAAAAGTACAGCTGCAGAAGATGACCAAATCACATGTGTGAAATATATCCCTGTTGAAATACTGAAACATGACAGAAGTGAGACTGCTGGAAAGGATTGTAATAACTAAAGGTAAAACATGTCAATAAAGCCTAGAAGTAAGTACCATCCTGAATAGTAAAATGAAAACAAGTGAGAGGGTATGAGAAAGAGTTATGAATCCACCAATAAAGTAGTAATAACCCCTGAATAAAGTATACTGCAGTCAGTACAGAATGAAATGAATGTGACAAGTAGAACCAAACTGCGAAATGTGTCCAAAGTGTTGCTGCAGCTGGAATGTGTATCCCAAAATCTGGATATGTTGCTCTCAGTCTGCAATATGCAGATAGTATGATTGTCTGAAATATCAAACATCCACAGTTGTCTATAGCTATATAAAGCAAATGTAGCAGGATGATGTAGCTGAACAAAGCCAGATATGAACGTGTATGAATAACAATAAAATGTATATTGATGTAGCAGTAACAGTCCTATCACCAAAGTGAAGTAGTTATCATATAGGAATCTGTAGTTAGAACAGTAGTGTGTATATATCTGTAGCTATTAGAAATGTACAGCATATGTATTGGTATTCGAAGGTGTTAATAATATTTTCTTCACCCAACCCTATAACCACATATAATCCATTCCACGTGAAATTGGTATGTGCAATCACAATTAACACCCCTGGACATTTGACCTGATGGGTCATAAATATTTGCATGTCCGTTGATGCATCTGCCCTATTCATACATCCAAACCTGATGGCCTGTTGCCATCAATCAACCCTGCATGTTGTTGGACTGTGTATTGCTGTTCAAATTATGCATGTGTTATGCTCGCTGTTCAATGGTGTGAATATCTGGGTGTTTGGTTAATGGGAATACTAATGCATGCTGTTACAACTAATTGTGAATGGTATTATATGTTACTAACCCAAACTGTCATGACATAATGCAAAACATTGGAAGACAGGGAAGGCGGGTTCCAGCAGACCCACCTCTCCCACCTCAGCTGGCGAGTGCACCTGGCACTAGTGCCTAGTCTGGACCCTCCTCCGGTGGCCCTGTGCCACCTGCGGGAGGAAGCGCTGCAGGGGATGGGGCTCGTCCCCCCTCTGCAAGTGTGGCCGGACTATGATGCATAGGGAGATCAAGGACTCTGTTCTTGGGCCCCTATGCCAGCTTGAGGCACAGGTGGCACAACTTACGGGCATGCCTGTTGCCCGGCCTACACAGCCCCCAGCACAGCCCCATCCTGGGCAGTGAAGGAACAGTGGCAACTGCCCATGGGTGTGGATATCAGTTCCACTGTTGCCATCTGTGGGCTCATGGGCTCTGGATATCCAAACCTCCGTCCCCGTCAATTGTGTAACCCCCACACACGTGTCATACACCGCCCCTGTATGCGTCTTGTTTGTCTTGTCTGTTGACCTACCCAACCTACCTCCCCAGCTATACCGACTTCCTTCACCTGACATACCACTCTCACCTGAAAAAAAAAAAAAAAGGGCACTCTGTACCCACAAAAAAATTACGCCCCATACATAGCTGCCCATTCCGCACATATGTCTGCCGGACATGGAAACTATCAATTACAATTGGCTGTACAACAAGTATTATTGTTGTCCTTACACCTCTCTCAGGGGTGGAAGGTATCAAATGTCACACCAAATTACAAACATATGCACAGCTGTTGCTGATGAAGAAATGGGCAGCTATGGGCCTTACCTACATCCCTCCTGCTAAACCCAAGCTTGTTTCCCTACTGTCTTACCCTCTTTGTGACCCCTTTTCACCACTTTCCTGTCTCCCCATTTTCATTTCTTTCAAAGAAAATAGAGCAGGTGTGCGCAAGAGTAAGCACGTTTAAGCGGTTGTAAGTGGGTGTGCGCGGGTGTGCGCAGATCTACATGTAAGTGCGCATGCGTGAGCTCTGCGCAAACCAGCGCTAACCTGGTTACAACTGCTTAAAAGTGCCTTAGTCACTTTGATTGACAAGTCCTGTAGTCAGTTCAGAAGCAAAATAAAATCCCAATGACAGTCCCGAACCTAGGACCTTGGAAACAGTAGTCTGCATGATTTACCACTAAGCCATGACTGTTATACAAGAACATTGTGCTAAAATAAATATATCATGTAATAGTAGGAATGAATGTAAAGGGAAAATAGGATGTGTAGTACACAAAGCATGTCATTTAGAATTACTGGCAAAACTAGTGGATTTCCATAATAGTAGTGTGTGAACAGAAACAGCCATGCTAGTTGGTAGCTAGTAGGTAATAATGTCACTGTAGCACCTTGCAAGCCACACACATACTCAGGGGCGGCTCGTGGCATAGGGCTGCCAGACTGCAGCCCCCTCAAAAATAAAAAAGCAAGAAAAACAAATGAAAAATGAAAAAAAATATTTTTTTAAATTTCGCGGACTTCGCGCATGCGCATAGACCGAGTCCCGACTTATCGGTCTATGCGCATGCTCAAGGCAGCCCGGCCGTCCCCATAGAGGGACACAAGGAGACGTCTGTGCACTTTTACAGTGCACAGACCCGCCAGGAGTATAGGACGCGTCCGGACTGCAAGAGGAGCAGCAGGGACTCGGGACAGAGCCTTAGGGATCTCGTCAGCGTCGGGAAGGAGCATTGGGATCTCGCGGGTCTTCAGTATTGCGCGGGAAGGATGTATGTATGGACGTTCTGGATGTATTCATTCAGGTAAGGTGCCTTTTTATTTTTATTGAGTTTGTGCTTTAAGGTGCCTTTTTATTTTTATTGAGTTTGTGCTTTTTAATTTACAATGTGTGTGTATGGTGCTTGTCTGGAGTTTGTGTATGGTGCTTGTGCTTTACTGGAGTGTGTGTGTGTGTGTGTGTGTGTGTGTGTGTGTGAGAAAATGCCCCAGGTGCTTATGGTGGTGTGGTAGGGAATGCCTCAGGCTTGAACCCTGTACCCTGTATGCAGGTGTTAAAGACTTGAGTTCCCTACCCACCACCATTTGTAAAAAAATTTCAGATTTTTACCTCATATTCGATCTGATCTGTTCCTCATAATATCTGTGGTTTGTAAATGTTGCAATGCTTGATATTTGATGGTGTAGTAGTAGCATTGTTGCCTCACAGCTGCAGGTTCTTGGGTTTGATTCTTGGCTGGGGTTCCTTCTTTGTGGGGTCTGTATCTTCTCTCTGTGTTTGTGTGGGTTTGCTTTTGTGCCCTCCCATGTTACAAAGACATGTCTGCATTATTTCTTCCTGGGCCTCTGCTGAAAATTGTTTATTTGTTCCAAGTCAGACTGTCCCGATTAAAAAATGTTAAATAAAATTGATAGGCATTTGAATTTCAGACTTAAGGGTTTCTGAATGTTTAATTTCTTGCGTATTTGATGGTGCAGTGGTAGTATTGTTGCCTCACAGCTATAGGTTTTCTGGTTTGATTCTTGGTTGGGGTGGCTTCTGTGTGGAGTCTGCATCTCCTCCATGTGTTTGTGTGGATTTGCTCTGGTGCCCTGCCATTTTACAAAGACGTGTCTGCAGTTTTAATCCCTGCTGAAAATTGGTTTTGTTCTGTCCGCAGTAAAATTGACAGGCATTTGAATTTCAGACTTCAGGTTTCTGAATGTTTAATTCCTTGCATAATTGATGGTGCGGTGGTAGTATTGTTGCCTCACAGCTATAGGTTTTCTGGTTTGATTCTTGGTTGGGGTGGCTTCTGTTTGGAGTCTGCATCTCCTGCCTGTGTTTGTGTGGATTTGCTCTGGTGCCCTGCCATTTTACAAAGATGTGTCTGCAGTTTTAATCCCTCGTCTCTGCTGAAAATTGTTTTGTTCTGTCCGCAGTAAAATTGACAGGCATTTGAATTTCAGACTTCAGGTTTCTGAATGTTTAATTCCTTGTATAATTGATGGTGCAGTGATAGTATTGTTACCTCACAACTATAGGTTTTCTGGTTTGATTCTTGGTTGGGGTGGCTTCTGTCTGCATCTCCTCCCTGTATTTGTGTGGATTTGCTCTGGTGCCCTGCCATTTTACAAAGACGTGTCTGCAGTATTAATCCCTGCATCTCTGCTGGAAATTGTTTTTGTTCTGTCCGCAGTAAAATTGACAGGCATTTGAATTTCAGACTTCAGGTTTCTGAATGTTTAATTCCTTGCAGATTTGATGGTGCAGTGGTAGTATTGTTGCCTCACAGCTATAGGTTTTCTGGTTTGATTCTTGGTTGGGGTGGCTTCTGTGTGGAGTCTGCATCTCCTCTCTGTGTTTGTGTGGATTTGCTCTGATGCCCTGCCATTTTACAAAGACGTGTCTGCAGTATTAATCCCTGCGTCTCTGCTGAAAATTGTTTTGTTCTGTCCGCAGTAAAATTGACAGGCATTTGAATTTCAGACTTCAGGTTTCTGAATGTTTAATTCCTTGCAGATTTGATGGTGCAGTGGTAGTATTGTTGCCTCACAGCTATAGGTTTTCTGGTTTGATTCTTGGTTGGGGTGGAGTCTGCATCTCCTCTCTGTGTTTGTGTGGATTTGCTCTGATGCCCTGCCATTTTACAAAGACGTGTCTGCAGTATTAATCCCTGCGTCTCTGCTGAAAATTGTTTTTGTTCTGTCCGCAGTAAAATTGACAGGCATTTGAATTTCAGACTTCAGGTTTCTGAATGTTTAATTCCTTGCAGATTTGATGGTGCAGTGGTAGTATTGTTGCCTCACAGCTATAGGTTTTCTGGTTTGATTCTTGGTTGGGGTGGCTTCTGTGTGGAGTCTGCATCTCCTCTCTGTGTTTGTGTGGATTTGCTCTGATGCCCTGCCATTTTACAAAGACGTGTCTGCAGTATTAATCCCCTCGTCTCTGCTGAAAATTGTTTTGTTCTGTCCGCAGTAAAATTGACAGGCATTTGAATTTCAGACTTCAGGTTTCTGAATGTTTAATTCCTTGCAGATTTGATGGTGCAGTGGTAGTATTGTTGCCTCACAGCTATAGGTTTTCTGGTTTGATTCTTGGTTGGGGTGGCTTCTGTGTGGAGTCTGCATCTCCTCTCTGTGTTTGTGTGGATTTGCTCTGATGCCCTGCCATTTTACAAAGACGTGTCTGCAGTATTAATCCCTCGTCTCTGCTGAAAATTGTTTTTGTTCTGTCCGCAGTAAAATTGACAGGCATTTGAATTTCAGACTTCAGGTTTCTGAATGTTTAATTCCTTGCAGATTTGATGGTGCAGTGGTAGTATTGTTGCCTCACAGCTATAGGTTTTCTGGTTTGATTCTTGGTTGGGGTGGCTTCTGTGTGGAGTCTGCATCTCCTCTCTGTGTTTGTGTGGATTTGCTCTGATGCCCTGCCATTTTACAAAGACGTGTCTGCAGTATTAATCCCTCGTCTCTGCTGAAAATTGTTTTGTTCTGTCCGCAGTAAAATTGACCGGCATTTGAATTTCAAACTTCATGTTCTTCAGAATACATAGTAGCACAACCTTTTTTCTAGCAATTTTCTAAGTTTATAAGATGAATATTTTAAATTTGTCCCTATTTTTGGGACTGTATTCCCCATTATTGGCTTCGTCCAGGTTTTTGTGCTAAGGTTGACAGCTATGGCAAGAACTGAATTCACTAAATATGGACTGTAGAATTGTGCATATTTACTGATAAAGGTGCACTGTAGAATTGTGCATATTTACTGATAATGGTGGACTGTAGAATTGTGCATATTTACTAATAATGGTGGACTGTGGAATTGTGCATATTTACTAATAATGGTGGACTGTAGAATTGTGTATATTTACTAATAATGGTGGACTGTGGAAGTCTGAGTAGACTTTTTATGATAAATGTTCTCAACTGGGCAGTTTTGCCATTATGGGTGCATATGTTTTGTTTCATTGCTTACTGGAAAAATGTTCAAAACAAATTTAAAACACCCTCTAACAAGTGTACTGTATTGTACAAGGAATATAATTTTAGTACAATGAGGAAGGTGTATCAAAGAGCACATGTATGTTTCATATGCAAGGGGCCTATGATTCGAAAACAGCCCAAAATTAATCTTTATCTGCCACTGGCAAAATGTATTTTCTTTGAATGTGGGTTTCAATGCTGTTTCAATTAATGTGAGTTTCAAGGGCAGAGAAGTTTTAATGCTAAGTTTTCATTGTGAGACTGCATTGCTTTGTTTAACAGATGACTTAATGTTTGTGCTGTAAAATACAACATAAAACTTTCAAATGAAGTCCAATCATTGAAGTAAAGCAGTATGCACATTAGTGTTTATGGTAAATGGAGTGAAATAGCCAAGTAATGGTTAATTGGAATGGCTGCAGAGGCTCCAGTTCAACCATTATTTTGTCAGGGCGGGGAAGGGCAGCAAACTCAGACAGGCCCAGCTGAACTATACCTCCCAACTGTCCAGCTTTTCAAAGAATGAATAGGGTCTTGCTTCTTATTTTGGTTTGTTGTTCATAAAATTTGTAGTTTTAATTCCTAAATGATTTGCCAGAAGTCACTAAATAATAAGTTTCAGACTTCATAACCTTCATAAAATGCATGTTAAAGTAAGAGCCGTTCTATCAACTGTCTCAATTTATACAAGAGCAATTTTAGTACTGTTTATATGTGCCCCAATATATTTGGCCTTGTTCAGATTTACTGCATTAACAGGTTGAGAGGTACATGCAAATAAATTGCTTTATAGAATTAGGCATAGCCAACCTCTCAACTGTCCCCAATTTTTGGCTCAATGTTGCTCTTCCCCCTAATAATCCCTCCATAAAATAGCAATTTTGGAAGAAAACATGGAGGGTTTACAATTAAGAAATAACTGTAATAATCAAAGTTATAGATTACTTGAAATGCATGTAGATTCTTTTATTTTGTCAGCTGCTCAAGGTAGCAGTACTAATATTAAAGTGTCCCTTCTTTGACAGGTAGAAGCTGTATTGTGTGTCTATTTTATATTTTTGCATCACATTTTTGGTCCATTTTTCATAAAATTGTGTTTTTTGGCAAATTAGTGACAAATCACTAAAGACTGAAGTTAGAAAATGACAGACATTTGAGTTTCAGATTTTATACCCTTCAGAAAATTCATACTAATGCAAGACCTATTCTATTATCTTTCTAAGTTTATTAGAGCAATATTTAAAATTGTCCTTATTGTTGTGCCTTTGTCCCACTTCTGTGTATGGCTTTGTCCAGATTTCTTGCTCTTGAAGTTGAGAGGTATGACAAATGTGTCAGGGCCATCACAGTCAGCCAGAGAGATTTCAAATTGTGACATGCTTGTTGCACCCCACTCCCCATGTAGTGACTCTGGATGTGTCCAAGCAAGGCAAGGAGTAGTTGTATCTACCTTGGATGGGGAGGACACACTGCATAAGTACTACAGTGGCTTTTCATCTGTCCTTGATTTTGCAGAATGGTCTGGTTTCTGTCATATTTTTGTACTGTTGATTTATGCTTATTACTCAAAGTGCCTGTTGCTCTGTGTTTAAGTAGCAATGCTTTAATGACCATAAGGTAAGCTTGTCTGACATCGTAAGATGCAAGTAAGCTTTAATAAGCATACTGTTAAAGAATTGCCAACATTGAAAGCCTTTCTGTTGTTGCCATGCAGAGAATACTTGACTAGATAATGTATAAGCCTTGGGTATTAAAGGACAGGATTCCATTATTTTAAAAAGCTCATTACACTTGTTGGAGACTTCCAGTCATCTCTACAGGCTTTACCCGTAAACTAAACAGAATGCCAATCATGTGTGGTCCATAACCTGTACAGTAATCCTTTAAGCAATGTATCTTGAGCTTGTTTCTTGTTTGCTTTTGATTTTTACTTTTATCATGTTTTCCCCATGAAACAACTTGTCAGGCAGCAGGTCTTTTTTGGATAAGAAACATTTTTACAAGTGGGGGCATCACATAGATTTCTACTTTCAGCATGTTGCTTGGTACTTTAATAAAGCTGAATATATTATAATTAGAACTGCAGTGCAAGGAGAAGTGGTTTGAGTTGAGTGCTTCTGGTTTTCTTATACTTGATTTTGACTGGCATTCCAGTAATGTATTTAAAAAGTAATTTATTTTTTCATGCCTCAAAACCTTTTGTTTCCATCTAGATATTAAGTAAGCTGTCATGCAGCCAATGCATTGAAATATTTTTATTCTTCTACACTTATTTTTGTCTTGATTGGACTTTCATAATGATGGTTTGCCACCCAGGGCAGCGTATTTAATTAAAGTTAGTTTTTTTGTGGTTTTGTGCATAGCTCCTCCCCTTTATGGTTGACCACACCCCTTCCCTTTGACCCCGCCCATTCAGCGTCTCCTGCAGCCCCCCTGTGATTTGAAGTCACCAGCCGCCACTGCACATACTCACAGCAGGATAATCACTGGCCATACCCCACAAGCTCTTACAGGAACACATCTGGACCAAGTAATAAAATATGTGGAGCAAAGGGCCAAAACCAGGGACACATTACAAATAATGTTACAACAAACTCAGACAGTTCAGAGAGTATCAGGTTCTGCATTTTGTGGGATGTTTGAAAGGGTATGAAGTCTGAAACTTGAATGTTTGTCACTATATTCTGACTTGAGCCCAGAGTGATTTGCCAGAAAAAGCTGTGCATGAGATATTGACCAAAATATGAGGCGGAAATGTGGACAACCTGCAAATATTTGTACACATGAGAGGTCTGACACCACCATATTTGAATAGTTAAGAGCCTAGAGATAGCAACAGTGAATGAGTTACAGGGATGCCCCACAGACTCCATGTGAAATGTACAAACAGTAGGCAGAAAGGTGTTACAACATATGCAATGGTAACTATGGAGTCCTGAAAGTATGCACCACTTGCATGGCAGAAAAAGTGTAGTAATACATATGCTCATGCTATCCCACAGTCACAACTGCAGCATACCAGACAATTTAATGTGTGTACCCCACTGATATGTACCATTCCATGAGGCAGATAACAGATGCACCTGAGAGTCTCTGGGGCCTGCTCAGCAGCATACTCAAATACCCTAATAGATGTCAAGGCCTACACCATGGCCAGACCACACTGCATGCTGTAACACCCTAGCAGATATAGCAAGCATTCCAAGGTGTGAATGTACATGGAAAATAGGAAAGCCACAACAGCACACTACAGTCTGGACACCTAGCAGGCATACAAGTAGTGACTGTAAAGGGCAAATATTGAAGCCATAGCAACAAAGTGCAAGCAAAAGTGCAAGGGAAGCACACACACACACATTAACAGTAGTAGTAGTCGTAGGTGTCAGTGTACATACACAGTTAGAACAGGAAACTGGAGAAATGAATGGAGGAATGTTAATC
The DNA here is from genome assembly GCF_019279795.1 of Protopterus annectens. Lineage (NCBI taxonomy): Eukaryota > Metazoa > Chordata > Ceratodontiformes > Protopteridae > Protopterus > Protopterus annectens. The sequence goes on along the minus strand of NC_056746.1, from coordinate 1,414,997,220 downwards.
TACAGCACAGCTGGAAATATGAGAGAGATACCAACCTTTACACTCACAGAACATTGTCCACAGCATACCAGCATGGTCCCTGCCCTTAAAATCTGAAAGGGCTACGCCTATCTCACATACCTTTTTATAGCACTGTTCTGAAATCACAGTGAGAACTGCAATCAGTACACAACTGGCTGCATGCAATTAGCAAATGCTGGCTAACAATTGGTGCAGAGGCCATTACATGGACATATGCAGATACCTACAAAAGTATGCTGTACTCCTAGTCCACACATGCAATACTTTCATTGCACCCTGAGGAGGAAGTGAGAGACAGACAGAGAGAGAGAGAGACAGAGACAGAGAAAAATGAAATTAAACAGACACAAACAAAACTGTTCAGCAACAGCCACCTGAAAGCTGACAACTGGCAAGTGGAGCAGCAGGACACAAAACCAGACAGCAACACAAGCAGCTGTGACAAACACAGGTAATGTAAAGTAATACTATAAAGGTCTACATACTGTGAACCCTCCATATGTGTCATTGGTCTGTATCCATATGTATATGAAGATGTGCAAAGGGCAGGAGACATACAGCAACTATCAGTGAAGGCTGTACATACATATGTATGTGAGGACATCGATGTGCACATATCAATGTAGGTTGACTGTAGGTTGTAGTGCAATGTACAAAGTAGGTTTCACAGTTATGTATGTTTAGCAGCATGTTAGTGTGTGTATACAGTATGGTAGACAAACATGTTGATATACCTGTCTATCATATGGATACGTATGTATGTCAAAATATGTATGTATGTATATATATATATATATATATATATATATATATATATATATATATATGCAATATATATATATATGCAATATATATATATATGCATATATGTATACATACATAGAGAGAGATTTAGGTATACATAGACAGATGTAGATAGATAGAATATGTATAAACATATATATATGTAATACGCACATACAGATATAGATATATGTAGATACATATACATAGACAGACTGATCTGACTATCTGCAGGTATGACTGTATATGATGACCTCAACACCCCCTGTCCCACCCCCTCTGTCACTCTCACCCCCTCTGTGTCCCCCCCTCTCCATATCTATAGCAATATATGTACATCAATATATATATATATATATATATATATATATATATATATATATATATATACATATAGATATATCTATATACATATATATATATATATATATATATAGAGAGAGAGAGAGATGTATATATATTCTGAGTGAGGCACATGTGTACAGATGTATTGCAACAGGTGCCTGGTGACAAAGGCATGAAGTGAACACCAGTGTCAAAACTGGAGTACCATACCCCATTTCAAATCACCTACACCAGTAACCACCAGATATGTGATTGGCTGCCCACCACTGCATGTGTCAGGGGTGAACAGGGTCATAAATGTGTACAATAGTCCCCCCAATGATATTCAAAGTGGCACACTATTCCTGGAATACCTGCACATGGTATGTGTCAGCAGACATGGTGTGTCAGCTATGGACATGTACGTCAGTGTACCCCTCCACAACACATAATGAATGCCATGATATGTACCTCACATGACAGCTACAGATATGGAGAAGGACACAGTGACATGTACAACACTGTGACAATGCACTCAAACACATTACCAATGCACAGTGACTGACAACTCCACAGAGTACACACATACTACCCACATAGAGGTTACCACTCCTGGATTTACATCCGTAAGTCACACCCATGACAGATGTCCAACAACCATAGTAACACCTCACACCATCCACAACCTAAATGACTGCTGTGTGTCATCCATGCCACTGCAATAGAGAGTACATGTGGAGGTAAAGGTTCCTACCCACAGATAAGACTTACCCTGCAATAAACCACACAGTGTTAAGAAGCAAGACTCCCCATGAGTACATGTCACACATACCCCTGCTGAATGCTAGTCAGATAGGTAATATGCCATATGAGTCACCCTGTGTAACTGTGTGACAGCAGCAGGTACCATCACACCACATGTGTCACAATGGTCAGGGTAGCAGAACAGTATGCTGCTGTAGTCCCAGGGGCAATAGCATATTGCATAGTTTTGTATTGTAATGTATTGTATTGTGTTGTATTGTATTGGTATGTTGAGGTGCCTCCTTCGTGGAGTGGAACCACTGCTGCTGTGCCCCAGTGTACAGGTACATATCCTGTAGTCAGGTTAGTGTTACATAGCACTTCTATATGTGTGTTTAGCTCCTGTCAAAGTTCATGTAGCATGCAACTGGGGATACCATCAGGTCCCAGTCATGTTGTGTATTCTGCTTTCCTGAGGGTGGCTCTCACCTGGACATCTGTGATGACAGGGAGGTTACAGTCAGCTGGGATAACTATGTCTTATTTTGGGGGAGAGGGAGGGGTGACACCTGCACTGAACCTGTCTGCCACAATGTTGTCAATATCTGTGGTTCCAATGAAATATTTGTTGTTGTGTACTAACTATGAGCATAGAGGAGGGATTCTGACCAGGTTGCTAAGATAACTGAAGAAGGCCTTCTGGTTATCTGTAGTGTCCCTCTTGATTTCCCTCTCAAAGTTGCCCATGGATGTTTGTATCAGGGAAAATAGATCCTTACTAGTGCTGCTCAGATATGCCTTCCCTTTATGGAATTATGCTCTGTCTTGCAGTAGCTTCCATCTTTTGTAATACAATCTGTCTATGGCTGGGGTCCACCAGACAGGATGCTATCCCTTTGTGGAGAGTGTCTTGGTCATATATGGGATTGCATGATCCATGCATTCTCGGAGATGTCCGTAGAAAGCATTTGTGTATGGGGTCAGCATTGTGGGTTGTGTCTTCCACTGGCCCAGTGGGCTGAAAGGATACCATGTCACTGTTACAAAGTGTAAAGTTTGCATCTGCAATGTTATTCACTATAGTCGTTTGTGCTGGTGGTGGAGGTGGGATATGTATATCTAGGGCAATTAGTGTGTGGTCAGCTCACAGTAGTTGATGATGTAGGCCATATAGTACCTAGATACAACCCCCCAGAGTGAGGAGGTGATCTGGACCTGAATCAGTGTTCTGACTGCTGGGGTTTGGTAGTATGTCGTATGGAGTGTGCCAGGTACTGTTGCACAGTTGCTGGCTGAGCACTGATACCTGGCCATTTGCATGTGTATCCACCAATAGACAGACAGATGCTATATATGTGAGATATGTTGTATCATAACAGTCGAGTAGCATGTGTAGTATGTTTGCCAAATTCTGCTGACATATATTGCTGATATCAGGTTATTTTCTTTTTCAGGTACATGGCTCACCTGCGAAATCCCGCTTACTCCGCAGCTGAGGATGAGGAGATACACCAGAGCCTGGTGCAGGATTATGCAATACTCTTTTCCCGCACCAGCCAGAATCAGCAGGAGAGGGCTGCACTGTGGCAAGACCTGGTCCGTCGGGTAAATGACATAAGCACGTATAATAGGACATATGAGCAGGTACGACATCACTGCAGTGATTTAATCAGAAATGTCCATCAGCGTGCGTCGGATATCCACAGGCAACAGGTCGCCACAGGTGATGGGGTGGCTACACATCCCCCACTCACCAGACTGGAGGGACTACTCATGAGTGTCATAGCTCCAGTCCGCCAGCAACAACAACAGCAGCAGACATGCATTATGATGGAGGCTGGAGCCACACAGCAGCAAGACTATGAGCGTGCAGGTAATATGCCATATGTATAGTTGACTGTTGTGTACACTGGTAGTTAATGCATGTGTGAGGTGTGTCCTTGGTTTGTAGCTGTCATCATAGTATTTAATGTGCAAGTGTGATATCCTCAATATCAGCATCTGACCTGTGAAAGGCAACTGTTGTACTACTGACCTGTATCATACTCAGTAACAATGGCACAGTTGTGCCCACTGACATTAGTTTCCTCACTTCTGCAGGTCCCTCTGGTGTAACAGCAATGCAGCCTATCCATGCTGGTGAGTGTGTATTAACAATACCTGTAATAGTCTTGATAGTAATAGTAATATTAGGCTCACTTAGTAGTGCTCTTTGTATGCATGCAGGTGTGTCTTTGTCTGTTTGTTGATATCACGCATACTGAGTAGTGTACAATTGTGTGCAACTGTGTGCATGTGTACATGTGCATGTGTGCATGTGTGCATGTGTGCATGGGTGCACCTGTGCATGTGTGCATGTGTGCACCTGTGCATGTGTGCATGTGTGCACGTGCACATGTGTGCATGTGTGCATGTGTGCACCTGTGCATGTGTGCATGTGTGCACGTGTGCATGTGTGCATGTGTGCACCTGTGCATGTGTGCACCTGTGCATGTGTGCATGTGTGCACGTGTGCATGTGTGCATGTGTGCATGCGTGCACATGTGCATGTGTGCATGTGTGCATGTGCACATGTCTGCATGTGTGCATGTGTGCATGTGTGCACCTGTGCATGTGTGTATGTGTGCAAGTGTGCATTTGTGCATGTGTGCACGTGCGCATGTGTGCATGTGTGCATGTGTGCACCTGTGCATGTGTGCATGTGTGCATGTGCGCATGTGTGCATGTGTGCATGTCTGAACCTGTGCATGTGTGGATGTGTGCATCACTGGTAATGTGTAGACATTGTAAACTGTGTTTCCTGTTTCCCTCCCACAGGTTCTGGTTCTGCTTTGGTGTCATGCAGCAGGGAGCCTGAATCAGGTGCCATGGGTACTGATAATGATGACATCATTGTGATGGCACAGGAAGGTATGCCAGGCTCCATCATTGGTCAGCCGATTGACAGTACACAGCTGTCAACCCCATCAATTCGCACAGTTATCCTGCCAATACACCCTTTGTCACCAATGTCCCTAGGTGATGGACAGCATACAGTGGGCATTGACCAGGGTAATGTGGTATCTGTGGCACATGCCTCCTCACACAGCAGCCATGGGCATGTCCCTGAGATGGTACCACACAGACAGATGTCCAGGGGTTCTCATGGGAGCATCCGTGGGCATACTGCCCCTGTCAGAAGTGCCCACAGAGATCTTACAACCTCAGCTATGTTTCGGGCTGTCATGCAGGCACAGTCACATATGGAACGGTACACCAGACAGGGTCTATGGGAGCTGACAGCATGTCGCACAGCCATGACTGACAGTATGTGTGACATTGTGGCTGCCATCTGTAATTTCACTGATGTCATAGACAGACGTTGTGGGGACATATTAGGCCGGTTCCACAACTACATGTCCATGAGCCAGGGTGATGGTGGACGGTTGAGGTGTCGACGTGGGCATATGCCAGCAACAGCAGCAGCTGGCAGTCGTCGCAGATGACAACAGGGCCGCGGCCGCCCCCATAGTGCCTGCAGCAGCCCCAGCAATGCTGGGTCTGTGCTGTCATCAGACCACCCCAGGAGACCACGTGCACGTGGCTCTGGCCAGGCCCAACAGGGATCTGTGTCCAGTCAATGAACACCTGCTTCTGATGACAGTACCCAGTCTAGATTGGTACTGGATATGGTCCGTAGCACCCCTGCAAGGCACAGGTACCATGTCCGTAGCCAGAGACACTGATCTGTATGACCTGGCAGGTACAGTCCGTGGCTGTCCACAAACACCAGTATATGGCAGCCATGAGGTGGAACTGTGTGCATCCATACACACATGCGAATTGGCAACACCTAGGGCTACCGCATACACGCACACACTGCATCAACATTGCCCCACCTTGTACTGCTGTCCCTCACCAACACATATACACATACATGTCAATCGGTGGTATCGGTGGCTGACTCAGGCATACCAAGTTCACACCCTGTGCATATGATGAAACTGTGCCACCTCCTGCAATCTGTAACATCAGTGCAGGTACAGGTTAACATGTTGCTGATGCACAGGGTGACTACATAGACGTGTAGTAATAGTATCATGTTGTTAACAGTACTGTGTGCTGGAATAATTGTGGGTATATCACAGCATGCCTGATGCAGTAAGGGTGTGATTGTCATGTACTGTTGTCTACACCCATGGTAAGTACCATAGTGTATCATCTGCACATGTTGGCATACTGGTGGTAAGGATGTCAACAGAAGGCTACATACATAGGTAGCACAGGGGATAAGGTAATGAATGTATTAATATGCAATGATGGACATGTAAACTGCAAGTGGCATGTTGCCCACACTGGGCTCTGCAATGCGGATGTTTGAGGATGTTGATATGTGTGCAGTACTACACGACTGGTACAGGACACACAGGAGCACCCTAGCACTGCAAGCTCACATCTCATACTATGCTAGACAGCCCCAACACACAAAACTAACTGTCACAAGAGGGAGAGTCCCCATACATGTCAGGGATACTGTGGTGGCAGGCCAGGTAGCATACATCCTACTAAGTATGGAACCACTGAGTGAAGGCTCAGTGTCTATTTGACATGTGTATTACTGCAGGTATGAGCACATGGGTTTCCATCCAGTTATTGTACATCCTGACAGTACATGGTCTGTACACTTGTGTGCGCTGAGACTGGACCCTAGCCATCTGACCTGTGTATTTCCATGTACATGTGCATAGTGCCTGCATATTTGCAGTGTTACCTACTGGAAGTGGTACAGCTTGTTTGTTGTACAATGGACTACATGCAGCCCTGCTTACTGTAGCTTTGTTTGCATGCATGTTTGCTTGCAATTACCCTGGAATACTCATCCCACCTGCAATGCATAGTTACAGAGCTTCTGTGGACTCCTAGTGACATCTGCATAGCTTACTATATGTATGTCCATGTCTCACTTGACAGAATGTAACTGTTTGTCCTGTTCACATGTACGTTGCCTGTGACACATTACATATGACTTACCTGGCATTTGTCCACATGAGCAGTCATATATGCTACTGCTAACTAATCACAGGCACTACACCCTCACATATTCATCTTCTGTTGAACCACCTGATTTGCTAGGGACGGCTTGCACCTGTCACCCCTGGGCTTTCGGATATTGGCAAAGGCTCTTGCTACCTCCATAGTGCCTATGTTAGGCAAGGCTCAAATGACAAACCCACCTTCATAGGTATCACAAGGGATAAGAAAGTAAGAGTAATGCTACCCAACGCCAGAAGTCTAAACCTCAAGATGCATGCACTCGAAACTCTCCTTAGCACGGAGAACATCGATATCTGTGCATTAACAGATGCCTGGTTCAGGGCTACTGAGAGCACCCCAGCACTACCAAGTTATACCTCATACCATGCTTTTCAGCCCCAGAACTTGGAACGAACCACAAATGGAGGGGGGAGTATTGATATTCATCAAAGATACCCACACCTCCAGGTTGGTGGCAAAGCACCAAGCATCCGAGACTATCCATGTGCAACTAACAATGGGTGAAACTGCCTTCCAGGTTATAGCCTGCTACAGACCACCCTCCCAAACCCAAGAACTGCACTCGGCCTTCCTGAGAACAGTGGAAATATGAAGGTCTCTCCAAACACCATTATATTGGGCGACGTCAACTACCCAAACATAGACTGGGAGCATGACTCTAGCTCCAACACCCTAGGCCAAAGATTCCTAGAATATATGAGCTCAAATGCTATGGAACAACTTGTTACCACTCCCACAAGAAGGGGAAACATACTGGACCTGATCATCACCAACATGGGGACTCTATGCTCCAGACCAGAAGTGTATCCCTCACTGGTAAGATCAGACCATGAACTAATCTCACTGGATATTCACATCCTGACCCCACCCCCTGCCCAGAACACCACAGTGAACAACTTCTCTAAAGCAAATTCACACTCCTCAAAACTGAGGTGGAAACCTTCAAAGCCCCCGGGCCTGTGAAAACTACAGACCAGACTGCAGATTCCTCTATAAACGCATTCTATGGACACCTTCAGGAATGCATGGATCATGTGATCCCGAATAAAACCAAGACCCAATCCTCCAAAGGCAGACGTCCTGTCTGGTGGACCCCAGACATAAACAAACTACACAATAGAAGGAGGAAGCTAGTAAATGATACAGCAAAATCCCAAAAAGGGAAGGCATCACTGATCAGTATTAGCAAATAACTACAGGCACTCATAAGATTGTCTAAGGCTAGCTTCGAGAGAAATTGCAAAAGACACTAAGGATAATCACAAGGCTTTCTTCAGTTATGTTAGGAACTTGGGTGGTAATACCCAGATATGCTCAGAGGTAGTCCAAAATGTCAATAGAAACACCAGACCCACAGACATTGCCAACATTCTAGCTGACAGGTTCAGCGCAAACTCCCCTCCCTCCACACCGAAAGGGCAAATATGTATCCCAGCAGAGTGCTGCCCCCCTGCCATCTCAGATGCTCAGGTAAGAGCCGCCTTCTCCAAAGCGATACACACTGCATCAATGGGACCAGACAGTGTCCCGGGCTGTGTCCTACATGAACTCCAAGAAGAGCTACAACCAAACATAAAACTACTGTTCAATCCCAGCCTTACTACAGGATATGTGGCCAAAGAGTGGCGTACAGCAACAGTGGTCCCTCTACAGAAAGTCGGTGCCTCAACGGATCCTGGACACTATTGCCCCATAAGCCACACTAGCTCGGTCTGCAGAGCTATGGAAAGGATCATCATGGACCTCATAAATAAAGATATTGGGGACCTACAGACACTGGATCATACCCAGTTTGGCTTTGTTAAGGGCAGATCCTGCCTCTCAAGCCTAGTTGATTTCTTTGAAACAGTCACCAAGGCCATTGACGAGGGGAAGGTGGTCCACACAGCCTACCTGGACCTCGCAAAAGCCTTCGATACAATACCCCACTCGGGCATTCTAGAGAAGCTCACCAGCTTAAATATAAGCCCCTATGTCACTAGATGGATTGCACACTGGCTCAAGGACAGAACCCACATGATTAGAATTGCTGGAGCCATGCCAGTCTCCAAACCAGTTACAAGTGGTGTCCCACAAGGCTCAGTCCTGGGACCTTTCTTGTTTGGTATATATTTATCGGAGGTACAGGCCAACACGGAAGGACTGTGGCTGACCAAATATGCAGATGACTGCAAACTGGGCACCATAATCGACTCTCCAGCTGACACAAGCATCCTCCAAAAGGGCCTCATAGAAACAGACAACTTGTGCCAGAGCCATGGCCTCAAGCTGAATGCAAGAAAGTGTATAGTCATCCCCTTTGGCAAAAACAAAGTGCCCACAAAGTACCACATAGGTGGTAATCCATTAAGTACAGAAGACGTAATTAGGGACCTGGGACCCAAGTTGATAGCAATCTCTCATTTGACAACCACGTGGCCAAAGTGGTTAGAAAGACATTTTATATAGCCCACCCCATCATGAAGGGATTCACATCTAGATCAGGGGAGGACATCATGCCTCTTTACTTATCCCTCATCAGGCCCATAATTGAGTACAGTCCCCCTGTTGGGATGTACCTTACCAGACACCTGCAGCAACTGGAAAGACCCCAAAAGTACCTCACCAAGAGGATCAAAGGGCTCAAACAGATGCCATATGCTGACCGGTTAAAGAAACCCCAGCTCTACTCAGTAGCATACCGCCTGTTCAGAGGCGATCTGTGCCTGATGTATAAAGCCATGTCAAACCCGGAATTAATGGGCATGCTGCACCTGAGAATATCCAAATCCCATCAGGCTACATGCTTCAGAGACTTGAACCTCAGCACTGAAATAAATAGGACATGCTGGAGGGGCAGATTCATAACCCAGAGGCTCACTTCACTCTGGAATAAAATCCCAGTCCAGGTTAGGCAGAGTCCCTCATTGACTCTCTTCAAGAGGAAGCTTGATGAGTGGATGGGACATTGTAGGTGTACCCCGGGTATCACTTCTGTGTCACTGTTAGACAGAGGCACAGTATACTAACCTTGGAAAAGGGCATGGCAAGATATATTTACAATGGATGGCGACAGCCAAACACATTCTGGCTAGGTTCGTAAATGCCCAAGGGCAGATAGCCTAGTATGAACCTATGAACCTATGTACCTTGTTCCCCATTGGCCCTATGTGCTGTTAATCACCATGGCAATCACAATACTATGGTAGCATGTGCAAAGGTCAGTTGTCAGTCACCTCTATGGTACAGTTGTGGAATATGTGGGTCATGTGGCAATGTCACAGCTGCCACATGTACACAGTCAACCCTCTCCCCTACACATGGATGTACAACACATGTATGAGATGGAACCACATAGCCAAACTGGGGACTAAGCACTCTGAACCCAGTACTGGCATAACCTGTCAGGTGGCATGAAATACTACAGTGACTACAATACCAGTCTGATGTAGACCTACACTGACAGCAATACAAGCATGTGAACACACTGGGCCATTTGTGGAGCCTAAGAATAGCATCCTGCATGAGTGGCAGACACCTCTGCAGCTGGCACACAGGCATACATTATGCCTGAACACATCACGCATAACACATAGCACACAAATCCTGTGTGCCAAACAGTCACACCCTGTACGGCTAGACAACACACCTGCCACAGTTGTGTTAGGTACCTTTATTGTCCGGTACAGTGAGGTCATGCTCACCAGGCTGGACAAGGTGAAGGTCACAGTGATATGCCCATGGGGCGCTATGGTCCACCACATAACACAAGCATACAGGTCAGTCAGAGGCATGGACACATATGACTCAGTCATTGCCCATGCCACACACCTTCTCCTGCTATACTTATAGGGTGCTGACATCATCTTTGTTTAGAAAGGGGAATGTGCATCCTGTAGTGTGTTCTCCCAGTTGCCAACAGGGACATTTCCCTCACACTAACCCCCCACATCCAAACACACACACTTGCCATTTACAGGATTCAAACCACTACCTAATTATGTTATGACACTCGAGACGGATGCATTAGCAGAGCATGCTATTCGCATTACTGGGAGGTTTCCCTTCTCCTGCTGTACTTATAGGGTGCTGACATCATCAGTGTTTAGAAAGGGGAATGTGCCTCCTGTAGTGTGTTCTCCTAGTTGCTAAAAGGGACATTTCCCTCACACAAAATTGCACACACACTTGTCAGTTGCAGGATTTAAACCACTACCTAACTATGTTATGATACTTGAGACAGACACATGAGCAGAGCACGCTATTCGCATTACTGGGAGGTTTTACTTCTCCTGCTGTACTTATAGGGTGCTGACATCATCAGTGTTTAGAAAGGGGAATGTGCATCCTGTAGTGTGTTTTCCCAGTTGCCAAAAGAGACATTTCTTTCATACAGACTTGCACACACACCAACCCCACTCATTCACACACTGAGCATTTGCAGGTTTCAAACATCTACCTAACTATATTATGACACTAGAGACACGGATGTATTAGCAGAGCGTGCTATTCGCATTACTGGGAGGATTCCCTTCTCCTGCTGTACTTATAGGATGCTGACATCATCAGTGTTTAGAAAGGGGAATGTGCGTTGTGTAGTGTGTTTTCCCAGTTGCCAAAAGGGACATTTCCCTTACACACACACCAACCCCACTCACACACACCGAGCATTTGCAGGATTTAAACCCCTACCTAACTATGTTATGACACTCAAGACGGACACATTAGTGGAGCACACTATTCACATCACTGGGAGGTTTCTCTTCTCCTGCTGTACTTATAGGGTGCTGACATTATCAGTGTTTAGAAAGGGGAATGTGCATCCTGTAAGGAGGCAGACACCAAGCACACTCTGGCTAAGCTGTCATTCCCTAGGGCAAACAGCCTAGTGTTGACCTCTACACCCATATGTTTAATTGTCAAATGCACATTATTTGTTGCTGATAGACTGTTTGCAGGTCTTTATTGCCATAGCATTCCTTGTTTGTATGAACAACTTGTGTATCTGTGGAAGATGTTTGCATATGGGAGAGATCCGCTATATCACGTATGTCTCTGTAGTAATTTAACTGTGTGCACTGGGCAGATTGCTGTAATGTGGTTGGTTCCTGGAATAACATGTACAAATACCAGATATGTGTGGCCAACTGCTAAACTGAGATTTGGCCTAAGTGTGTGAGCATGCCCAGTTCAGCCTTCCCATGGCATGTTGTCTGACATATGTCTCATTTATCAAGTGTGTGAGCATGCCCAGTGTGAGCTTTCCATATGTTGAACTCTGCAGCCCACCACATTTGTGGATGAGTGTGAACTTCAACAAATATCTCCCGTTTATGGTTGTGTGTTGTGTGTCATGTTGTGTAGTTACTGTCCGACTGCTTTGTGTGTGAACACAACAGGGATTATACTGTGCCTGCAGGGTTTGCATGGGATACTTTGCATACAGTTGTCAACATCCTTTCATACTGACCTAACACTGTAGTACCGTATAGTGTACTGGTTCAGTACTTTGACTGTGGTGGACAGTATCCTGGGCTTTAGTCCTATCACTGCTTTACATTTCCATAGTGTGCACAACAGCCTGGTTAGGGGCCAGTTGTGCACATCTGACCATGTTGCATTATGTTCAGATATGAACTACTTAAACCAGGCTCATCCAACATTGGTAGTGTATTCCACAACATAGGTGTACATTTGCAAACACTAGTGATGTGCCCTAGGCCATTTCTAATGCTAGTCGGAGAGTGTGTTTGTCCTTCGACACACATTGTAAGTGGAGTTTGCCATGACATATGTCATGGTTAGTATACTGTGCCTCTGTCTACCTGTGACATAACAGTGATACCCAGGGTAAACCTACCATCTCCCATCCACTCATCAAGATTCCTCTTGAGGAGAATCGATGGGTGACACTATGGATAGCCTGTACTGGGAGTTTACTCATGAGTGGGGGTGGCTTCTGTGTTATGGATCATGCAGTACATCTTGTCCTATGTATGTCAGTGCTGGGGTTCAGGTCTGTCATGTGCATAGCTCACTGCCATTCAGATTGTACAAAGTGCAGCATGTTTATTGATTCCAGCTTGGACATGGCTTTATACATCAGGCACAGCTTGCCTCTGGGTGGGCAGTATGGCAGTGTGTGTAGCTGCAGTTTGTTTAATCAGGCAACACATGGCATCTGTGCAAGCTCTTTGATACTTCTGGTGAGGTACTGTTGGGGACTTTACAGTTGATGGAGGTGTCTGCTGAGGTACATCCCACAGGGGCTATTGTAGTCAATTGTAATGCTGATGAAGGATGACTGCAGAGCCACAATGACCTCCCCTTATCTAGATCTGACAACCTTCATGATTAGGTGGGTATATGGTATGTTTCTGTAACCACTACAGCACATGTTTGTCCAATGCAGGATATCTATCACCTTGTGTCCCCAGGTCTCTCATTACATGTTAAGTACGTAATGGGTTAACACCTATGTGGTAATTGGTGGGCACTTACTGTATATCCATGGTGGTTGACTATACACTTTTCTGCAATTAGCTTGCTGATATGGCTATGGCACCAGTTGTCTGTTTCTATGTGGCCCTTTTGTGGGATGCTTGTGTCAGCTGGAGGGTCAGATATGGTGGGCAGTTTGTAGTCCTCTGCAAACATGTTCAGACACAGTCCTTACATGTTGGCCTGTACCTATGGGACATATATACCAAACGAGGGAGGTCCCAGGACCAAGCCTTGTGGGATGCCAGTTATATCTGGCTTGTAGTCTGACATGACTGCAGCATGTCTGACCATGTCAGTTCTGTCCTTGGTCTGGTTTGCAACCCCTCTACTGACATAGGGGTTTATATTTAAGCTGGTGAGCATATCTATAATGAACATGTAGGGTATTGTATAGAAGCCTTTGCAAGGTCCAGCTATGCTGTGTGGACCACATTGCCCTCATCAATGACCTTAATGACTGTTTCAAATGAGTCAAACATGTTTAGGGGCAGGATCTGCATTTAAGAAAGCCACACTGGGTAGGGTCCAGTGTCAGCAGGTCCCCAATATCTTTATGTCTGCAGTACATACTGATCCTTTCCATAGCTGTGCAGACCGAGCTTCTCAGGATTCTGGGGTGGTAGTTTTCAGTATCCATTCAGGCAACACCTTTGTTGAGAAGGACCACTGTTGTTGTACACTGCTCTTTGGGTACATATCCTGTGGTAAGGCTGACATTGAGCAGTAGTGTGATTTGGCATTCCATTCTTCTTGGAGTCCATGTTGGACTCAGCCCAGGACACCATCTCATACCATTGCTGCTGTGTGTTTTGCTTTGTAGATGCTGGCTGTTACCTCAGCATCTGCAATGTCAGGGGGCCAGCAGTCTGCTGGGATAAATATTTTGCATTCTGGGGGGGGGGGTTGCACTGCACCTGTCAGGATGTATGTTGGCAATATGTGTGTGTGTTTGGTATGTTGTTTATAATATTTGTGTGATTCAGAGCATATCTGTGAATTCCCAACACGGTTCCTACCTTCAGTTGTGGAAGCCTTTGGATTATCCTTAGTGTCCTGTACAATTTGTATCTTCATAGGTTCATAGGTTCATACTAGGCTATCCACCCTAGGGCATTTGTAAGACTAGCCAGAGTTTGTGTGGCTTTCGCCACCCCTTGCTATGTGAATATTATGGCCATTTATGATTTGCTTTGCTGTGCCTCTGTCTGGACGTGACACATTAAAGACCCCTAGTGTAACTCTACGATCATCCATCAATTGGCAAGATTCCTGTTGAAGAGTGTCAGTAAGGGGCTCTGCCTAACATGGAGTGGGATTCTGTTCCATGGTGTGGGGAGCCTCTGGGTTATGTATCTGTCCCTCCAGCACATCCTATTTTATTATGTGTTGAGGTTGACATCTCTCACTCTCACAGCTCCGATGGCTTTGAGTTTTCTGGGGTGGAGCATGTCCATTACTCCTGTGTTGGAAATGGCCTTGTACAACAGACATACAATGCCTCTGTGTAGGCAGTATGTGACTGCATTCAGCTGGGGTGTCTACATCCAGGCAGCATATGACATATATTTGAGACCCTTTATCCTCTTGGTGAGGTACCTTTGAGGTCTTTCTAACTGCTGCAGGTGTCAGGTAAGGTACATCGCAAATGAGGCATTGTACTAGAATATGGGTCTGATAATAGAACAGTATAGGGGCAAAATGACCCCTGTTGACGTAGATGTGAATCCTTTCATGATACGGTGTCCAATATAGACAGTCTTCCTAGCCACATTGGCAATGTGAGTGTCACATAACAGGTTACTGTCCACTTGTGTCCCTAGGTCCCTGATTACTCCTTCCATACATAATGGTTTACCACCTATGTGGTAATTTGTGAGTACCTTGTTTGGTATTTGGTGGGACATTCATACTGTCCAGTGTCTTCAGGACTGCTGGGTGAGGTTCCTGTGTGTGAGAGTGTGGTCTGTAGCATGCTACAGACTGTACAGCAGTCTTGCCTATGGTTAGTTGCACATGGGTGGACTCCAATGCCTTGTGCATTGTCATTTACCTGGACGTATGGGTGTCTGTGCTGAATATGGATACTCACCTTCCTTTTATGTTTTGTTCCAGGTTTTGAGGCCATAACGCATGATATGTGGTATAACCTGGTAGTGCTGGTGGGCTGTCAGGAGGCTTGCAGCAGGTTTCTGTCACTGCACAGACATCGATGTTCTCTATACTGGGGATGGCCTCGGGAGCATGCATATTGAGGTTTACACATCTGGCATTGGTCAGCATTACCCTTATGTTTCTTTCCACTTATGTTTTGTAGGGTGGTGGGTTAGTCTTCAGTCTTGCCTACGAAAGGCTCTATGGAGGTGGCAAAAGCCTTATCCAATATCCAGACGCCCAGGAGTAACAGGTGCAAGCCATCCCTGGAACAGCTGCGTGGCTTGTCAAGCATGACATCCCAAGCAGACAGACATTGGATCCCCTTGGAATGACACCAGTAATTGTGCCACTTGTTATATCTGATCATTCCGTGTTTGTACTGTGGCATCATTCTTGGTGAGGGTAGGATGCTGCAAACGGTCAGTGTCATACCAGCCTGGACTACATAATCGGGGAGCTCATTTATGTCTCTTTTCATGTAGTCTGGGGAGGTACATCTCAGGTCATTCACACCAGCATGGACTATGACTGCATCATATTTCTACTTGCTTTGGAGTGACCTGCATACTTGTGTTATGTGGTGTATTGTAGCAGCCTACAGGCAGCTTACTGTACCCTTTCCCTTGTTCAGTCTGGTGTGCGGGACAGCAGCGTGTCTCACTATGGAGTCACCTATTACAACTGTATCAGGCATGTTGTTTCTCCTTCTGGCCTGTGACTGTTTGGCACACCAGCTTTGTGTATTATGTGTTGCATGTGCTATGTTTGGAGGTTGTTTGATTGGGTGTCTGCTTTGGAGGCCTCTGTTGGTGTGGTGTGTTTGTAATTCGGGCCTCCAGGAATGTTTTTCTGTGTTTATGTCTTTGGCTTGCAGTTGTGATAGGTCTACGTGGGACTGGGTTTGTTGTGTGTTTGGTTACCTTCTCCTCTTGACTAGTTTTGGGAGTACTGAGTTGAGGGAGCTCAGCCTCCAGTTTGGATAGATGGTTGCATCTCTCACATATATTTGTATTTCTTGGTGGGAGTTGGGGGTTGTCTGTGTACTTGGGGCAGGTGTAACATTGCCTCAAGATTCACAGATTCAACTTGTTGTGGCTGGCCTTAGTGGATTGTATGTGTGGACATTTTTTATTGCCATACTACTGATCAGTGATTACTTCTTTTTTTAAGTTTGCTCTATCATGTAGTAGCTTCCTCATTCTCTTGCATGGTTTGGTTATGGCTGGTGTCCACCATGCCAGATGCCTGCATGTATGGCATTGTGTCTTGTTTTAATTTAGGATTGCATAATCCAAGCATTCCTGGCAGTGTTCATGGAATGCCTGTATAACAGGTTCTGAGGTGTGGCCCATATTTTGCACCTGCACAGGACCTTTAATGGATTCCACATCAGTTTGGAGAAGTTCAAATTTTGCTTTACACATGTTTTTCACTGTGGTTTTCTGGCCAGGGAATGTGGTCAGGATGTGTATATTCAGTGTGATTACTCTATGGTCTGGTCTTACCAGTGAGCAATACACTTCTCATCTTGCCATCCAGTACCCATGTTGCTGATTATCATATCCAGTATGCTTACCCCTCTTGTGGGAGTGGTACGTTGTTCCTGGGCATTTTGGTTTATGGATTCTATGAACTTTTGTCCTACAGTGTTGGAGCTAGTATAATGCTCCCAGTCTATGTCTGGGTATTTTCAGTCACCCAATATAATGTGGTTTGGAGGGCTTGATATATTCATGTATTCCAACATAGGCCAGGTGCAGTTCCTGGTGTTGGGATGGTAGTTTGTAGCAGGCTATAAACTGGGGGGGGCAGTTTTAGCCACTTTTACTTGACCATGGCTAGTCCATGCTGCTTCTTGTTGTGGTACCAACATGGGTGTGTGGTTATCCTTGACAATTATTGCTAGTCACCCTCCTTTTGTAGCTTGTTCCATGTTTTGAGGCTGTACAGCACAGTATGAGGTGTAACCTGGTAGTGTTAGGGTGCTGTTGTGAGCCTTGACCCAGTTTTCTGTTACAGCACAGATATCAACATTCTCCATACTGGGTGAGTTTAGACTGAATGCATCATGCTGTTTAGACTTCTGGCATTTGGTAGCATTACATCTAGGTTCTTATCCCTTCTGATACCTATGGAGGTAGGTTTGTGTTTTGAGCCTTACCTATTCAGGGCACACTGTGGGTAACAACAGCCTTTGCCAGTATCCATATGGCCTGCACTGATAGGTGCACGCCAGTCCTAGCAGGTGGAGCATCATGTCATGCTCAGCATGTCATCCCAGGCTGGCACACATTGGATCCCCTTTGACTAACTGCAATACTTCAGCCAATTATTGCACTTGATCATCTCATTGTCATATTGTGGCATGATGCTTGGTGAGGGTAGGATGTTAGTCACGGTCCTCAGGTGTGCATATAGTACATGGTGTTACATTACTTAACACATGGCATTCATGCCTCAGGTGGTGCTGCAGGGCTGCCTCTGTCAGATGCACATATTACACTCCCTGTACATGTTTGTGAGCAGGTCATGTCATTTTAGGCATCCCTGTTATTATTTGAGTGAATCAGAGGGGGTATCATTCCCAGGGTTCCTACTGAGCCAGTGTATGTGCTATGCGTTGCCTCTTTGCCAAGGCCAGGGCATAGCATACTGGGCACACCTCCTTCTGCCTACTGGGGCAGGCTCAGGTTGTTCCTCCTCCGAGTCATGCTCTGCCTGTGATGGCCTTGGCAATTGTGGGGGGCTGTTTGGGCCAGCCCTATGCTGGTCCTGCTGCAGCTGTTTTCGCAAGATCATATTATGTAGCATAGCACATACCATGACAATTTGGGTACATGTAGTTGGTGTGTACTGCAAGGCTCCACCAGATGTGCCCAGACACCAGAACCGTGACTTGAGCAGCCCAAACACACGCTCTATTACATTACGTGTTTGTGCGTATGCCTCATTTTGGCGTTCCTGTTCAGGTGTGTGTGCGTTTCTGATGGGTGTCATCAGCCATGGCTCCAGTGCATAACATGCATCCCCCACTAGGTGTCCGTGTGGGATGTCCCCATTGGCAAATGTCTGGTACAGCTGCGTCAAATGCCAGATGTGGGAATCATGGTAGCTCCCAGGACAACCAGCACACACATTCATTATTATGTCCTGGGCATCACACACAACCTGGCAGTTGATGGAGGGGAAGCCCTTGCAGTTAATGTAGGCCCTACCCCGCTCACCGGCTGGTGCTTTGATGCATATGTGCGTGCAGTCTATTGTACCCACTACCTCAGGGTATTCCGCTATTTGCTGGAAGAGACGCATATTGCTGGCCAATACCTCACAGGCATTGGGGAAATATACATGATCACCGACATGTGCTGACATGACATCCAGGAACTGGTGCAGTACCCTGGAGGCTGATGCCTGTGATATCCCCATCATATCACCAGTTGGTCTCTGGAAGGTACCTGTTGCTAGTATTCTTAGGCCAACACATACCTTGGTTTCCACTGGGATGGGTTCCCCTCTGTTGGTTCTATGTGTGAGGCGTGGCCTGCACAGCTCCACTATTTGCTGCAGGAGGTCTCTGTCCACTCTATAGCGCTCTACTATCTCCAGCTCATGTAACCCATGGTAGGTGACCCTGGGCCTGTACACTCTTCTCCGTCTCCTCACTGTGGGTTGTCTGGCACCATCTGCATTGTCACCACCCTCAGCAAGTCGCCTATGTCTCATTATGACAGCTATGGCAGCCCCTAACATTTCTGCTCTGAGTTCAGCTTTTTCAGTTTTCACTTCTAATAGCTTACTCCTGTCTTGCAGTGTCTCTTGTGAGAAACATCTTGCACTGCTGTTTGCAGAGTTTTAAGTGTTGGGCTGAGCTACTATTCTGCCTGTGTAATTGCCTGCTTCTAATTGTTTTCACCTGCTAGCTCCAGCAGTATTCCCTGCTAGCTTCCTACTAATTCTGTTGCTTCCTTTTTCCTTTCTGTTTCCTCAGGGGGGAGCAGCGTGCATACCTGCAGAAACACGCTGACAGTGGCTTACATGCGCGTACACATGCTTACACGGTTCAGAATCTGCTTATTCAGGTTAAAACACACGCACACCAGCTCAAACAGTGTTACAGGTCTGCCAACAGGCTTCTACATGCTAAGTCTGCCCTACACGCATGCACACCCACGCAAACAGTGTTAGACATCTAGCAACACGCTCCCACATGCTTTTTCTGTCTTACACGCGCGCACACTGTCCTACTCACGCTTCATGGTGCGCACATGTGTGCATGCACGCCCAGCAAGAAACTTTGGTGTAGGCAACAGTGTACACCTTCCATTTCTTGACTTTCCCATGCTTATGTTGTGGCACTCCTCTTTCCATGATATGTGTCTGACATCTGTCATGTAACTCTGGCCTCCAATGAACTGCATTTCTTTCTGCCATTCCCCCCTGTGATGTCACCTATCTCCTACTCTGTTCCTCCCTTTTATGTAACTCTTACACTACTCAGAATGTGCTCATTTGCTATGTGACAGTGGAATTCAGTATCCTAACACTCATTTGCATCAGATTGCCTACTAATGCTTAGTTACATGTCTTAGACTCAGCTTCCCCCCTTAGCAACCACTACACGGTGGCCATGTTGTTTTTGGTCTGCTGGTCCCTGCATTGTAAATCCATGTATTGCATAAAACCCACATTTGTGTGTTTATAACCTTCATTTTTATGTTTTTATATAGTGCAGTCTGTTTGTGCAGGGCTGCGCTGGGTTTAAACATATTTATTTCTCCTATTTGCATCGGGGTACCTTGCCAATGGCCACATATTTGGCCATTGGCATGCTGCCTGACACATATGCACCCTTTATTTGGAGCTGACATGGCTCCATTGTGGTTTTTGCAGAAACGTACTCAGTTGTCAACTGAGTACATTTCTGCAGCTAAAACGGCTCTTACACGGGCTGCTTTGGGCTTCTTGGATCGCTAATCTACCTCATTTGCATGCTATTCGGCTGCAAGTGAGGTGATTAGCTTATCCACGCCAACTCCATGTAAGAGACATTTTAGCTGGTCTCTTACATGGACTTTGGGCTGTTCCTGGATCCCGAAGGCTGCATGGAGTCTTACACTACTCTTAGACTCCGTGCAAGCCTTTGTGAATCCTGCCTATGATTAGTAAATGTAAAGCAGTTTATGAACCTAAAGTTGCTAGAAATATCAAAGGAAACTTTAAAGACATGATTCAGTAAAATCTGTGTAGGATCTGTGTAGAGCCTACATGGAATGTAGCTGTGTACATGGTCATAGTTCCCCCTTGGTAGAGTGCTATGCATATTAATCATGGCACACTTCCAAGGAAGATATAGTATAGTGATATTAAATCCATGTAGGCAGAAGTGTTGAGACTGTTCAGATGTTATGTACATGATGAAGCTCCCTGTAATGTTCCCTGCTGCTGTTGAAATGTGCTGTGAATTAATTAGTTTGTGTTTTAAATGTTTAATTTTTGTTGAATTATTATTCACACATAGACAGCTGACACCTGCCAGACATCTAAAAATAGAAACCGGATGCATTTAACTGATTTACTCCAATGGAGCTCAGAAAGTTTGCATTGTAACTTCCAATGGGCAGAGCCTAAGCCTATTGACAGAATCAAATTATATCCTCACACAAATGTTCATATTTCTGGAACCATGGGGGTTATGAATGAAGGATATATAGCAAACTCTTCAGCACAAACTATTTTTATAGTGGTAGTATTCTTTAGGTTCTAGGTCTTAAACCAAATTTTATAAGCCACATTAAATACAGTAACTATCATATTTGTAATATTTTGTAAACAATTTGCAATACCTCAGCAACCACTCAAATTACAAACATACTGTCAGCAGCATTTTATTCATCTAGCTGAGAGTTTTCATATGAGGTCAAGGAGTTCGGTCTGTGTTACTTGGTTGTTTAAATATCATTTTCACATGTTTCTAAATATCTGTATAACTTAATATCATAAAAACAACAGTTAATATCTATTTACCTGCATTAGACAGAGGTCAAATATTAATGCATTTGAGTTTGCCATTGTGTAAGCTTCAAGATCCCCCCAGATTCACGAATCCTCCGTGTAAGACTAAATAAGTCTTACTCGGAGGCTGCAGTTGAACGGTATGACGTCAGTGTGCTATGAGCATTCATGAGGGCATGCTGACTCTACTCCAAGTCTAACACAGACCATGCAGGAAAGCAGGGGGCGTGTCCGACTGCCGAGCAGTCTAAAGGTCCACGCCCCTGCAAGTGTCTGAAATGCAAAATGTCAACACATAAGAGCGAGTCCACTCAAATGTCCATGTACCCAACACCACACTCCCTGACATTGTAAACCCCCAGCACAGTTATAAAAAGTAAAACACTGATTTTTTTTCCTAATTCCCGATATAGCTGCCCGTATTTGTGCGTGTGTGCACAGGTTTGCCCATTGCTTAGCTGCAGTTAGCAATCTCGACATGGAAGAGCATAATAAGGAATGTTTATGCAAATTACACCAAATAGCAATAGCGTAGTGGTAGAGCATTCACGCAAAGAGGGGGCATTCATGGTTTGAGTCCCACCACTCCCCTTCCTATTTTATGTTCTAAATTAGTATATGAAATAATTCCTGACATATATGATTAAACTTTTACTAAAAAGCATTGAAATGACCTATGTATCAGTGAACAAAATGTATATTTATAAAGGAACCTGACACATAATTGCCCGCAGTTAAGCAATGCTTTACCCAGCGCAATATAGTTGCCCGTAGTTAAGCAGAGCTTTACCCAGCACAATATAGTTGCCCGTAGTTAAGCAGCGCTTTACTCAGTGCAATGTAGTTGCCCATAGCTAAATAGTGCTTTACCCAGCGCAATCGGTTTGTGCGGAGGTGCGCGCCATGCCTACCAGTGCACCATCGGGCAAAGTGGAGCAACGTAGAGCAAAGTTGCCTAAACACAGCCACACCCCCCTAGCCTGTCTGGACAGTAGTAAAATAAAAAGCAATGACAAGGTTCGAACCCAGGACACTGTGTACCATAATCAAAGTACTGAACCACTAAGCCAAGACAGCGTAGGATAAACAGCCACTGTTAACATACATATACTTATAAATGGTAGGTTAACCATTGCTAAGCAGGTCTGCAGTCAGCCAAGAATTTTCAAAAGCGGACAATCACAAAAAAGTGCAGAAAATGCGGCATATTTAAGCTCCATAGGTGGGAATACTCGCCATAACTGATTGTAGCTCCCATCTGCAGTTAGACTGGCTGGTGCTGGAGAGGGTACATGCTTTAGAGCGCAATGCTGGGGCATCGAGGAGTCGAAATACATGGTTTGGCTCCTTGTCCACCATCATGAGTCAAGACTCCTGCATGGCCAGTTCCAAGGGGCGGAGTACAAAGCAAAGGCTTGGAACCAGTTAGCTCATGACCTCACCAGTGTTACAGGCGGTCCTCGAACTGGTGAGCAGGTCCATCACCACCATGCAGACCTGAAGAGACGGAAGCAGGACCTACTGAACCAATGGATACAGGAGGCCCGTGGGATGCATGATGCCCCACAAATGAGTAGGTAGCCATGGAATGCAGTATGTACAACATGCTAATTTATTCTATATAATGGATAGGTATGTCTCAATATCCCTTCATTTACTTCACAGCTGCAGGTGTCCATCCTGCGAATCAGCAAGCCTATGCAGATAGGCTGCTAAGGCTGCGCCACCAGGCAGGTTAGTAATTATTCTGCATGTATTGTTATATAAAATAGGTGAGAGAGCCTGAAAGAAAGTGTTGTAGCCCAATAATACAGCCATAAAATGCCCTGAATAATTCCTCTGCATGTACTGTTATATAAAATAAGTCACAGAGCCAGAAAAAGTATGTAGTAACCCATTAAGAAAGGTAAAATATGTGCAGAATAATATCTGTCCACGTACTGTCATATAAAATAAGTGAGCGAGCCTGAAAAAGAGTGTTCTAACTTATTAATAAAGGTATAATATGTCTTGAATATGTCTGCCGTATGCACTGTAATATCAAATAAAGGAGATAGCCTGTGGAAAAATGTGTAATGTAATTAATAAAGGAATAAAACTTGGAGTGTGTCTGTGTCACTTACTTTGAAATGTTGTTGTACTCTTGCATTATACAAATAGTACTGTTTTAATAAGTGCTGGCAACCCACAGTTGGGCAGTCCCATCTAAAGTGGTTGATGGAAGTGCCAGTAGCGGTGAAGCATATATACAGTCCTCAACAGTCAGTTACTGGTTGGCATGCATAAGTAAATCTGGCACATGAGTAGCTCGTTAATTTGTTCCCCAGAAATGTGAGTATGCTACACAAAATGCAGGGTTCTGTACAAATTTAACTGAAAATGTCATGTGAACACATCCAGATATGTAGATAAAGAAATATAAATAAAATCAATAAATATGTAGCAGTAACATCTGCATCTTGGACAGTTAGTATGTCAGATATAGGTCAGGTATATAATGAACTAGCCAAATCCATTACAGAACCTAATGCATGTTGGCAAGTGTAATAATACATGTAGGGGATATACACCTGCAGTCAATAGGAATGTAGTGTAGACTAAAAGTACTTATAAGATGTTAATTGAGGTTTCTTTCTACACCCTACTGTATGTGCATAAACAATGCAATTCCACACGTCAATGGGTATGTGTAATCTCAAAACATTTGTTGGGACATATGTCTTATTGTTCTATAAATATCTGTATTCACTTTGATGCATGTGCCCTGTTCAAACACCACAATCATGGTGGCCTGTTGCCACCAATCATCCCTGCATGCTTTTGGAATGTCCACTGTCGTTCAATATACGCATGTGTTACGCTTGCTGTTCAACTGTTGCAACCTTGGTGTGTTGGGTTAATGGGAATATTACTGCATGCTGTTGCAACTAATTTGGAATGCTGTTGTTTATGTTGTAATTAAACACACCTAATCACAGAACGTATGGGAAGGCCGGTCCCAGCGGACCCACCTGTCCCTCCTCAGCTGGCGAGTGCACCTGGGACCAGCAGGTCCAGTGCCCAGCCCGGGCTCCCCTCCTCCATTGGTCCTGTGCCACTTTCTGGTGGTATCGCTGCAGGGGATGGGGCTCTTCCCCCCATGCAAGCGTGGGCGGAGAAGGGCCACCTGTCACCCTTCAAAGGGTCCGGGTTGTGGTGCATAGGGAGATCCAGCGTTCAGTCGCTCATCCCCTACGACAGCTCGAGGTGAGAGTGGCGCATCTCATGGGTGAGCCTTCCCATCCTACACAGCCCCCAGCACAGCCACCCTTGGGGCTGTGAAGGTGCAGTGGTGACTGCTCATGTGTGGGGATCTCAGTTCCACTTTTATCATCTTTGGGCTCATGGGCTTACGATTTTCAAACATCCGCCCCCGTCAATTGTGTTCACCCACCCCATGTGTCATACACCGCCCCTGTATGCATCTTGTTTATCTTGTCTGTTTACTTCCCCAACCTACCTCCCCAAATATACCTACTTCCTCTACCTCACTTTCCACTCTCACCTGAAAAAAAAAAGGGCAATCTGTACCCACAAAAAAATTATGCCCCATACATAGCTGCCCCTTTCGCACACATGTCCACTGGACATGTAAACTGATAATTATAATTGGCAGTACAACATACTTTGTTGTCCTCACCCCTCTCCCAGGGGTGGAAGGTTTCAAATTTCACTCCAAATTTATTGCATATGCACAGTTGTTGCTGGTAAAGAAATGGGCAGCTATGGACCTTCCCTACACCCATCCTGCACATCCCGAGCTTGTTTTCCTACTGTCTTTCCCTCTTTGTGTCCCCTTTTTCACCACTTTCCTATCTCCCCGTTTTCTTTTTTTCCAAGGAAATTAGCATGGGGGTTAGCGGGAGTAAGCACTTTTAAGCAGTAGTAAGCGGGTTTAAGCGAGTGTGCGCATGTGTGCGCTTAGCTCAGCATCGCTAAGCATCACACAAACCCACGCAAACCTGCTTACAACTGCTTAAAAGTGCCTTAGTCACTCTATGTCAGGGCCCTTGTTCTGCTCAGCAGCAAAATAAAAGACCGCTGGTAGTCTTGAACCCCAGACCTTGGACACACTAGACTGCATGAAGTACCACTAAGCCACAGCAGATATACAACAACTTGCTGCTGAAATAAATATATCATGCATTACAATGAGTGAATGTAAAGGAAAAATAGGAAGGCCATAACACAAAGTTTGTTCTGTGGATCTTTACCAGCAATTGTTGTGGAATTGCATTACATGGGTGTGATATGAGAAGCAGCCATTCAAGCAGCAAATAATGTTACAGAGGCACTTTACAACCCCCACACAGTATCATAGCAGGACAAACAGTGGCATATCTGATTAGGGCAGAGGCCATACTTCCTAACTGTGACTACTTTTCAGGGATGTCCCTGATTGTGAAACATATATTAGCTGTGTCCCTCTGAATCCCTCTGAAAAGTACTGACATCAGTCAGAAAGATGGGGTATAACACAATGAATACTGACAATAATAACAGTAGACACCGCATGTACTTCATAAAAGGAGTACTAATCCATATGCACTGCTTCACTCAAGTCTACACTTACTGTCTCTATTATGTGTAAGGTGTACCTCACTTTTAGCTACCTATCCCTGACTCCATGCAAAGATGCATCTGAGTGTTTCATAGGCCTGGCAGAGGCACAAACACACAGGCATATCAGCTATTCTGCTGTTACACACTCTGCAAATAGCTTTGGTTGGACCTCCACAAGCATACCCTTATGTAGGAGTACAACACAGAAATACCAAAGGATGTAGCCATGTACTGGTAGCAACTGACTGTAATAATGCCATTATACCAGTCCTGAAAACACCCGTGAGTTGCACAGACAAGGAATAACAGTGTAACTTCTGGCTACCATCTGGATAGGTTCACAGTTGGGAACTATGCAGACAGACCACCTGCCTTGATAAACTAACAGGTACACACCAATCCTTTAAGTCCAGTAAGATAATATTCACACAATAATACATAATTCTCTCTGTATGTAAGCATCTCCCCCCACAATTAAAATATACTTGGTGTGTTTAGGGTCTACCAAGGGTGTAGGTAGGCATACTCAGTACTGGAATTGTCCAGTTGTCCTGAGAACCCTGTGCTAATGTCAACAATAAAAAACACAAACCCTGCAGAAGTGAGTACATTAATATTCACAGTATAACAGTTCACAAACAGTTCATGTGCCAAAAGAATACTTCTCAATAACTACATTTGTATGGCAGTTAATTATATGAGTAGAAAAGAAACTACATAGTCACATAAATGTTGTGTAAGCATTTGTAGGGGTGAGTTAAACTCTACACTGATAGCTCTGTACTGGAAGTGGCAACAGTCAGGTCTGAGTAGAACATGTACATCACTGTCTACACCTCTAGCATCATATATAAGAAGTATACCAACCTTCTGACATACACAACAGTGTCCACAGCAAACAAGCATGGGCCCCACTCTGGAAATCTGAAAGGGCTATGCCTACATACCTTAGCAATTTATAGCATTGGGTTGCTATGACAGTGAGTGCTGCAATTACCACACAGCAGGCTGTATGCATTTACCAAATGCTGGGCACCAATTGATGCAGAGGACATCACATGCACATGCGCAAATACCTATAAAAGCAGACTATACTTGCTATCCCCACATGCAATCATTACATTGCATGTGTCAGCAACTCTAGAACTCCTGGAGAGTAGTGACAAAATATAGTACTTAATAAAGAAATATTTACTTAAGTAAAAAATATATATACTTAATTATAACCTAAATATATTAATTAAGAAAAAAAAACTTAATTAATAACCAAAAAAAAGTAAGTAAAAAACTTTACTTAATAAATAAAAAAATAAATAAAAAGTTGTCAAAGCAGTAACAGACAGACCTGAAAGTGACAAACAGGTATGTAACAGATATGTAGTTACGGCAAGTAGTAGATGTTTATGAATAGTATTGTACATACTCTGAAACATGCATATGTGGCAGCAGTAGGTAGGTACGCACTGATGCCATGCATAACTACTACCATTGACAAATTAGTGTGTAGCTGTGTGCAGTGGGACATAACTGTGACATATGTAGCTCAGCATTATATGTCAAACATCTGAACATGTTATTTATGGTCTGTACAGTACTGCGTATAATGGCAGTTTGGGGGAGTAGTGCAAACACCTATATAAACCTGGATGTGACAGAGAAAGACATGCATGATAGTCACATAATGTGTAGCTTAGCATTGGCAACTGCTGTACCAGGCTAGTATAGTAATGTAGCATTTGCAGCTATATATACTCCCTGTACTATTACTGTATGCACACATGTGACAACTGTCCATGTTGTAGCAAGGCCCAACAGGTCATCCGTGAGGTGTACGGACTTACAACAGTGTGGACCTTGTGTGTGTATGGCACACACATATGGAGAGAAATTTATGTGTCCGATATATTAGCATGTGCATAGAGCAAGGGACATACTGCAACTGTTTGTGAAGGGTGGACATATATATGTTGGTGCAGGTTGTTATGTGCATATTTATATGTAGGTTGTAGTGTGTGGCAAACAAGACAGCATACAGTGCTGGCATATGACATGTGGTGTTTAAACACCGTGGGTATGATTTGTTAGGTTTTTAGTCTTCCAGACAGGGGGTCCTGCTAAAGATACATGGGATGAGAATACCTTCCATGCATTCTGCCGAAGACTGTGCAATATCATTACATAACTGTATCCCTCTCAACCTTTGCATAATTGATATTCCCACCATGAAAGGTGGACTGTATATGTGCCTATATGTATATCTATATGTACACCAATGGATGTTCATATGTATGCTCAAGCTCAATGTTGTAAACGTATTGCCATCCCTTTTGTTAAAAACCCTGTACCCATGAACTACCACATAGGTGGTAGTCTACTCAACACCGAAAGTGTGATAAGAGACTACAGGACACAGGTGGACAGTAGTGTCCCTTTTGATAATCACAGTGCCACACTAGTCATACAAACTGTGTACGGTCCACATGTCATCAGAAAAGGTGTGTCATCCATGGAAAAAGAGGTCAGTGTTCCACTCTACTCATCAGTCATAACACTCATCATAGAGTACAATGACCCTGTTGGTATGTACCTCAGAAGACATCCACAGCAACTGTAGACGCCAGACACATACCTCACAAAGAGTATTACCAGACTCAAACAGATGCCCTATGCAGACTGTCTTACAAAACCACAGCTACACTGTGTTGCATACCGCTTACCAGAGGCAACCTCTGCCTAACATACAAAGCTATGCCAAACCCACAGGTGTTGGACATGCTCCATATAAACAGATTAAACTCCATGCAAACTACACACTGTACTGATCTAAACCTTGTAACGTCAAAAAGCAGAACATGCTGGAGTGGTACATTATCATCTCAGACACATACCATACTCTGGAACTAACTACCTATCAATAGCAAATGAAGGTCCTCATTAGCAGTTGTCATGAATAATCATGATGATTGGATATGAGATAGGAAACACAACCCGGGAATCACCTCTGTGGCTCTGCATGACAGGGGCACATGAGCCTACATTACATGGGTGTTGAAGGGCAGGGTACCATATGACTAGGCTTCCATAGGCCCTACAGATAATAGCCTATTAGCTACCTAGGACCTGATACACACACATGTACTTATTGCATTACTTGCTATGTGAGGTTGACTGGGTGTGATGGTGAATGTGTAGGTGAATGTGTCAAAGTTGTGTATATGTGTGATAGCCTAGTGGGAAACTGTGTATATCATGGTATGTAGTGTTGTAGCTCTGATCCCAGCAAAAGATACGTATGCTATTGCTAGGCAGGAAAAGCAGTATGGTATATGGTGTGACGTAGTCCCATGGTGTTGACTGGAGTGTGCCATTGTAGGCTAAAGCAGTACATGTATGCTTATTGATTGTTAACACTAGTGAATACAAATCATGTATGAACTGTAGTACTACCTGAAGCTGTAGGCCTAAACAGCACAGTATGGTGTATATCCACATTGCTTGGAAACACTGTTTTGTTTGTTACCTGTAGTCCTCACACATTACATACCTCAGGCATGAGGTTTTGTAGGTGCTGACACACAGTAGTGTATGGTACACAGGTAAAACTCATCTGGGTTGCCAAACCTTTGTGTCTTGCAGGTATGTCTGATGCGTGTGTGGGTATGCCTGTAACATGGCCTCGGTGGTATGTGTATCACAGGATATAAGTGCATATCTAGCAACACATATAGTGTAGTACAGCAGTATGCCACCTATAGTGAAGAATGTGCACATATGTTACTGAGGGGTTTGCTATCAACAAGTACCATGGTGTACTGGTAGTACTGTAACTGTACTTTACATTCATTTCAATGGATGACAAATGTCTGTATGCATTAGCTTCATATACACCTCCTGTGTCTAGGTGGTGCATTGTGTCACATACAGTGTGCCATGTACTGTTGTATAGTCTTACATACTGGTTTCACTTTGTTGCTGTGCAGAACATGGTTTGGTATATAGTATGTGCCAGGCACTGTCAGGCAGTTGTAGGCTGAGCAGTGATATGTGGTATTAAAAGTGTGTATGTACTGACAACCAATAGGTTGCTATATATGGCATTTCATTGATGTCTGTACTTTAGAATATTAAGTGTGCCACATGACTTGCTCACAATTACTGTTTTATTGCCTTCCAGGGACATGTCTCACAACAGAAAACCTGCATATTTCCCTGAGGAGGGGGAAGTCATCCTAGATGCCCTGATACAACATCACAACCTGCTGTTCTCCAGAACCAGCCAGGACCAGTATGGGTGCACTGCACTGTGGCAGGATGTTGTCCATCAGGTGAATGATGTAGGCATGCATAACCGGACTTATGAGCAGGTACGCCATCACTGCAGTGATTTAATCAGACATGTCCGGCAGCATACGTCCGATGTCCATAGACAACAGCTTGCCACAGGTGGTGGTGCATCAACACATCCACCCCTCACCAGAGTGGAAGAGCTGCTCCTCAGCATGGTGGCTCCTGGCCAACCAGTACAACAGACATGTGTCATCATGGAGGCCGGAGTCACCCAGCACGTCAACTCAGAGCGTGCAGGTAACATGGCATATCTGTAGACTACTGTTAGCTCAATTGTTAGAACATGCATTTATCAGATGTGTACTGTGTATTCAGAAGATGTGGAGCCTGGTGTCATGCAATACTGATAATTTGGAACATAATCTGTATGCCTGTGACTGTCACCTCTTGTACTACTGTAAAATTGCAAACACACAGCAGCAATGCCATAGTTGTTGACACTGAGAAACTGTCTCATATCCTTGTAGGTCCCTCTGGTGTGATAGCAAGACAACAGACCCATGCTGGTGAGTGTTCTACATTTAATATAGCATATAACATGTGCATGTAATAGGAGAGTTGTAGGCCATATACACATGTAAAACACCTACACATAATGCATGCTCTGCATGTTCTCTGTGGGACTATGCACATCCCAGTAACATGAGTAGCTGCCTCAAACACATGCAATACACAGAGCATCCCAACCAATTGTGGTACACTGTAGTGGATATTGTATAGGCAGAGTCAATACACATGCACACAACATACACCACTTTGTCATATGCAGTAAGTGTTAATATGATACACATGGCATATGTAGACATCTGCTGTAAGGTCATACTCCAGTATCCCAAATGTCATCAACACAGCACACATACTATACCTGAGGGGTAGAGGCCTATCATGGGGCAGTGTGACACGCTTCAACACACAACCTATTCATGTTAGGCAATGCTCCCTATTGAACACCTTACATACCCATGTAACAACTGGCTGTGAAATGGTTAATGTAGCCAAAGTGGTGCAGGTCAGGTACAGCAAGATAGTTGCCAGTGTGACATACATTAGTGGCCTTAAGTGACCACATGATGCTGCCTGATGATGGCTCATGGTACTACACTACATCCAGTTACAGTACTACACATAGCATTAATTGCTATACACCTGACAGTTGTGTGCATCCAGCCATGGTATGTATACCTATGAGTGATGGTGCACAGGACATTGGAAAGTGCTTCAAACTTGCACAGCAATGTTGTGTCCATGTACACATTGTGTTCCAGGGTGAGGCCAATCACTGAACAACACACATGCATCAAAGACATGTATACTGTTATTAACAAGGACTCCCTACACTCGCACTGCATGCTATTGAAAAACACATATCTTGCATGCTGACACATGTGATAGGACTCTTTGGCTTGTGATACTGTACTCCACCATCAACCACTAATGAATATGTTCCATATTGCTGTTGGTGTGTGTGTGTGTGTGTGTGTGTGTGTGTGTGTGTGTGTGTGTGTGTGTGTGTGTGTCACCTTGACTGAGTAGTGTATTTGTGTGCATGTGTGTATGTGTGCATGTGTTCATGTGTGCATGTGTGCATGTGTCCATGTGTTCATGTGTTCATGTGTGCATGTGTGCATGTGTGCATGTGTTTATGTGTTCATGTGTGCATGTGTGCTAACATCCTGTACAGATGGTAAAGTGTGTTTCCTGTCTCCCTCTCACAGGTGCTGAGGTATTGTTGGATGAGTGCAGCAGGGAACCTGAAGTCACTGCCACAAATAGTGGACATGATACATGTGTTGAGGCACAGGCAGGTTTGACATGGTTTGTCATTGGTCCACCAATAGACAGTACACAGCTTTCCACCCCATCTATGTGCACATACATACTGCCAATATATCTCACAACACCAATGGCCTTAGCTGAGGAACAGCATACAGTAGGCATTGACCAGGATAGTGTGGTATCTATGGCACATGCAACCCCAAACAGCAGCCATACCCAGACACCTGGAATGGTACCACATAGTCATATGTCCAGAGGTTCTCGTGGGAGCACTGCTGGTTGTAATGCCCCTGGCAGACATGCCCCCACAGGTCTCACAACCTCAGGTATGTTCCGGGCTGTAATGCAGGCACAGGTACGTATGGAACGGTACACAAGGCAGGGATTAAGGGTGCAGAGGGCTCATAACACATCTATCAATGACAGTATCCGTGACCTTGCTGGTGCCATCCGTAATTACACCGAGGTCATTGACAGATGTTGGGGGGAGACACTAGATGTCCTCCACAATGTAATATCCATGCGCCAGGACAGTGCAGGATGGCTGAAACGTCAATGTGGATGTATGCCAGCAACATCATCAGCTGGCAGTCATCGCAGATGACACACAAGTCCCAGCCGCTCCCGTAGTGGCAGCACCAACCCCAGCAATGTTGGGGCTGGGCTGATAATAGACCATCCTAGACAGCCACGTGCACATGGCTCTGGCCAGTCCCAGCATGGACATGGGTCCAGTCGACATCCCTCTGCCTCTGACAATAGTACCCAGTCTGGCTTAATACCCGATACTGTATGTGGCACCCCTGCCAGGCACAGGTACTGTGTCCATGGCCAGAGACAGTGATCTGTATTGTCTGGCAGGTACAATCTGTGGCTGCCCCACAACCTCCCGTATTTGGCAGCCACAAGCTGGAACTGTGTGCATGCAGACACACACACATACACCAAACACCTAGGGCTAACACATACACACACACATTGCATCAAAACTGACCCATATTGTACTGTTGTCCCACACACACACACACACACACACACACACATACATGTTGATTAGATGGGTCATTGTCGGGCTCTGGCAAACCAATAACACACCCTGTGCATATGATGAAACTGTGCCACCTCCTGTCATCTGTGACATTGATTCAGGAACAGGCTAACATGGTGTTGATGCACAGGGTGACCTAATAGCAGTGTAGTAATGTTAGCATGTTGTCAGCAGTAAAGTGTAATGATATCCTTGTAGGTATAGCTGAACAGGCGTGATGCATTAAAGCTATGATCATCAATGTAGTATTGTTTACACCAGTGTTAATTCCAAAAATGGATTGTCCACCCATGTGCCACTTGGCTGATTTGTGTGGTACTGGCAGCATGTGTTGGTGAGTGGACGGTACGTGTGTAATGTGTGCAGTACAGATTTGCAGGTGTACATTTGTGAACATGGTGGAGGTGCACTGTCTGCATGTATGTGCATGGTGGACACATGGGAAGGGTGACATGCCCTGTATTACACAGTGTTAACACCTCATATTTCCTATTGATGGCCAGTATGCATTTTACTACACATATGTTACAACTTGGGTACACATGTGTGTATGACATGGTTTGACACTATGCTGTGGGCGATACTGTTAATATCAGTCATTGGTTTGCATTCTGGCAGTGTACATAACCTCAACAGCCTAATTTTAACCAATCATTAGATGATGTCTTGACAACTGACACACGGCTGTAGGATACACAGTAGCATTTGAATCCTTCCGTACTATACTATACCAGTAACCAGTGGTACTGACTGCCACACATTCCTGTGACCACTCCTGTTTGGCATGTGGCTGTCCTAGGTACAAGCAAACACACTAGGGATATGTCCGTCCACATCTGGTAATGCATACAGTGGCCTACAATGCATTCTCCGGATTAGATACTTATCCTCCACAAGGGTATCATACAGACAGATACCTGTTGACAAACCCATGCTGTGAAGCTATAAGCCAACTATAGCATAGTCATCCACATTTACTATACATAGTATCCTGACAGTACCACATTGGTAGTAGCCCACAACATGTAGCAGGGGTATCGATGTGTACATACAGCCACATGTGATGTCATCTGTCCTTTGGTATTCACATTTCCAAAGGTATGCTGATGTCCCTCAGTGTATCACATAAGCAATAAGGGGACTGTATGCATATCCACAGAGTTGTTGTACACCTATAATGAATGACCATTATTGACAGACTGTGTTGTGTTTGAACATATCTGAAATATACCCCAGGCATGAACCCTCACTCAGACTATTCTATAGAAACTGTCATGTGTGTCTGTGACACAGATGACCTAGGCCACAGATCACTACAGTGGCTGGCCTTGTCACATACATACATATGTGACCTAAGGTATGAGAAGCAGCAGCACAAACTGTCAATGGTAACAGATGTATTCGTGTAGAAAGCAGGCTTCACACCTATGAACTAATTGAGGTCACATGTACATATATGTATTTGCCACACAGATACCTGAAGTGTGCAATGCACATACTGTTGTTTTACTGATATGTCATACAGCAGTAAAAGCAAAACCCACAACACATTGATCAACAGTGTCACACACAAACACTTAGCAATTGCAGAATTCAAACCCCTACCTAACCATGTTATGATACTAAAGAGATACGCATTAACACAACGCGCTATATGCTTTACTGGGTGTTTTCATTTCCACTGCTGTATTTGTGGGATACTGACATCATCAGACTTGCCAAAGAGGAATTTACCACTTTTAATGTGTATTCCCAGTCTCCAAAAAGGGCACTCCTCTCAATGGAAATCACACACACACATACACCCCCACACATACAGGATTCAACCCCCTACCTAACTATGTTATAATACTAGAAAGATGCATATTAACAGGGCACGCTAGACGCTTTACTGGGTGGTTTCTTTTCTCCTGCTATATTTGTAGGATGCTGACATCATCAGACTGGACATGGTAATGTGTGTGCACTTTGTTTTATGCAATCCCAGGAATGAACCATGTGGGTCAGCAGGTGTTAACAGCTTGAACAGGACTCCACAATTCTTAGCTTGTGTGATCTATCTGTGAATAAATTGCCAGTCCTTCATATGACAATACATATTTATGCACAGATTGTTGATTTTGTGGATATGACATGTGTCTGCGATGTTAATAAAGGGCTATTCAAAGTCTATGTGGGACGTGTGCAGCTCCTTTCAGTGATGTATGTCCTGGGTGGCTGCCTTGCAAACAGTCTAGCAGGTTTGGGAACCATGACTACCCATGTACATACCAAAGTTGGTAGGGTTGTGTGTTTGTCGGCTTCCAATAGCTCTGTTTATGAATTCAATCATAATGGACTCCTTGGCCTTGCAGATCAGACTTCATAGGCTTATAGGACTATAGTTCCCATGGCCTGTTGTGCTCCAACACTTGTGGGGTGTGCCATAGATTGCTGTAACACATTCAACAGTTTCAGATCCTGTAGAGAGGGTGAGGCTCAACAGACTGTTCAGGTGCAGGGTCTGTTTGTTCTGCAGTTCACTTATGACACATATAGGGAAACAATGTAATCCAATTGATGCCATGTTTTCAGCTTTGGAAGGAGCTGTTCACCCATTCTACATGTGATATCTCCTGGTATGATGATAGGGCCTTTTGTCAGTGGGAGGTGGGTATGTATGTATGGGCCTGTCTGACAGGATGTCGGCATTGCCAGTCAGGTACAGTTGGCCCTGACTCAGGACATATATGAGTGTACATTGCTATTTATGACATAGCTGAAGGAAGTGTCATGGTTCTGTCTGAACTCCTTTGCAGATAATCTTTCCAAAACACTAACAAACCTGAGCACTAAACCCCTGTTATACTCTTTTACACACTTAACACCCTACTGATCCTTTTTTATCAGTCAACAGAGTATTTCATCATAATATTGTGGCATGTCCAAAGGTCGGTTTTGTGTGTACTCTCCAGTCCATCTGGTGAATATGGGAATTTTGATGCAATGTTACAACTGCCTTATGTACACAGACAACCCTCTCTTCCTCCCAACAAACTCAGATATATGTGAGAGATGCAACTATATAGACAAACAGGAGGCTGAGCTCTCTCAACCCATGACTGGCGCAGTCTATCAGGTGGTGAAGGTAACCACACACACCACAAATCCAGTCTCACATAGTCCTATAGCGACAGCAAACAAAATAAATTACCACACAAAAACATACTCGGAGGCTCTAAATAAAATCTGCCTAAGCAGCAGAGACCTCCAAAGCAGACACCCAAACTACTGCTACCCCACAACAATACCCACATATCACATAGTTCACAAAGTCAGTGTGCCACACAGTCACTGCCCTTAGGGCTAAACAATACACCTGATACACTTGTAATAGGTGACTCTATTGTCCAGGCACACTGACATCCCACTCACCAGGCTGAACAAGGAGAAGGCCACTTTGAGCTGTCTGTCGGGTGCCAGGATCCCCCACATAAAACATGCACTCAGGTCACTCCAAAGCAAGTACAAATATGGCTCCATCATTGTCCTTGCTTGTGTGAATGTCCTCAGACGTTCTTCCCTGGACTACATGACAAGAGACATAGAGGAGCTCTCTGATCATGTAGCCCAGGCCACTATGACTCTGACCTTGTGTAGCATCTTACCCTCACCAAGAATGATGGCACAGTATACAGACAAACTGATCAATTTTAACAGTTGGCTAACATACTGGTGTCATTCAAAGGGGATCCAGTGTCTGTCAGCCTGGGATGACATGCTCGACATGCCACGTAGCTTCGCTATGGATGGTTTGCACCTTTCACCCCTGGACTTTCGAATACTGGCTAAGGCTCTTGTCACCCCCATAGTGCCTTTTTTAGACAAGGCTCAAAAGACAAACCCACCTCCATAGACAATACAAGGTAAAAGAAACTAAGGGTAATGCTGCTCAACACCAGATGTCAAAACCTCTTAATGCACACACTCAAGACCCTCCTCAGTATGGAGAATGTCGATATCTGTGCAGTAACAGACACCTGGTTCAGGCTCCTGTAAGCACCCCAGAACTACCAGGTTATACTTCATACCATACTTTTTGCCCACAAGACTCGGACCGACCAACAAAAATAGGGGGAGTATCCGTATACATCACAGATACCCACACTTCCAGGTTAGTAGCACTGCACAAAGCATCGGAGACCATACATGTGCAACTAGCAGTGGGCAAAACTGACTTTCAGTTTGTATCCTGCTACAGACCACCCTCCCAAACTCAGGAACCCCACTCAGCTTTCCTGGGAACACTGGAAAATATGAAGGTCTCTCCAAACACCATTATATTGGGTGACTTCAACTACCCAAACATTGACTGGGAATACTACTCAAGCCCCAACACCCTCACCCAATGGTTTCTAGAATTTATAAACTCAAATGTTATGGCACAACTGGTCACCACACCCACAAGAGGGGAAAACATATTGGACCTGATCATCACCAACATGGGGACTCTATGTTCCACACCAGAAGTATACCCCTCATTGGTAAGGTCAGACCATACATTTATCTCACTGGACATCCATATTCCATCCCCACCCCCATTCTAGGTAATCTCTGTGAAGAAATTCTCAAAAGCAAATGTCACACTTCTCCAAACTGAGGTGGTATCCTTCAAAGACCCTGGGACAGTAGTAAATACGGCTCAGACTGCTGAATCCTTTACAAACGCATTCTATGGACACCTACTGGAATGCATGGATCGTGCTATCCCAAATAACAACAGGACTCACTCCTCCAAAGGCAGGGGACCTGTCTGATGGACCCCGGCCATAAATAAGCTTAGAAATGAAAGGAGGAGGCTACTACATGATAGAGCACAATCCCAAAAAGGGAAGGCATCTCTGATCAGTACTAGCAAGAAGCTACAATCA
Organism: Protopterus annectens; assembly: GCF_019279795.1. Taxonomy (NCBI): domain Eukaryota; kingdom Metazoa; phylum Chordata; order Ceratodontiformes; family Protopteridae; genus Protopterus; species Protopterus annectens. The sequence continues at coordinate 1,414,958,982 of NC_056746.1, read as the reverse complement.
CTCATGAATTCATCTAAGGCCCACTTTGAAAGAAAAATTGCACCAGACACTAAGGACAATCACATGGCCTACTTTAGTTATGTCAGGAACCTGGGTGGCAACTCCCAGATATGCTGTGAGTTACTGCAAAATGACTAAACATACACTGAACCCACAGACATTGCCAACATCCTGACAAACAGGTTCAGTGCAAATGTCTCCCCCCATCCCCCCTAAAGAGCAAATGTCCATCCTGACAGTGTGTAGCCTCCCTGACATCACAGATGAACAGGTGACAGCTGACCTTTCCAAAGCAGACAACACAGCATCAATGGGACTGGACCGTGTCCCAGCCTGCGTCTTACACGAGCTTCATAATGAACGTAACCCTCACATGAAGTCACTGTTCAATATCAGACTTACTACAGGTTATGTACCCAAGGAATGGCATACAGCAACAGTGGTCCCGCTCCACAAGGGTGGTGCCACAACAGACCCCAGACACTATTGCCCTATAAGCCTTACTAGCCTGGTCTGCAAAGCTATGGAGCATATCATCATGGAACTCATACACAAAGACATCGGGAACCTACAGACACTGGATACTACCCAATTCGGCTTTGTTGTGGGCAGAGCTTGCCTCTTGAACCTGGTCGACTTCTTTAAACAGTTACCAGGTCCATAGACATAGGGAAGGGAGTCCACACAGCCTACCTGGACCTCACAAAACCCTTCCAAACAATACCCCACTCGGGCATCATACATAAGCTCACCAGCTTCCATATAGACACATATGTCACAAGATGGATTGCTAACTGGATCAGGGATAGCACCCACATGGTCAGTATTGCAGATGCCATGTCTGACTCTACACCAGTTACACGTGGCATCCCACAAGGATCAGTCCTGGGACCTCTCTTGTTCAGTATATATTTATCTGATGTACAGACTAACACAGGAGGAATATGGCTGACCATGTTCGCAGATGACTGCAAACTGTGTGCCATAATCGACTCTCCAGCTGGCACAAGTATCCTCCAAAAGGGTGTCACAGAGATGGATAACTGGTGCCAGAGCCATGGGCTACAGTTAAATGCCATTAGATGCATAGTCATCCCCTTTGGGAATAACAATGTGCCCACACATTACCACATAGGTGGTAATCCATTAAGTACAGTAGGAGTTATTAGGGATTTGGGGACATGAGTAGTTAGTAATATTGCCTTTGACAATCACGTTGCCAAAGTGGTTAGACAGACCTTCTATATAGCCCACCTTATCCCAAAAGGTTTCACATCTAGATCAAGTGAGGTCATTGTGCCCCTATACTCATCAGGCCCATGCTTGGATACAATGCCCCATTTGGGGTGTACCTTACCTGACACCTGCAGCAACTGTATTGGCCACAAAAGTACCTCACCAAGTAAATCTAGGGACTCACACAGATGCCCTGCGCAGTTCAGCTAAAGTAACTCCAGCTCTACTCAGTCACTTACCGCTGACTAGGAGGTGATCTGTGCCTGTTGTTTAAATCCATGTCCAACCCAGAATTAATTGACATGCTCCACCTCAGGATATCCGAATCCCTTAGAGCTAAACGCTCCAGGGACGTAAACCTCAGCACAAATATTAATAGGACATGCTGGAGGGACAGATTCTTATCCCAGAGGCTCCCCTCATTCTGGAATGAGATCCCAGTCCCGCATAGGCAGAGCTCCCCACTGACCACCTACAGGAGACATCTTGATGAGTGGATGGGTAATCGTATGTATACCCCTGGGATCTCTTCTGGGTCCCTGCTAGACAGAGGCACAATAAACTAATCGTAAAAGGGCTATCTTGTGTGACCTACTATTCACAGGCACAGTCTACTAATTTAACAGGGGTACGAAAGCCAAACACACTCTGGCTAGGCTTATAAATGCCCTAGGGTAAATAGCCTAGTATCAACCTATGAACCTATGATACTATTCGGGATGCACATTGTTTATTGATGATACTGATTGCAGTTATTTTATCTTCTTTGCTTTCCCACTTTCTATGAACAACCTAAGTATCTGCAGAACATATTTGATTATGACAGGGTTCCACTATATTATATATGTGTCTGTTGTCATATAACTGTATGCACAAGGCGGATTGGTGAATAGTGAGAGGTTCCTGGGTTAACACATGCAACTGCCGGATATGTGTGACCCACTGCTGTACTCAGACATGGCCTAAGTGTGTGAGCATCCAGAGCTTGGCCTTTCAGTGTTTTGTTGCTGACATTTGTCTCATTTATTCAAGTGTGTGAGCATGCCCAGTGTGACCGTTCAGTATGTAGCTGTCTGAGGTCCACTGCATTTGTTGATGTGTGTGAACATGACGAATATTAACATTTATACTATATGTGTGTTGAATATCAGGTTCTATTCTTACTGCAGGGCTCACCTTTGTGTCATAACTCGACAGGGATTATGCTGTGCCTGCAGGGTTTCCATGAGATAATTTGCATAGACTTATTAACATTTCTTCATACAAGCTGACCACTGAAATACTGTCATGGTTTAGTGGTTCAGTACTATGATTATAGTGCACAGTATCCTGAGTTCGAGGCCTGTCACTGCTTTATATTTTCATACTGAGCAGACCAGACTGCTTAAGGGCCAGTAGAGCAAATATGAGCATGTTGGCATTTGTTCAGCTATGCCCAACTTAGACCAAGCTTGTCCAACATTGCTCAACATCAACCAACATTGCTGAACGTTGCCCAATATTGCTCAACATTGACCACAGTTGTGCTAGTTAGTGTGTGTAATTTTGTTTACATATACTAAATGGTGTTAAAAGCTATATAGCACTACTTTATATTGCTTAACACATGGCAATCATGCTTCAGGTGGTGCTGCAGGGCTGCCTATGTCGGATGCACATACTACACTCCCTATACATGTTTGAAAACAGGTAGTGTCAAGTTAGGCATCCCTTTTACTATATGTGTGTGTCAGAGAGAGAGGTATCATTTCCAGGGTTCCTACTGAGCCAGTGTATGTACTATGATTTGCCTCTTTGCCAAGGCCAAAGCATACTGGGCATGCCTCCTTCTGCCTAATGGGGCAGGCTCAGGTTGTTCCTCCTCCAAGTCACACTCTGCCTGTGATGGCCTTGGCAATGGTGGGGGGCTGTTTGGCCCGGACCTATGCTGCTCCTGCTGCAGCTGTTTTCACAGGATCATATTATGTTGCATAGCACATACCATGACAATTTGGGTACATGTAGTTGGTGAGTACTGCAAGGCTCCACCAGATGTGTCCAGGCACCGGAACCATGACTTGAGCAGCCCAAACACACGCTCAATTACATTTCGTGTTTGTGCATGTGCCTCATTATGGCATTCCTGTTCAGGTGTGTGTGTGTTTCTGATGGGTGTCATCAGCCACGGCTTCAGTGCATAGCCAGCATCCCCCACTAGGTGACCATGAGGGATGTCCCCATTAGCAAATGTCTGGTACAGCTGTGTCAGATGCCAGATATGGGAATCATGGTAGCTTCCAGGGCAGCCAGCACACACATTCAGTATTATACCCTGGGCATCACACACAACCTGGCAGTTGATGGAGGGGAAGCCCTTGCGGTTAAAGTAGACCCTACCCCACTCACCGGCTGGTGCTTTGATGCATATGTGCATGCAGTCTATTGCACCCACTACCTCAGGGTATTCTGCTATTTGCTGGAAGAGACGCATATTGCTGGCCAATACCTCATGGGAATTGGGGAAATATACATGATCACAGACATGTGCTGACATGGCATCCAGGAACTGGTGCAGTACCCTGGATGCTGATGCCTGTGATATCCCCATCATATCACCAGTTGGTCTCGGGAAGGTACCTGTTGCTAATATTCTTAGGCCAACACATACCTTGGTTTCCACTTGGATGGGTTCCCCTCTGTTGGTTCTGTGTGTGAGGCATGGCCTGCACAGCTCAACAATTTGCTGCATGAGGTCTCTGTCCACTCTATAGTGCTCCACTATCTCCAGCTCATGTAGCCCCTGATAGCTTACCCTGGGCCTGTACACTCTTCTCCGTTTCTTCATTGTGGATTGTCCAGCAGCATTCGCATTGTCACCACCCTCAACATGTTGCATATGTCACCTTATAACAGCAATGGCAGCCCCTAACATTTCTTTGTCTCAGTACAGCTTTTTCAGTTTTCTCTTCTATTAGCTTACTGCAGTGTTGCAGTGTCTCTGAGAGAAACATAGTGGAATGTTGTTTGCAGAGTTTTAAGCGCTGGGCTGGGCTGAGCTAGTGTGCTGCCTGTGTAATTGCCTGATTCTGATTGTTTTCACCTGCTAGCTCTGCTAGTACTCCTTGGTTAACTTCCTACTATTTGTTGTGCTTCCTTTTCCCTTACTGTTTCCTCAGGGGGGCAGCGCCACGCACACAAGCGCAAACACGCGCACACCAGCTCACATGTGCGCACACATGCTTATATGGACTAAAACTTGCTTATTCTTGCTAAAACACGTGCACACAGGCGCAAACGCACTTACACAACTTTAAACAACCTTAGACATGCTTACTCTGACTTAAACATGCGCACACTGGCGCTCATGCACGCACACAGTCTTACTCGGATATACAGGTGTGCACCCACGCGCAAACACATTGCAAGCACTTCTACAAGAAACTTTAGTGTTATCCAAGGCATACATCTTCAATTTCTTGCCTTTAGCTAGGGTACCTGTTGACATACCTCTTCCAGTGATGAGTAACTGACAGCAAACACATGCCACTTTGCTCCAATGAGCTTCACTTCTTTCATACATACCCTCCTCGTGATGTCACCTATCTTCTACTCTGACACTCCCCTTATCCTACTCCTACACTTCACTGACTGTGCTCATTTGCTATGTAAACTTGGGATTCACTATCCTTACCCTCATTTGCATAGGATTGCCTACTAATGCTTGGTTACATCTCTTAGACTGAGCTTCCACCGTAGCAACCTCAACTTGGGAGCCATGTTGTCTTCGGCCTGTCATTCCCTTGCATTGTAAATTAAGAATTACAATAAAATCCACATTTGTGGATTTTAATTATTGATTTTCTGGTTTTTAGAGTGCAGCGTGTTTGCACGACGCTGTGCTACTCTTAAACATCAGCGATCGGGATAAAAAAAAATATTTTATTTTTATTTTGCATCGGTGAACATTGCCAATGGCCGTATTTTTGGCCATTGGCATGCTTACTCAACTGGATGCATCCTTTTTTGGAACTGTCATGGCTCTGTTTTGCTATCTGCAGAACCGTATTTAGTTGTCAATGGAGTACATTTCTACAAATAACACTACTCTTACTCGGATGGTTCGGGTTTCCTGGATCGCAAATTTACCTCATTTGCATAGCTTTTGCCTGCAATTGAGGTAATTTGCATATCCTAGCCCTTTCCATGTAAGAGTCATTTTAGGAGCTCTGTTGCACGCCCCTACCGGCTGTTCCTGGATCGCTCGGCGGACATGTTGGCTGCATGGAGTCTTACTCTACTCTTAGACTCCGTGCAAGCCTTTGTGAATCCAGCCCAAAATCTTTTAAAACCTTGTACATAGCATGGTTTTGGAATTATTGATGCAACTATGAACAAGCAATATTTGATGCCTAGAGGTGTGAGTAGTCAGGAGTTAACTGCAGATGCACCTGGAGGTGTCACTCAGATGTAATGAGTTAATTATGATATCTGTTTTTTAATGTTTTTTTTTTTTTATTTTTTTAATGTCTGTTTGTGTGGCACAAAGCACAGCAATGGCAAGCTGCACTTATACATAGACAGCGGACACCTGCCAGATATCTAAAAATAGAAACCAGATATAATTAATTATTTATTTCTGCTTTTGTTTAAACTGCTTTTGCACAATGCGCCACAGTAGCTTAGTAGCACATGTGAAGGTAAACTAGTTTGTATACTCTCCAAGTAGCTAAATGGGTAGAGTGAAGGCCTTTGTAGGTCCTGGGTTCGAGTCCTTAGTAGATGTACCATTTGTTTAATGTAATCTGAATTTTTGTTTAATTTAAAAACATAACTTTTACATTTGGAAGAGCTGCACAGTGCTAAGCACTGCTTAAACATGATTAGCACTACTGTTTGTGCAATGCTAAGCACCACGGCTCTTTTATGAATGTTGCTGAATGACATGTAAGGACAGGAAAACAGCCTATATTAAGGGCAATAGGAGGGAATTCTGCAGCATTCATTGGAGTCTATCTAACTAACAGTATGCCAGGCAGTATTGGAGAGTGCATGTGCTTTCGAGTGCAGAGATGGGGTGTGCAGGAGTCCAGTTTTTTTTTGGCATCCTGATATGCAGTTATTAACCTAAGCTGCTGCAGAGTGATTACCAGGGCTCAGAGTGTAAGGCTGAGGTCTGGGATCAGTTGGCCAGGGATATTACCAGTGCTACTGGTATCCCCCACACTGGTGAGTAGTGCCATCACCACTATGATGACCTAAAGCATAGAAAAGGGGAACCTTGGACACCTGGGTCCAAGAGGTGAGGGCTGGGCAGGCCCCAGACATGGGTAAGTATTTTTTCTAGTATTTTACTAAAATGCAAGCTGAATCTGTGCAAAACTGATATGCATAATGGTGTGCTTCTCTCCCAACAGCTGCAGCTGAGAGGGCTTGCAAAATCCAGTCTCATACCAGATGGCTGGCCAGGTTGCACCATGAGTGTGATCAGTATGGATATGTTATGCTAACTGTAGTGCAATAAACAATAAAGAATAAAAAACTGTACTGCAATAAAGAATAAACAATGCAAACTCTGCAATAAATGGCCAATTAGAAGTGTAGTGGAATAAATTAACAATAACAACTGTATTGCAATAAACACCAAACAATACCAATAACAGTAAGCAAAAAGGTGTACAGCAGGATTGTGGAGTCATAATATAATTCCACTAGAGCTCTATGCATTGTATGTGTACGGTAAGGTTGCTGCAAGTCAAGTGTAATACTGTAATAACTGTAGAATGCAAACGTAATGGCCTGAATAATGTTTTGTTCAACTCATAGTACAGTTCAAGGCTGTCTCCAGGCCAATTTCAGTCGCATAATTTTCTCTTTTCCTCCCACTCCAAGAACAAAAAGGTATTTGGGTGAGGTAGCCCACTTTATGGGCAGATATTTTATGTAGACTTCACAGATAATAAACAGCAGAACCAATAAAGTGTTAAGCAGCATTGTGTTTTCCTAAATAAATCTGTCTTAATATTTACATTAGGCTGCATTCATTGCATGTCTATTCTAAGTTGCTGCAGTAAATTGTTACATTATTTGCAGATGTCCCCTGCAGTCACAGCTTTTGGGTTCTACTCCCATGCCTGCCAACTAAGGCATGTCTAGTTTACTTAATGTACACAAACATACCTCTAAATTGTCACAGTTTTTCATAATGTAATTACAACTGCCTAATCTGTCTGTTCCATGATTACCACACAAATTATAACCTGGAATGCAATATATTTTCAAATCCATTTACAGTCCATATTATGTGAAACTGTTCTGCATAGTTATGTAACTATATTTATTACTACTTGACCCATACTGTCCCATACTAATACCTTGAGAGGTAAGTATGAGCTACATCAGCTATAGAAGAATTGTAGTCACTGTACTCACAAATGACATTGAACACTTGTAGAAGTATGTAGTAGTACTCTGTGTAGTAATATTACCTGCAAGGTAACTAATGGTATGCTTTTCTCTCTCCCTCCACCCCTTATCTTCTTTAATTTATTATTGTCATTTATTATTATAATTTAATATTAACATGTTTTGTTAAAGTAACTGTTTTATTTGCCTTATGGCTTAATTCATACTGGCTAGGTGTGAAAAAACTTACTATTATGTTACTTAATGTTGTGTTACACATAATATACCTTAAATTGTATTTGGATTAATAGATATTATGTTTCATTCCATTAATACTAACATTGGTTTGGCTATTAATAACCTTAACTTATTATTATAACTACTTAACTACAGTCCATCAAGGTCAGTCAGCTCCTAGTGATCCACCTACCTCACCTCACCTGGATGGGGCAATGGGTCCCAGCATGTCTGGAACCCAGCCTGGTGGAGCCCACTCTGCTGCCTCTGCACTACCTGCAGTGTCAGGTAGTACCACCACATGAGACGGGGATGGGGCCCCATCTGGGAGCAGTGGTGGAGGGGGAATTGTCACTAGTGGTGAACTGCTGGGTTTGGTGCATGGGATTGTCTGCTGTGGGTTTGGATGATGCCTGCTTTGGATGGAGAGCATGCTGGCCAGCCTAGTGGGGCAGGCTCACCCCGGAAACAAGAATCCACCACTGCCACCCTCGGGGCAGTGATGGAGCAGTGCTGACAGCCCTATAGGTGGGGATGTGAGTCATGCTGCTATCTTGCAGAGGCACATTGGACTAAGATTCCACAACACCCTCCCCATCCAAGGTGTTTACCCCCTTCTTGTGTCACACCCCCCCTGTCTGCTGTCTTGTCTGTCTGCAAAACTTCCTCACCTACCCAGATTACCTCCCCCACATATCTATGTCCCTTCCCTAACATTCCACTCTCACCTTAAAAAAATGGGTACCTCTCCCCAAACAAATATTGTCCCATACATAGCTTTTCATTTTGCACACGTGTTTACTGGACACACATAATTTGGTCGAATATACTTAACAATGCAATTATGTTGTCCTCACCCCTCTCTCTGGGGGTGAGAGTCCAAAGTCATCAACTAATTCTGTCAAAGTCCACAGTTGTTGCTGTACAAGCAATGGATAGCTATGGTTCTTTCCTACACCCTTCCTGCACATACCTACCTGCCCTTCACTATGTTTACCCTGTGCACTTTCCTATCTCCCCATTTTTCTTTTCATTATATATTTTTAGCGTGACACAGTGTGATGCTCCATGTTGCATAGCTTCACTAAGCTCATTTAAATGGAGCTATATTGATATATGTGTTTTAAATGATAATAAACATGAACAAAATAAACACCTGTCCCCTATTTTGAACCCAAGACTATCACACCTGTAGACCACTGCATTAACCTGCCACTCCACACAGCTGCTAATTAAAACAGGTGGTTTAAGCTAAGCATAGTAATCGCAAGTTACACTCTTTAAGCATTTTAAGCAGAGCTGTGCATCGCACCACATCACGCAAACTTGTTAAAGATAAATGGAAAAAACTGGGAGTGTACCTTGGTGTCTGGTTCAAGAGTATACCACTGGAAAGCCAAACACAGAATAATGGATGTAAGTGAGGTCAATAATAGTTGGTACTTGTCCCCATTTATCAGCAACATTTACAAATACACCTGCTAAGGCATTACTGACAAAATACATATTCTACTGGGGCCCTGTGCAGAAATACATCCATATAAAGCCATGCAAATAATGATGGCTATAAAAACGTTTGTCACAGCCTGTATGTGTGTACTTATATCTTGCAAATACACCTGTTGTGTTGTTTTATATATATATATATATATATATATATATATATATATATATAGAGAGAGAGAGAGAGAGAGAGGTATATATCGAATTGAAAATACATAGAGATAGACATACTATGTATGTGAGAGAGAGAGAGAGAGAGATATTGACAGACGGATATGTATACATATATGTATGTATGTATGTATGTATAGACATATCTATACATAACAGGTCATTTTGATCAACAGGATTGCACTCAGTTTAACTAAGTGTATGGGCATGCCTAGTAGGACTCTCAGTACTTATAAAGTGACTCCAGCCCACACCTACCTGCACTCCAGTCCAGGATTTTGTGTTTTACAGACACTTACATCTATCCTTGTTTCTCCAGTACTGCACTTTACTCAAAATGTCCATGGCATTCTCCAGCTGTTTGATTTAATTAATATGTGACAGAGGTTCATAATGTTACACCACACACAGACTGACAGTGTGTGAAAACACCAGCATAACACCTCATGTAGAAAAAGATGTGGATACTTCTAGATATGAACCATCAACAGCATCACCCATGCTAATTTCCCTAGTCCACTGATCAATACAAGCTGCTATCCAGAGAGGGGTCATTCATCACACAATCAACAGCATACATATGCACGTTGTTATTCCTGCATTAAGTGAGACATACAATGTGTGCTTGATTTCTATGTTAGTGCCCTGAGTTTGCCTGGATATATACCATTGATGACCTACTGTTACAGAGGTTATATGGGAAAACTCCTATGTTAGGTGTGGGGGAGCAACACCACATGTTCTGCTGGGATACACAGTAGTCCAACTATTATGTGACCCCACTGTTTGACATCTTCCTTGCCTGATGTAGTGCATATTCCAGTCATGAGGCTTAGTGCATATTAAGGAACACACACTAGTGGAATGGGTAACTGTAGTCCCATGTGGATGTTACTTCTGTCCAAATAGCCCACTACATTTCCTTGCATAAATGCAGCAGATCCATACATACAATACCATATTATAGTAATCCTTACAAGTAGTGTGTAGGTTAAGGACTTACCTTGAGAATGCAGCAGTTGACAGAACTGTAGTTCAGGGCTGACTCTGCCTGATGCAAGCAGTACACAGCCAATACATGGATAGGTGTAGGTTGCGTGGGTTGCCTAGTATCGATTTTAATATATCTATCTGAGTAGAAGTAAGGTGTCAGTCCCTAGGGCCTTAGTTTCTTAGTGAATGTACTATGAGTTGTCTCTTAGCCAAAGCCAGGGTGTACTGGGCATGCCTATGTCTGTCTACAGGGACATCATCGGGGGTTCCTCCTCCGATTCCTCCTGTGACTGTGGCTGTGGTGACCTAGGTACTGGAGGGAGCTGTGTATCCCTTCCCTTTGCTGATCCTGCTGCAGGTGTTTCTGTAGGATCATACTGTGTAGCATCGCACATACTTTGAACATATTTGCACATATGACTGGAGAGTACTGCAGGGCTCAAACCAGATATATCTAGGCACCATAACCGTGACTTCAGAAGCCCAAACACACACTCTGTGATGTTCCTAGTTTGTGCATGTGCCTCATTATGGCATTTTTCCATGGGTGAGTGTGCATTTCTGATGAGTGTCATCATCCACAGTTCCAGGGTGTAGCCTGCATCCCCCCAGTAATTGGCCATGTGGGATGTCCCCCTAGGAAACATCTGGGAGAGCTATGATGCATGCCAGATAGTACAAGTAGTGAAGGTAGAGGCCTTGAAGAAGTCTTTGCTAAAGATGAAAGGACTGGAGTGCATTTGGTCTGTTTTTGCTGTAAATAAATTGGATTTGTGATTTGGACTTTGATTTGTGTGGTTCCTGGGCCTCTACCTTTACTACTTGTGGCTCTTAGTTCTTTTATTTCTGGTCATGCATGCCAGTTATGTCATGATAACTGCCAGGGCTGCCAGCACACACATTCATGATAATCCCCTGGGCATTGCACACAACGTGGCAGTTGATATTGTGGTACCCCTTCCGGTTGACATAAATTCTACCCTTCTTACCAGGCGGTGCCTTGATGTGTACATCAGTGCAATCTGTGGCACCCAGTACTTCAGGGTAGTGTGCTACATGGTAGAAGTGATGCATGTTGCTGGCCTTCACCTCAGCAGTGAGGGAAAAGAAATGTGCTCACTGGTGTGTGGTAGCATGCCATCCCAGAACAGGTGGAGTACCCTGGATGCTGATGCCTGTGAGACCACCATCATGTCCCCAGTTGGTCTTTGGAAAGTACCTGTAGCTAGTGTTCTAAGGGCTACACATACCATTGTTTCCACTGGTATGGGTTCCCCTCTGTTGGCTCTGGGTCTGAGTTGAGGGCAGCAGAGCTCAGTGAGTTCTTGTAATATGTCCCTGTCCACCCTGTAGAGCTCTACATTCTCCAGCTCATGTAGCTCCTCAAAGGTTATCCTGAGTCTGAACACTCTTCTCCTTCTCGGTCTAGGCCTATTGTCAATAGCAGCAGCATTGACTTCAGCATCTAGTACATACAGGTGTGGCAGACCTGCAGCAGCCCCTAACATTCTGTCAGTTAAAAATTCCTAAGTCTGTATTGCAATGGCCCAGAGTATTGGGAAAAAATCAGAATGTAGGGTGTATGCATACTTTATAGAGCTCTGCTGTTGGTGCAGAATGTGTGATTGGCTAACTGTGATGCATTCCACCTCCCTACAATATAATTAACATCATTTAATGGCCCTATTTTAGTTAAACAAGAGTAAAACTAATTAAATCCATTTTTTCAGAAATGCTCAGCACGGAGGTGCACTGCGCAAACACGCACATGGAAGATAAACATAGATTAAAAGTTAGTGGATACACCCCCCCCCGAAATGACACATTCAGACAGGCAGCAGACCTCACAGACCTAAGCTGAAACGAGCTTAGAAGTCAGTAGACACACCCCCCACCCTCCACCCTTAGCTACATCCTGTGTAAAGAGCAACATATGTCTAAGCCTACATGAAGTGGGTATCTGGACACAATTACTTCTTTCTGCTATTCAGTAACTCTACCTCATTTGCATAGGTATCCATGCTCACAGCCTGGAAACTACACGCTTCATAGCCCAATCACGTTAGCAACAGCACCAATGCACCATGGTAAGGACTCCACACAAACTCCTGTAATACATTTCTGTCACATAATATTATTTTTTTTTCTATAAAGCATGTTTGTGCACTGCAGCATTCCACACAAACATGCCCAGATTATTAAAAAAAATAGTTTAACTTATTTCCTTTAATTTTTCTAACATACAGGATAATAGTTTCACTTATATGTGTATGTGGTATGACATTTCTCTCCATATATCTCCATGTGTACAACCTCTTTTGTCTGTTTACACTCATGTTCACTGCAGACACTGACACGGGGTCTAAACAGATGCCTATCTGATTGCTGGATCACTCTATCTGCCTCATTTTCATGACATGCACCTGTTTATGAGGTGATTTGCATGCCATAGAAGTTTCCTTGTTAGAGCATGCTCAGTAGTGCTTACTGAATCTAAAAATGTTTGCGCCCATGTAAGCAGTGCTGCATGATGCCTACATGGAAAAAAATGTACAGGCTTTATTAAATTCCTCCTCATGTGTTTTATGTGTTACGTCAAGAAATTAAGGAACAATGTCTCATAGTGCACTAAGATCATCTATAGCAATATTACATATTCCAGTCCCAAGGATACCGCCATTATACTAGCACACAAACTTACTGCTAGCTTTACCTCAGCTATCCACATTGGTGTCCCCTAGTAATCCTGAAATGTAACTTCCTCTGAAATTACCTTGAAAGAAGTTATAAATATTCCTGTCAAAGGCTCAGATTAATAAATCTACTTGACCAGACAACATACAAAACAACTTTGTCATCAGTGCCTTGTGTGTAGTATTCAAATCTCTACTTAAACTCTTCAACCTCAGCCTGTCTACAGTGTTTGTGTCTGATACCTGGAGAACAGCCACTGTGACTCACCTGTATAAGGGTGGTTACAGTACAGACTCATGTAATTGTAGACCCATGATCCGTAACAGCCTTACATGCAAAACCATGGATTGTATCATAGCAGAACTCATGTATACAGTCATAGGCAATTTACCTGATCTAGACCCAAATCACTTTGTTTTTTTTGTTTTTTTTTGTGAAGAGCAGATTCTGTCAATTGAACCTAGTAATTTGGAAGTGTTTTAGACAATAATCTATAAACCTCTGAAAAGGGTTTATTATGTGAAAAGCATGTTACATTCTCAAGATAAACATTATACTGTAGTCAGAGAATGTTGAGAAAAAAAAAAATAAATAATTTTGGTATGGCAGTCCCCATGATGACATTTAAAGTTATAAGAAATTAAAATCTAATAAGAAACATTTTCAGAAGTATTCAGAAGCACGATGTGCACTGTGCAATACTGTTTCTAACAATATTGGTCAGTGCGCTATGATGGAACGATTCATACACCGCTGTAGCGCAACAACAGTGTGACATCTCAAGCAGATACTCCTATAGCAGTCGTCTGATAATGCTACATGGAAATGCAGCTAATTGAGGTGTGGCTATTGTAAATTAGCCATGTGCTCTGCCATAGAGTCAAATACTAGGATCATAATAGCACAAAACAGAGATTCAAAAGCAAACTTCATGTCTTTGTTTTAAATCACAGTAGTGAGGACTGAATGTGCTATTTTATGGTTTATACCCACTGCTGTCTGTGACATGAGTGGGAGAGTTATGCCTCAGCAGATAAATACTTCAAGGTTGTATATATACCTTTGTGTGTGTGTGTGTGTGTGTGTGTGTGTGTGTGTGTGTGTGTGTGTGTGTGCTTGTGTGCATGCATATGTGTGTTTGTGTCTGTCTATGCATGTGTGTATGCCCATGTGTAAGATGTGTATGTATTCGTGTGTGCACACGCATGTGTATGAGTGTGTGGGGGCATGTGCATATGTGTTTGCATGTGAGTCTGTAGGTAACAGTGCAACAATGTTGCATGAGTTGATAGGAAGATCATTAATGCAGTTGTTCCAATAACATTAGTTGTTTGATACCAAGGCACAGCAACTGAATCACTAATAAACCTTTGCTCCATTTGGCTCATGCATGCCTCTAAATCACAAGTTAGCTCCGTAACACTATTAGAGTAGAACAGTGAATTACTTTTATTATTACTGAGCTGATCTTTTTGAATACTCCCTTAGGGTCATATTAATGCATACTAATGACTGACAATTCACAGAATACCAAGCTAAGATGACAAAAATAGTTATTTTCATTTTCAGGGTAGACTTTTCCTTTAATTTATGAATGTCATTTGAATATTTCACCAGTCACCAGTGGATTCCCCCAAAATGTCTTTCAACTGTCCAGATTTTTGCAGAATGTCCAGATTTTTGCTTCATATTTTTGGTCTCTTCCTGATAAAAATTATTGGTTTCTGGAAAAATCAGCGAAACACCAAATAATTGCAAATATTTGAGTTTCAGACTTCATGTGCTTCAGAAAATGCTTTGTAAGACAAAACCTTTTATTCTAGGAACTTTCTAAGCTTATAACTGCAATATTTAAAACATGTCCCTATTTTTTGGGCCTTTGTCCCCCCATTATGTCTGGCTTTGTCCAAATTTCTTGCTAAGATGTTGAGAATGATGCCCCCCCTTGGTTCTGTGCTAGGACTTGTTTGGCATCTACTTTTCTGAAGTAAAAGCAAATACCAAAGGGCTCTTGGTTGACTAAGTTTGCAGATGACTCAAACGAGGAGCAGTCATTGAATCCTCAGATGACTTGGCAATTCTGCTGGAAGCTTTGTCCCAAATAAATAACTGGTGCCAAAAGCATTAACTGAAACTAAATGCTAGAATGAATTATTGTATCATTTGGGAAGCCATCTATCCCAGAAACCTACCACAGTAATAATATGCCCCTAAGAGTTGATGCAGTTGTTCAGGATTTGGGCATTTATCTGGCCAGTGAGATCAGCACAGTAGATGAAAAATACTTATCAATTTTGTATCAAAAAGTGCCATTGCTGCTACCAATGGAAGCTTATATAATTAATAACTTTTTGTTATGTCTGATTTTGTGTTATCAGTCACCTTAGGGTCTTATCTGTGAGAAATGTTTCAGTACCCAGTGAAATAAATTGAAACTGAGAACTGAAAATGACATGCTCATAATAACAAACACATGCCATTATTAATTAGTAAATTAAAAGACTGTATATAGTTTTAAGTCATTAATTGTAAAATGGTGAACTATACCCACTGAGATGTTTCATAAACCTGCTGATGCATTTATGATGTTACAAAAGGATTACCTTCTCTTTATTTTATCATACCAGAGCAGAAGCATTTTCATCACAGATATGATAAGCAAGATGCTGCATCTGCATTAGGACGCAGTGTACTGTTAATGGTTTACACAGTGGAACTGAAAGAAAGGACAGGCCTGAGAAAGTGGCAGGTGTGTTACGCAGTGGGAGAAATCCATGCACCTGACAGATTAAAGTACAGTGCATTGTGTTTAGTAGCAGTCACATGTAACTCTCTACAAGGTTTTGTACAAGTGCTGACAAAGGTTTTTCTGTTCCTCTGTGAATAGTGCCTTACAATGACACTCAGGACTCATAATTATTGCTGTATTATTTAAAGGCATGTTCATTTTTCACTTCCATCTACGATTCAATGCTTTGTCTTTCGTTCTTCTTCTTTGCAGCTCATTATAATCAACTACTATGTGCCATGCCTATGCTCCAAAAGAGTTTTTCTGAGTCTGGTCTTTAACTGGGAAGCTAGATGCTCTTCTGGTACCAGAATGTTGTGGATTGTATAAAATGGGATCTGAACTGAGAATGTATCTTTTTATTCAGCCTATCTGTATCACAGTCAAGTTTTTATTAGTCATACACACCGTTTTGCCCAGTATATATGTATTCTGCCATAGTCTGCATGCATTAGGGTGTGTGGGGGGCTTGTATGCATCCAACTAATCAATTAATGGAGGTTTTCATTCCTTATGGTCACACAAAATGAAGTAGAATTCCTGAAAATATTCACAGTTTAGGAGAATGATGCGGCTTCAGCAGATGCAGGGACAGTATAGTGTAAGTCTCTTTTTTTCAACTAGGCATATTACCAGACATATTACTACACTGAACATATTTGTCGGACAAACTCAGTACCTGCTGGTCTTATGAATAGGGAGATTAGGCATCCACCTAGGGACTGCTTGTCTATGGATGCTTTCCTGCCCATTTAATTGTTTTTTCTTTCCTAAGTGAACAAAAAAAGTGTTCCATTTCTTTACCATGGAAATGCATAAATAAAGAGAAGAAAGGCACCCTTAGCTGCATAGCATCCTGTGGGCTAGATTCATCATAATCATAAAAAGGAGTACAAAATTCCCCAAATATATTTGTAGAGCTTTTTTGTTCTAGTCCTTGTAGTCACATGACAAGGAGTAGAATCCATGTATTTCAATGTTTAAAGACCAGCATTATCAGCAGCAGAGAGGAAGAGAATGAGATAATTTTTTTAACATGTTTAACATTATTATTTGTACAGTTTCTTTAAATCTTGGTAGGCAACCAGATATATGGCCAGAATGGACACATTTGCAGGGTGAACTGAGTACCTGCACTCAGTTTCTGTTACCATTCCTCAACTATCTCTGGGTTTGTAAACCTTCACTAACATTGCTTCATATGCTTGACCTCACCCTCATAAAAGTGTTGTTGTTGTTTATCTTGTAAATCACTAAGGAACTCATTGTTGTATCATCTTTTCAAGGGAATTAGAGTAATGTTTAAAAATTGTCCTGATCTTTGACTATCCCAAATTATTTTGTCTTTGGGCAGGATTCACAAAGCCTCCGTGTAAGAGTTACAAGGCTTACACAGAGGCTTCAGTTAAACGGTGTGACGTCAGCATGTCATGCATATGCATGAGGGCATGCTGAATCACACCTAAGGCTAACACAGTCCATGGAAGACAGTAGGGGGCATGTCCGTAGGCCGAGCCCTGCAAACAAACACGCCCCCAGAAGAGTAAAAGTCCCGAAAGTAAAGCCCCACGACAGAGCCCGTGTAAATGTGAATAAACACAACACAACACATGCCCCCACAGACTACGAACATAAAATGTACAAATGAACATCTTATAATTTTTTTTAAATTGTAAAGATTTTTACCCGTGAGTGCGTTCATTTGCGCGGGCATGCCCGTAGCTTAGCCACAGTTAGCAGTCAGTGGAAAAGCATATAAAAACTAAATATGCAAAGTAAGCCAAGAAGCAATAGCGTAGCGGTAGAGACGTCAGCTGAAGAGCAGGCAGTCATGATTTGAGGCCCCCCAACATAAATTTTTATTTTTAGTGAAATAAGCATGAAACAAGTCCCTGACATATATGTACACATATAAAATTATATTTTATGTAAAATGTAATGAAATGGGCCATATATTTTGAGGAAATGTGAGATAATAAAAAAAAAAAAATGTCAGATGTGCCTATAGCTGAGCTACAGTCTAACAAGTTGAGTACATCTGCCCGTAGGTGAGCAGTGGTTTAACAGGTATAAAATGAGTGCCAGTAGGTGAGCAGTGGTTTAACAGGTATAAAATGAGTGCCCGTAGGTGAGCAGTGGTTTAACAGGTGTAAAATGAGTGCCCGTAGGTGAGCAGTGGTTTAACACACTGAAACTGTGTGCCCATAGCTGAGATGAGCATAATATGCGTGCTGACAGCCAATTGACGCGTAAACCAGCGTAACCCATTTGCGCGGAGCTGCGTGCCGTGCCAACAAGCTAACCGACGGGCAACGCTGAGCAAGCTATAACAAAACTGCCTTTACACAGACACACCTCCTAGCCTGTGTAGACAGTCATAAAATATAAAAAGCAGTGACCAGGTTCAAACCCAGGACACCATGCACCATAGTCAAGGTACTGAACCACTAAGCCATGACAGTTGCACTTAGAAATGCAGTAATAGCATATATATAGGAATGAATAGAAAGAGGAGCATGACAAAGCAGGTTTTGTGAAGCTGATACAATTCCAAAATGGCCAATCACAGATAAGTGCGGGAAAACGGCATATATAAGCCCCATAGGCAGGAATACACAGCATAACCGATTGTAGAACCGACTTGCAGCCAGAATGTCAGGTGTAGGTGAGGGTAGTTGCTTTCGAGCACAGAGGTGGGGCATTGAGGAGTCCAAATATATGGTTTGGCTCCTTGTCCACAATCATGAGGCCCAACTCATGCAGGGCCAGGTCCTGTGGGGAGCATATAGGGCTGAGGCATGGGACTGGTTGGCTCATGATCTCACCAGTGCCACAGGGATACCAAGGACTGGTGAGCAGGTCCGTCACCACCATGCAGACCTGAAGAGACGGTAGCAGGACCAACTGAACCATTGGATCCAGGAGGCCCGGCAAATGCCCAACGCCCCACTACTGGGTAAGTTACATGTAATTATTTATGTAAGAAATTAACCTAGCTGATATTATGGAGATGTGTATTCCAATATTACTTTATTTATATTACAGCTGCAGGTGTCCGTTCTGCGAACCGTAGAGCCTATGGCGATAGGCTGGCACGGTTGCGCCACCAGGCAGGTCAGTAATTCTCTCCCTGTAACTGTAAATAAATATATAAGTATGACAGTTAGCAAAAGAGTGCAGTGTAGTCACTAATTAATAAAATGTGCAAGTAACAGTGTAAGAGGGTTTGCAAGTATTGCTTGATTACAAAAGTGTGATGCAGCCTGTAATCCAAACATAAAAATGAGACAAGTCTGAAATAAAGATGTCCCACCTGTAATATAATAGTACATAACCTGCAGCAGGCTGAAAAGTACAGTTGCAGAAGCTAAGTAAAACACATGTGAGAAATATATCCCTATTGAAATACAGAAACATGACAGAAGTGAGACTGTTGGAAAGGATTGTTATAACTACAGGTAAAACATGTCAATAAAGCCTAGAATTAAGTACCATCCTGAATTGTAAAAATAAAACAAGTGAGAGAGTGTGAGAAAGAGTTATGAATCCACCAATAAAGTAGTAATAACTCCTGAATAAAGTATACTGCAGTCAGTACAGAATGAAATGAATGTGACAGGCAGAACCAAACAGTAGCATGTGTTGAAAATGGTACCACAGATGGAATGTGTATCCCAAAATCTGGATATGTTGCTCTCAGTCTGCAATATGCAGATAGTATGGCTGTCTGAAATACCAAACATCCACAGTTGTCTATAGCTATATAAAGCAAATGTAGCAGGATGATGTAGCTGAACAGAGCCAGATATGAATGTGTATGAATAAAAATGAAAATGTATATTGATGTAGCAGTAACATTCCTATCACCAACTTGAAGTAATTATCACATAGGAAACTGTAGGCAGAACTGTAGTGTGTATATATCTGCAGTTATTAGAAATGTACTGCATATGTATTGGTATTTGAAGTTGTTAATTAAATTTTCTTCACCCTACCCTATAACCACATATAATCCATTCCATGTGAAATTGGTATGTGCAATCACAATTAACACCCCTGGACATTTGTCCTGTTGGTTCATACATATTTGCATGTACGTTGATGCATCTGCCCTGTTCATGCATCCAAACCTGATGGCCTGTTGCCATCAATCAACCCTGCATGTTGTTGGACTGTGTATTGCTGTTCAAAATATGCATGTGTTATGCTTGCTGTTCAATGGTTTGAATATCTGGGTGTTTGGTTAATGGGAATACTAATGCATGCTGTTACAACTAATTGTGAATGGTATTGTACGTTACTAACCCAAACTGTCATGACATAATGCAAAACATAGGACAACAGGGAAGACGAGTTCCAGCAGACCCACCTCTCCCTCCTCAGCTGGTGAGTGCACCTGGCAGTAGTGCCCAGGCCGGACCCTCCTCCGGTGGCCCTGTGCCACCTGCGGGAGGAAGCGCTGCAGGGGATGGGGCTCGTCCCTGCTCTGCAAGTGTGGCCGGAGGAGAACATCCACTCACCCTCCGTAATGTCTGGACTGTGGTGCATAGGGAGATCCAGGAAGCTGTTCTTGGGCCCCTACGCCAGCTTGAGGCATGGGTGGCATAAATAACAGGTGTGCCTTCTGCCCGGCCTACACAGCCCCCAGCACAGCCCCATCCTGGGTAGTGAAGGCACAGTGGCAACTGCCCATGGGTGGGGATATCAGTTCCACTGTTGCCATCTGTGGGCTCATGGGCTCTAGATATCCAAACATCCGTCCCTGTCAATTGTGTAACCCCCCCCACATGTGTCATACACCACCCCTGTATGCGTCTTGTTTGTCTTGTCTGTTAACCTACCCAACCTACCTCCCCAGCTATACCGACTTCCTGTACCTGACATACCACTCTCACCTGAAAAAAAAAAAAGGGCACTCTGTACCCACAAAAAAATTACGCCTCATACATAGCTGCCCATTTCGCACACATGTCTGCTGGACATGGAAACTGTCAATTACAATTGGCTGTACAACAAGTATTATTGTTGTCCTTACACCTCTCTCAGGGGTGGAAGGTTTCAAATGTCACACCAAATTACTAACATATGCACAGCTGTTGCTGATGAAGAAATGGGCAGCTATGGGCCTTACCTACATCCCTCCTGCAAAACCCAAGCTTGTTTCCCTACTGTCTTACCCTCTTTGTGACCCCTTTTTGACAACTTTCCTGTCTCCCCATTTTCATTTCTTTCAAAGAAATTAGCACGGGTGTGCGCAAGAGTAAGCACTTTTAAGCAGTTTTAAGTGGGTGTGCGTGGAGCTGAACTCCAGTGCGCATGCATGAGCTCCACGCAAACCAACGCTAACCCGGTTACAACTGCTTAAAAGTGCCTTAGTCACTCTGAATGACAAGGCCTGTAGTCTGCTCAAAAGCAAAATAAAATCCCACTGTCAGTCCCGAACCCAGGACCTTGGACACAGTAGTCTGCATGACTTACCAGTAAGCCATGACTGTTATATACGAACATTGTGCTACAATAAATATATCATATAATAGTAGGAATTAATGTAAAGGGAATATAGGATGTGTAGTACACAAAGCATGTCATGTATATTTACTGTCAAATGTAGTGGATTTCTATAATAGTAGTGTGTGAACAGAAACAGCCATGCTAGTTGGTAGCTAGTAGGCAATAATGTCACTGTAGCACCTTGCAAGCCACACACATACTCACAGCAGGATAATCACTGCCCATACCCCACAACCTCTTACAGCAACACATCCGGACTAAGTAATTAAAAATGTGGACCAAAGGCCCAAAAACAGGGACACATTCCAAATATTGCTCCAACAAACTTAGACAGTTCAGAGAGTAACAGGTTTTGCATTATGTTGGATGTTTGGAAGGGTATGAAGTCTGAAACTGAAATGTTTGTCACTATAGTCTGACTTGAGCCCAGAGTGATTTGCCAGAAAAAGCTGTTTATGAGACATGGACCAAAATATGAGGCAAAAATGTGGACATCCTGCAAATATCTGTACACTTGAGAGGTCTGACACTGCCATATTTGAATAGTTATGAGCCTAGACATAGCAACAGTGACTGAGTTACAGGGATGCCCCACAGACTCCCTGTGAAATGTACAAACAGTAGGCAGAAAGGTGTTACAACACATGCAATGGTAACTATGAAGTCCTGAAAGTATGCACCACTTGCACGGCAGAAATAGTGTAGTAATACATATGCTCATGCTAACCCACAGTCACAACTGCAGAATACCAGGCAATTTAATGGGTGTACCCCACTGATATGTACCATTCCATGAGGCAGATAAAAGATGCACCTGAGAGTCTCTGGGGCCTGCTCAGCAGCATACTCAAATACCCTAATAGATGTCAAGGCCCACACCATGGCCAGACCACACTGCATGCAGTAACACCCTAGCAGATATAGCAAGCATTCCAAGGTGTGAATGTACATGGGAAATAGGAAAGCCACAGCAACACACTACAGTCAAGACACCTAGCAGGCATACAAGTAGTGAATGTAAAGGGCAAATATTGAAGCCATAGCAACAAAGTGCAAGAGCCACTGCTATATACCAGTTACACCACATGTCCCACAGGAAAGCACACACACCCACATTAACAGTAGTAGTAGTAGTCTTAGTTGTCAGTGTACACACACACTTAGTACCAGAAACTGGAGAAATGAATGGAGAAATGTTAATCTACAGCACAGCCAGAAATATGAGAGAGATACTAACCTTTACACTCACAGAACAGTGTCCACAGCATACCAGCATGGTCCCTGCCCTGAAACTCTGAAAGGGCTACGCCTATCTCACATACCTTTTTATAGCACTGTCCTGGAATCACAGTGAGAAATGCAATCAGTACACAACTGGCTGCATGCAATTAGCAAATGCTGGCTAACAATTGGTGCAGAGGCCATCACATGGACATATGCAGATACCTACAAAAGCATGCTGTACTCCCAGTCCACACATGCAATACTTTCATTGCACCCTCTGGAGGTAGGGAGAGAGAGAGAGAGAGAGAGAAAGAAAAAAATACATACACAAACAAAAACACCCATCAAAACCGACTAGAAAGCTGACATCTGCCAACTGGAGCAGCAGCAGGACACCAAACCAAATGGCAACGCAAGCAGCTGTGACAAACACA
This sequence comes from Protopterus annectens, assembly GCF_019279795.1. Taxonomy (NCBI): domain Eukaryota; kingdom Metazoa; phylum Chordata; order Ceratodontiformes; family Protopteridae; genus Protopterus; species Protopterus annectens. The sequence goes on along the minus strand of NC_056746.1, from coordinate 1,414,935,810 downwards.
GGTAATGTAAAGTAATACTTTAAAGGTCTACATACTGTGAACCCTCCATATGTGTCATTGGTCTGTATCCATATGTATATGAAGATGTGCATAGGGCAGGGGACATACAGCAACTATCCGTGAAGGCTGTACATACATATGTATGTGAGGGCATCGATGTGCACATATCAATGTAGGTTGAATGTAGGTTGTAGTGCAATGTACAAAGAAGGTTTCACAGTTATGTATGTTTAGCAGTATGTTAGTGTGTGTACAGTTTTGTAAACAAACATGTTGATATACCTATCTATCATATGGATACGTATGTATGTCAATATATGTATGTATGTATATATATATATATATATATATATATATATATATATATATATATATATATATAATATGCATATATGCATACATACATATAGAGGGATGTAGGAATACATAGACAGATGTAGATAGAATATGTAGAAACATATATATGAAATACACACATACAGATATAGATATATGTAGATACATATACATAGACAGACAGATCTGACTATCTACAGATATGACTGTATATGACGATCTCACACTCCCCCTGTCCCACCCCCTCTGTCACTCTTACCCCCTCTCTATCACACTCCCCCCTCTCTCCATATCTATAGCAATATATGTACATCGAGATATTTATATGTGTATATGTATACAGATATATATATATATATATATAGACATATATATATATATATATATATATATATATATATATATATATATATATACAGATAAACATATATATATATATATATATATATATATATATATATATCTACATCTATATATATATATATATATATAGAGAGAGAGAGAGAGAGAGATATGTATATATATTCTGAGTGAGGCACATGTGTACAGATGTATTGCAACAGATGCCTGGTGACAAAGGCATGGAGTGAACACCAGTGTCGAAACTGGAGTACCATACCCCATTTCAAATCACCTACACCAGTAACCACCAGATATGTGATTGGCTGCCCACCACTGCATGTGTCAGGGGTGAACAGGGTCATAAATGTGTACAATAGTCCCCCCAATGATAGTCACAGTGGCACACTATTCCTGGAATACCTGCACATGGTATGTGTCAGCAGACATGGTGTGTCAGCTATGGACATGTAGGTCAGTGTACCCCTCCACACCACACAATGGCTGCCACGGTATGTACCTCACATGACAGCTACAGATATGGAGAAGGACACAGTGACAAGTACAACACTGTGACAATGCACTCAAACACATTACCAAAGCACAGTGACTGACAACACCACAGAGTACACACATACTACCCACATAGAGGTTACCAGTCCTGGATTTACATACTTAAGTCACACCCATGACAGATGTCCAACAACCATAGTAACACCTCACACCATCCACAACCTAAATGACTGCTGTGTGTCATCCTTGACACCGCAGTAGAGAGCACATGGAGGAGGTACAGGTTCCTACCCACAGATAAGACATACCCTGCAATAAACCACACAGCGTTAAGAAGCAAGACTCCCCATGAGTACATGTCACACATACCCCTGCCGAATATTAGTCAGATAGGTAATATGCCATATGGGTCACCCTGTGTAACTGTTTGACAGGAGCAGGTACCATAACATCACATGTGTCACAACGGTCAGGGTAACAGAACAGTATGCTGCTGTAGTCCCAGGGGCAATAGCATATTGTAGTGTATTGTATTGTAATGTATTGTATTGTGTTGTATTGTATTGGTATGTAGAGGTGCCTCCTTTGTGGAGTGGAACCACTGCTGCTGTATGCCAGTGTACAGGTACATATCCTGTAGTCAGGCTAGTGTTACATAGCACTTCTGTATGTGTGTTTAGCTCCTCTTGGAGTTCATGTAGCATGCAACCGGGGATACCATCAGGTCCCATTGATGCTGTGTTTTCTGCTTTTCTGAGGGCGGCTCTCACCTGGACATCTGTGATGACAGGGAGGTTACATTCAGCTGGGATAAGTATGTCTTAGTTTGGGGGAGAATGAGGGGGGAAACTTACACCGAACCTGTCTGCCACAATGTTGCCAATATCTGTGGGTTCAGTGAATTATTTGTTGTTGTGTACTAACTATGAGCATATTGGAGGGTTTCTGACCAGGTTTCTAACATAACTGAAGAAGGTATTGTGGTTATCTGTAGTGTCCCCGGTGATTTCCCTCTCAAAGTTGCCCATGGATGTTTGTATGAGAGAACATAGCTCCTTACTAGTGCTGATCAGACATGCCTTCCCTTTATGGAATTATGCTCTGTCTTGCAGTAGTTTCCATCTTTTGTTATACAATCTGTCTATGGCTGGGGTCCACCAGACAGGATGCTTTCCCTTTGTGGAGAGTGTCTTGGTCTTATATTGGATTGCATGATCCATGCATTCTCAGAGATGTCCGTAGAAATCATTTGTGAAGGAGTCAGCATTGTGGGTTGTGTCTTCCACTGGCCCATTGGGCTTAAAGGATATCATCTCAGTGTTACGAAGTGTAAAGTTTGCATTTGAAATGTTATTCACTGTAGTCTTTTGTGCTGGTGGTGGAGGTGGGATATGTATATCCAGGGCAATTAGTTTGTGGTCAGATCACAGTAGTTGATGATGTACCCCATACAGTACCTCGATACAAACCCCCAGAGTGAGGAGGTGCTTTGGACCTGAATCAGTGTTCCGACTGCTGGGGTTTGGTAGTATGTCGTATGGAGTGTGCCAGGTACTGTTGCACAGTTGTTGGCTGAGCACTGATACCTGGCCATTTACATGTGTATCCACCAATAGACAGACAGATGTTATATATGTGAGATATGTTGTATCACAACAGCCGAGTAGCATGTGTAGTATGTGTGCCAAATTCTGATGACATATTTTGCTGATATCATTTTATTTCCTTTTTCAAGACCATGGCTCACCAGCGCAATCCAGCATACTCTGCAGCTGAGGATGAGGAAATACACCAGAGCCTGGTGCGGGATTATGCAATACTCTTTTCCCGCACCAGCCAGAATCAGCAGGAGAGGGCTGCACTGTGGCAAGACCTGGTCTGTCGGGTAAATGACATAGGCACGCATAATAGGACATATGAGCAGGTACGACATCACTGCAGTGATGTAATCAGAAATGTCCATCAGCGTGCGTCGGATAGCCACAGGCAACAGGTTGCCACAGGTGGTGGAGTGGCTACACATCCCCCACTCACCAGACTGGAGGGACTACTCATAAGTGTTGTTGATCCAGCCCGCGAACAACAACAACAGCAGCAGACCTGCATTATGATGGAGGCTGGAGCCACACAGCACCAAGACTACGAGTGTGCAGGTAATATGCCATATGTATAGTTGACTGTTGTGTACACTGGTAGTTAATGCATGTGTGAGGTGTGTCCTTGGTTTGTAGCTGTCACCATAGTATTTAATGTGCAAGTGTGATATTCTCAATATCAGCAGCTGACCTGTGAAAGGCAACTGTTGTACTACTGACCTGTATCATACTCAGTAACAATGGCACAGTTGTGCCCACTGACATTAATTTCCTCACTTCTGCAGGTCCCTCTGGTGTGACAGCAATGCAGCCTATCCATGCTGGTGAGTGTGTATTAACCATACCTTTAATAGTCTTGATAGTAATAGTAATATTAGGCTCACTTAGTAGTGCTCTGTGTATGCATGCAGGTGTATCTGTGTGTTGATGTCTCGCATACTGAGTAGTGTGCAAGTGTGCAACTGTGTGCAAGTGTGCAACTGTGTGCAACTGTGTGCATGTGTGCATGTGTGCACGTGTGCATGTGTGCACATGTGCACGTGTGCATATGTGCATGTGTGCATGTGTGCACCTGTGCATGTGTGCATGTGTGCATGTGTGCACCTGTGCACCTGTGCACGTGTGCATGTGTGCATCACTGGTAACATTGTGTGGACATTGTAAACTGTGTTTCCTGTTTCCCTCCCACAGGTTCTGGTGCTGCTCTGGTGTCATGCAGCAGGGAACCTGAATCAGGTGCCACGGGTACTGATAATGATGACATCTGTGTAATGGCACAGGAAGGTGTGCCAGGGTCCATCATTGGTCAGCCAACTGACAGTACACAGCTGTCAACCCCATCAATGCGCACAGTCATCCTGCCAATACACCCTTTGTCACCAATGTCCCTAGGTGATGGACAGGATACAGTGGGCATTGACCAGGGTAATGTGGTATCTGTGGCACATGCTTCCCCACACAGCAGCCATGGGCATGGCCCTGAGATGGTACCACACAGACAGAGGTCCAGGGGTTCTCGTGGAAGCATCCGTGGGTGTACTGCCCCTATCAGACGTGCCCACAGAGGTCTTACAACCTCAGCTATGTTTCGGGCTGTCATGCAGGCACAGTCACATATGGAACGGTACACCAGACAGGGTCTGAGGGAGCTGACAGCATGTTGCACAGCCATGTCTGACAGTATGCGTGACATTGCGGCTGCCATCCGTAATTTCACCAATGTCATAGACAGACGTTGTGGGGACATATTAGATCAGTTCCACAACTACATGTCCATGAGCCAGGGCAATGGTGGACGGTTGAGGCATCAACGTGTGCGTATGCCAGCAACAGCAGCAGCTGGCAGTTGTCGTGGACGACAACAGAGCCGCGGCCACCCCCATAATGCCAGCAGCAGCCGCAGCAATGCTGGGTCTGTGCTGTCATCAGACCGCCTCAGGAGATCGCGTGCACGTAGCCCTGGACAGGCCCAACAGGGATCTGTGTCCAGTCAATGAACACCTGCTTCTGATGACAGTACCCAGTCTAGATTGGTACTGGATGCGGTCCGTAGCACCCCTGCAAGGCTCAGGTACTGTGTCCATGGCCAGAGACACTCATCTGTATGACCTGGCATGTACAGTCTGTGGCTGTCCACAAACACTGGTATATGGCAGCCATGAGGTGGAACTGTGTGCATCCATACACACATGTGAATTGACAACACCTAGGGCTACCGCATACATGCACACACTGCATCAACATTGCCCCACCTTGTACTGCTGTCCCTCACCAACACACATACACATACATGTCAAATGGTGGTATCAGTGGCAGACTCAGGCATACCAAGTTCACACTCTGTGCATATGATGAATCTCTGCCACCTCCTGCAATCTGTAACATCAGTGCAGGTACAGGTTAACATGTTGCTGATGCACAGGGTGACTACATAGACATGTAGTAATAGTATCATGTTGTTAACAGTACTGTGTGCTGATATAATTGTGGGTATATCCCAGCATGCCTGATGCAGTAAGGGTATGATTGTCTTGTACTGTTTTCTACACCCATGGTAAGTACCATAGTGTATCATCTGCACATGTTGGCATACTGGTGGTAAGGATGTCAACAGAAGGCTACATACATAGGTAGCACAGGGGATAAGGTAATGAAAGTATTGATACGCAATGATGGACATGTAAACTGCAAGTGGCATGTTGCCCACACTGGATTCTGCAATGCGGATGTTTGAGAATGTTGATATGTGTGCAGTACTACACGACTGGTACAGGACACACAGGAGCACCCTAGCGCTGCAAGCTCACATTTCATACCATGCTAAACAGCCCCAACACACAAAACTAACTTTCACAGGAGGGAGAGTCCCCATAAATGTCAGGGATACTGTGGTGGCAGGACAGGTAGCATACATCCTACTAAGTATGGAACCACTGAGTGAAGGCACAGTGTCTGTTATTTGACATGTGTATTACTGCAGGTATGAGCACCTGGGTTTCCATCCGGTTATTGTACATCCTGATGGTACATGGTCTGTACACTTGTGTGCGCTGAGACTGGACCCTGGCCATCTGACCTGTGTATTTCCATGTACATGTGTATAGTGCCTGCATATTTGCACTGTTACCTACTGGAAGTGGTACAGCTTGTTTGTTGTACAATGGACTACATGCAGCCCTGCTTACTGTAGCTTTGTTTGCATGCATGTTTGCTTGCAGTTACCCTGGAACACTGATCCCACCTGCAATGCAGATGTACAGAGCTTCTGTGGACTCCTAGTGACATCTGCATAGCTTACTATATGTATGTCCATGTCTCACTTGACAGAACGTCACTGTTTGCCCTGTTTGCAAGTACGTTGCCTGTGATACATTGCATATGACTTATCTGGCATTTGACCACGTGAGCAGCCATATATGCCAGTGTTAACTAATCACAGGCACTACACCCTCACATACTCACCTTCTGTACCTTGTTCCCCATTGGCCCTATGTGCTGTTAATCACCATGGCAATCACAATATTATGGTAGCATGTGCAAAGGTCACTTGTCAGTCACCTCTATGGTACAGTTGTGGAATATGTGAGTCATGTGGCAATGTCACAGCTGCCACATGTACAGAGTCAACCCTTTCCCCTACACATGGATGTACAACACATGTATGAGATGCAACCACATAGCCAAACTGGGGACTAAGCACTCTGAACCCAGTACTGGCATAATCTGTCAGGTGGCATGAAATACTACAGTGACTACAATACCAGTCTGATGTAGACCTACACTGACAGTAATCCAAACACATGAACACACTCGGGCATTCATGGAACCTCAGAATAGCATCCTGCCTGAGCAGCAGACACCTCTGCAGCTGGCACACAGGCATACGTTAAGCTGGAACACAGCACGTGCAACACATAGCACACAAATTCTGTGTGCCAAACAGTCACAGCCTGTACGGCTAGACAACACACCTGCTACAGTTGTGCTAGGTACCTTTATTGTCCGGTTCAGTGAGGTCCCCTTCACCAGGCTGGACAAGGTGAAGGTCACAGTGATATGCCCGTGAGGCACTATGGTCCACCACATAACACAAGCATACAGGTCAGTCAGAGGCATGGACACATATGACTCAGTCATTGTCCATGCCACTATGGCTGGCCTGTGATGTACCTCCCTGGACTACATGATAGGGAACATAGAAGGGCTCTCTGAGCATGTGGCACAGGCTGGTATGACCCTGACCTTGGTTGGCATCATACCCTCACCAAGAATGCTGAAGTATTACTGAATGCTGATGAATTAATGTAGCTACAACACCCTAGCTGAAAGTTTCATAGCATGTAGTCACTGCATTGCTATGGAACAACTTGTTACCACTCACACAACAGGTGAAAACATGCAACACCTGTTCATCAACAACATGTAGACTATATGCCCCAGACCAGATGTGTATCCCTCGCTGCTAGGATGATACCATATACAACTCACACTGTATATACACATACCACATGCAGCAACCGCACAGAAGACCACAGTCATAATGTTATCCAGTGCAAATACCATGTATTCACATGTGGCAGGCGTCAGTCATGGGAACTATTGAAGGTCACAGGTACATATGTGTATTTGGCACACACATACATCATCTGTGCCCATTGCTATTACTGGTTTAATCGATGTCATGCATTATTGTGAACAACAACCCACACACATGGGCATTCTGTGTGACAAAAACACATGTGGCATGTGTGGAATTCAAAGCCATAACTAACTGTGCTATGGCAGTAGTGAGAGACGCAGTAGCAGAGCATGCTATTCGCATTACTGGGAGATTTCCCTTCTCCTGCTGTACTTATAGGGTGATGACATCATCAGTGTTTAGAAAGGGGAATGTGCATCCTGTAGTGTGTTCTGCTAGTTGCCAAAAGGGACATTTCTTTCACACAGAATTACACACACACTAACCCCCCTCACCCAAACAGACACACTGAGCATTTGTAGGATTTAAACCCCTACCTAACTTTGTTATGACACTCAAGATGGACGCATTAGCAGAGCGCTCTATTCGCATTATTGGGAGGTTTTTCTTCTCCTGCTGTACTTATAGGGTGCTGACATCATCAGTGTTTAGAAAGGGGAATGTGTATCCTGTAGTGTGTTCTGCTAGTTGCCAAAAGGGACATTTTTCTCACACAGAATTGCACACACACCAACCCGCCTCACCAAAACACAAACACTGAGCATTTGCAGGATTCAAACTCCTACCTAACTATGTTATGACACTCCAGACAGACGCATTACTGGGAGGCTTCCTTTCTCCTGCTGTAGTTATAGGGTGCTGACATCATCAGTGTTTAGAAAGAGGAATGTGCATCCTGTAGTGTGTTCTCCTAGTTGCCAAAAGGGACATTTCCCTCACACAGAATTGCACACACACTAACCACCCTCATTCACAGGATTCAAACCCCTGCCTAACTATGCTATGACACTCAAGACGGACACATTAGCGGAGCTTGCTATTCGCATTACTGGGAGGTTTCTCTTCTCCTGCTGTACTTATAGGGTGCTGACATCATCAGTGTTTAGAAAGGGGAATGTGCATCCTGTAGTGTGTTCTGCTAGTTGCCAAAAGGGACATTTCCCTCACACAGAATTGCACACACACTAACCCCCCTCACCCAAACACACACACTGAGCATTTGCAGGATTCAAACCCCTACCTAACTATATTATGATACTTGAGAGAGATGCATTAGCAGAGAGCACTATCCGAATTACTGGGCATCTGCTCTGCACCTGCAGTACTTATAGGGTGCTGACATCATTATTTATACAGAGGTATGTACATCTATTACTACCTGTCAGGTGGGGGATAGCATATATATGCATTTGCAGCCACCTACTTCAGAGTCAGATATGCACATCAGCACTGGCAGGTTATGTTTTATACCATACTTCGTGACCACAGGACCTGTAACACACAACACAACCAGTTCAGACCACCTCTCCTACATCCGGGACACACACTTTGCTTCCCTGGTAACAGTGCCAAGATATGAAGGTGTTCACATACACCATTCCATTTGTTAATGTCAGGTACAGGTATATTGTGTGTGGGAACTACTCAGGCCTCTACAACATTACCCTACAGCCACTACAATTTGTGAGTCCATGTGCTATGGCAGGACCACTCACCACAGCCACAAGGGGGAATACATATTGCACCTGACCATCTGCAACATGGGTACTCACTGTTCCACACCAGAGGTAGACCACCATTGTTGATATCTGACCATACCCACCTTTCCCTGGACATCCATATCCCATCCCCACCCCAGGCAAGGTTGTCACTGCAAACAAAGTGTATTTATCAAAAGCAGACTTTGCACTTGTGAAGACTGGGGTGGAAGACATCAAAGGACCCATGCTGGGGGAGTATACAGGCCACTCTGCATAATCCTTGACAATTGCATTCTATGAGCATGTGGAAGGTTTGCATTGATCATGCTATCCCAAATATACCCATGACTCCTCCACAACAGGACACACTGTCAGGTGTACACCAGCCATATATGAGCTGTCCAACAGATGGAGTGAGCTAATACATTGCAGAGCAGTAGCCCACAGAGGGAGGACATCTCTGAACAGTATTGGCACAACACTTCAATCCCTCATAATCATCACGACAACGTGTTGACAGTGAAATTCTCCAGACACTGCAGATAAGACTCCCCTCAGTCTGTTATTGATGCCCACTTACTGTTAGTGGTCCTCAGCAACCCTCTTCCAGCACACACCAACAACATGGATGTGGTATAGCAAATTCAACCCCTGGGATCTCCACTGTGTCCCTGCTTGACGGAGGCGCAGCACACTAGCCTCAAACGGTGCCTTATGTGACCTACTTTACAGTGGCACAGTACCCTACTGTACTGGGGATGCAGACGCCAAGCACACTCTGGCTAAGCTTTCATTCCCTAGGGCAAACAGCCTAGTATTGACCTCTACACCCATATGTTTAATTGTCAGATGCACAATATTTGTTGCTGATAGACTGTTTGCAGGTCTTTATTGCCATAGCATTCCCTGTTTCTATGAACAACTTGTGTATCTGTGGAAGATGTTTGAATATGAGAGGGATCCACTATATCACTTATGTCTCTGTAGTCATTTAACTGTGTGCACTGGGCAGATTGCTGTAATGTGGTTGGTTCCTGGAATAACACGTACAAATACCAGATATGTGTGGCCAACTGCTAAACTGAGATATGGCCTAAGTGTGTGAGCATGCCCAGTTCAGCCTTTCCATGGGATGTTGTCTGACATATGTCTTATTTATCAAAGTGTGCGAGCATGCCCAGTGTGAGCTTTCCATATGTTGAACTCTGCAGTCCACCACATTTGTGGATGAGTGTGAACTTCAACAATATCTCATGTTTATGGTTGTGTGTTGGGTGTCATGTTGTGTACTTACTGGCCAACTGCTTCGTGTCTGAACACAACAGGGATTATACTGTGCCTGCAGGGTTTGCATGGGATACTTTGCATACAGTTGTCAACATCCTTTCATACTGACCTAACACTGTAGTACCATATAGTGTACTGGTTCAGTACTTTCACTGTGGTGGACAGTATCCTGGGTTTTCGTCCTATCACTGCTTTAAATTTTCATAGTGAGCACAACAGACTGTTTAGGGGCCAGTTGTGCACATATGACTATGTTGCATTATGTTCAGATATGGACTACTTAAACCAGGCTTGTCCAACATTGGTAGTGTATTCCACAACATAGGTGGACATTGGCAAACACTAGCAATGTGCCCTAGGCCATTTCTAATGCTACTCAGAGAGTGCGTTTGTCCTTCGACACACATTGTAACTGGAGTTTGCCATGACATATGTCATGGTTAGTATACTGTGCCTCCGTCTACCCGTGACATAACAGTGATACCCAGCGTAAACCTACCATCTCCCATCCACTCATCAAGATTCCTCTTGAGGAGAGTCAATGGGTGACTCTCTGGCTAACCTGTACTGGGAGTTTACTCAAGAGTGGGGGGTGGCTTCTGTGTTATGGATCATTCAGTACAGCTTGTCCTATGTATGTCAGTGCTGTGGTTCAGGTCTCTCATGTGCATAGCTCACTGCCATTCAGATTGTACAAGGTGCAGCATGTTCATTGATTCCAGCTTAGACATGGCTTTATACATCAGGCACAGCTTGCCTCTGGGCGGGCAGTATGGCAGTGTGTGGAGCTGCAATTTGTTTAATCAGGCAACACATGGCATCTGTTCAAGCTCTTTGATACTCCTGGTGAGGTACTTTTGGGGTCTTTCCAGTTGATGGAGGTGTCTGCTGAGGTTCATCCCACAGGGGCCATTGTAGTCAATTGTGATGCTGATGAAGGATGACTGCAGAGCCACAATGACCTCCCCTGATCTAGATCTGACTACCTTCATGATTAGGTGGGTATATAGTATGTTTCTGTAACCACTACAGCCACATGCTTGTCCAATGCAAGATATCTATCAACTTGTGTCCCCAGGTCTCTTATTACATGTTAAGTACTTAATGGGTTAACACCTATGTGGTAATTGGTGGGCACTTACTGTATATCCACAGGGGTTGACTATACACTTTTCTACAATTAGCTTGCTGACATGGCTATGGCACCAGTTGTCTGTTTCTATGTGGCCCTTTTGTGGGATGCTTGTGTCAGCTGGAGGGTCAGATATAGTGGCCAGTTTGTAGTCCTCTGCAAACTTGTTCAGACACAGTCCTTCCATGTTGGCCTGTACCTATGGGACATATATACCAAACAAGGGAGGTCCCAGGACCGAGCCTTGTGGGATGCCAGTTGTATCTGGTTTGTAGTCTGACATGGCTGCAGCATTTCTGACCATGTCAGTTCTGTCCTTGGTCTGGTTTGCAACCCCTCTACTGACATAGGGGTTTATATTTAAGCTGGTGAGCTTATCTATAACGAACATGTGGGGTATTGTATGGAAGCCTTTTGCAAGGTCCAGCTAGGCTGTGTGGACCACATTCCCCTCATCAATGACCTTAATGACTGTTTCAAATGAGTCAAACATGTATAAGGGGCAGGATCTGCACTTAAGTAAGCCACACAGGGTAGGGTCCAGTGTCAGTAGGTCCCCAATATCTTTATGTCTGAGGAACATGCTGATCCTTTCCATAACTTTGCAGACCAAGCCTGTCAGCATTCTGGGGTGGTAGTTTGCAGTATCCATTCAGGCAACACCTTTGTGGAAAAGGACCACTGTTGTTGTACACTGCTCTTTGGGTACATATCCTGTGGTAAGGCTGACATTGAACAGTAGTGTTATTTGGCATTCCATTCTTCTTGGAGTCCATGTTGGACTCAGCCCAGGACACCATCTCATACCATTGATGCTGTGTGTTTTGCTTTGTAGATGCTGGCTGTTACCTCAGCATCTGCAATGTCAGGGGGCCAGCACTCTGCTGGGATAGATATTTTGAATTTTGGGGGGGGGGGGTTGCACTGCACCTGTCAGGTTGGATGTTGGCAATATGTGTGTGTGTTTGGTATGTTGTTTGTAATATTTGAGTGATTCAGAGCATATCTGTGAATTCCCAACAAGGTTCCTACCATCAGTTAAGAAAGCCTTGTGATTATCCTTAGTGTCCTGTACAATTTGTATCTTCATAGGTTCATAGGTTAATACTAGGCTATCTGCCCTAGGGCATTTCTAAGCCTAGCCAGAGTGTGTGTGGCTTTCGCCACCCCTTGCTATGTGAATATTATGGCCATTTATGATTTACTTTACTGTGCCTCTGTCTGGACGTGACACAGTGAAGACCCCCAGTGTACATCTACGATCATCCATCCACTTGGCACGATTCCTGTTGAAGAGAGTCAGTGAGGGGCTCTGCCTAACATGGAGTGGGATTCCGTTCCAGGGTGTAGGGAGCCTCTGGGTTATGTATCTGTCCCCTCCAGCACATCCTATTTCATTATGTGTTGAGGTTGACATCTCTCATTCTCACAGCTCCGATGGATTTGGGTTTTCTGGGGTGGAGCATGTCCATTACTCCTGTGTTGGGCGTGGCCTTGGACAACAGGCATGCAACGCCTCTGCGTAGGCAGTATGTGACTGCATACAGCTGGGGTGTCTACAGCCAGGCAGCATATGACAAATATTTGAGACCCTTTATCCTCTTGGTGAGGTACCTTTGAGGTCTTTCTAACTACTGCAGGTGTCGGGTAAGGTACATCCCAAATGAGGCATTGTACTAGATTATGGGTCTGATAAGAGAACATTATAGGGGCTCAATGACCTCTGTTGACGTAGATGTGAATCCTTTCATGATACGGTGTCCAATATAGACAGTCTTCCTAGCCACGTTGGCAATGTGAGTGTCACATGACAGGTTACTGTCCACTTGTGTCCCTAGGTCCCTGATTACTCCTTCCATACATAATGGATTACCATCTATGTGGTAATTTGTGAGTACCTTCTTTGGTATTTGGTGAGACATTCATACTGTCCAGTGTCTTCAGGACGGCTGAGTGGGGTTCCAGTGTGTGAGAGTGTGGTCTGTAGCATGCTACAGACTGTACAGCAGTTTTGCCTACAGTTAGTTGCACATGGGTGGTATACGATGCTTCGTGCATTGTCAGTTACCTGGACGTGTGGGTGTCTGTGCTGAATATGGATACTCCCCCTCCTTTTATGTTTTGGTCCAGGTTTTGGGGCCATAACACATGATATGAGGTATAACCTGGTAGTGCTGGTGTGCTGTCATGAGCCTTGCTACAGGTTTCTGTCACTGCACAGACATCAATGTTCTCCATACTGGAGAGGGCCTCGGGAGCATGCATGTTGAGGTTTACACGTCTGGCATTGGGCAGCATTACCCTTCTCTTTCTTTCCACTTATGTATTCTAGGGAGGTGGGTTAGTCTTTTCAGCCTTGCCTACGAAAGGCTTTATGGAGGTGGCAAGAGCCTTATCCAATATCCAGACGCCCAGGGGTAACAGGTGCAAGTCATCCCTGGCACAGCAGCGTGGCTTGTCAAGCATGACATCCCAAGCAGACAGACATTGGATACCCTTGGAATGACACCAGTAATTGTGCCACTTGTTAAAGCTGATCATTCTGTGTTTGTACTGTGGCATCATTCTTGGTGAGGGTAGGATGCTGCACACGGGCAGTGTCATATCGGCCAGGACTACATAATCGGAGAGCTCATCTATGTCTCTTTTCATGTAGTCCGGGGAGGTACATCCCAGGTCATTCACGCCAGCATGGACAATAACTGCATCATATTTCTACTTGCTTTGGGGTGACCTGCGTACTTGTGTTATGTGGCGTATTGTAGCAGCTTACAGGCAGCTTACTGTACCCTTTCCCTTGTTCAGTCTGGTGAGTGGGACAGCAGTGTGTCTGACTATGGAGTCACCTATTACAACCATAAAAGGCATGTTGTTTCTCCTTCTGGCCTGTGACTGTTTGGCACACCAGCTTTGTGTACTATGTCTTGCATGTGCTAAGTTTGGAGGTAGTGGTTGCTTGGGTATCTGCTTTGGAGGCCTCTGTTGATGTGGTGTGTTTGTAATTAGGGCCTCCAGGAATGTTTTTCTGTGTTTATGTCTTTGGTTTGCAGTTGTGATAGGTCTATGTGAGACTGAGTTTGTGGTGTGTGTGGTTACCTTCTCCTCCTGACTAGTTTTGACAGTACTGAGTTGAAAGAGATCAGCCTCCGGTTTGGATAAATGGTTGCATCTCTCACATATATTTGTATTTCTTGGGGGGAGGTGAGGGTTGTCTGCGTACATGGGGCAGGTGTAACATTGCCTCAAGATTCACAGATTCAACTTGTTGTAGCTGGTCTTAGTGGATTGTATGAGTGGACATATTTTATTGCCATACTACTGATCAGTGATTACTTCCCTTTTTATGTTTGCTCTATCATGTAGTAGCTTCCTCATTCTCTTGCATGGTTTGGTAATGGCTGTAGTCCACCATGCCAGATGCCTGCATGTATGGCATTGTGTCTTGGTTTTATTTGGATTGCATAATCCATGCATTCCTGGCAGTGTTCACGGAATGCCTGTATAACAGGTTCTGAGGTGTGGCCCATATTTTCCACCTGCACAGGGCCTTTAATGGATTCCACATCAGTTTGGAGGAGTGCAACTTTTGCTTTACACATGTTTTTCACTGTGGTTTTCTGGCCAGGGACTGTGGTCAGGATGTGTATATCCAGTGTGATTAATCTATGGTCTGGTCTTACCAGTGAGGGATACACTTCTCATCTTGCCATCCAGTACCCATGTTGCTGATTATCACATCCAGTATGCTTACCCCTCTTGTGGGAGTGGTACGTTGTTCCTGGGCATTTTGGTTTATGGATTCTAGGCACTTTTGTCCTACAGTGTTGGATAATGCTCCCAGTCTATGTTTGGGTATTTTCAGTCACCCAATATAATGTGGTTTGGAGGGCTTGATATATTCATGTATTCCAACATAGGCCAAGTAAAGTTCCTGGTGTTAGGATGGTAGTCTGTAGCAGGCTATAAACTGGGAGGCAGTTTTAGCCACTGTTACTTGACCATGGCTAGTCCATGCTGCTTCTTGTTGTGGTACCAACATGGGGGTGTGGTTATCCTTGGCAATTATTGCTAGTCACCCTCCTTTTGTAGCTTGTTCCATGTTTTGCGGCTGTACAGTACAATATGAGGTATAACCTGGTAGTGTTAGGGTGCTGTTGTGAGCCTTGACCCAGTTTTCTATTACAGGACAGATATCAACATTCTCCATACTGGGGGAGTTTAGACTGCATGCATCTTGCTGTTTAGACTTCTGGCATTGGGTAGCATTACATCTAGGTTGTTATCCCTTGTGATACCTATGGAGGTGGGTTTGTGTTTTGAGCCTTACCTATTCAAGGCACGCTGTGGGTAGCAACAGCCTTTGCCAGTATCCATATGGCCAGGACTGATAGGTGCATGCCACCCCTAGCAGGTGGAGCATCATGTCATGCGCAGCATGTCACCCTAGGCTGGCACATATTGGATCCCCTTTGACTAACACCAATACTTCAGCCAATTATTGCAATTGATCATCTCATCATCATATTGTGGCATCATGCTTGGTGAGGGTAGGATGTTAGTCAGGGTCATCAAGTTTGCATATACTACATGGTGTTACATTGCTTAACACATGGCATTCATGCCTCAGATGGTGCTGCAGGTCTGCTTCTATCGGATGCACATACTACACTCCCTATACATGTTTGAGAGCAGGTTATGTCATTTTAGGCATCCCTGTTATTATAGGGTATCATTCCTAGGGTTCCTACTGAGCCACTGTATGTGCTATGCGTTGCCTCTTTGCCAAGGCCAGGGCATACTGGGCATGCCTCCTTCTGCCTACTGGGGCAGGCTTAGGTTGTTCCTCCTCCGAGTCACGCTCTGCCTGTGATGGCCTTGGCAATGGTGGGGGGCTGTTTGGCCCGGCCCTATGCTGGTCCTGCTGCAGCTGTTTTTGCAAGATCATATTATGTAGCATAGCACATACCATGACAATTTGGGTACATGTAGTTGATGAGTACTGCAAGGCTCCACCAGATGTGTCCAGACACCGGAACCGTGACTTGAGCAGCCCAAACACATGCTCTATTACATTATGTGTTTGTGCATGTGCCTCATTATGGCGTTCTTGTTCAGGTGTGTGCGCGTTTCTGATGGGTGTCATCAGCCACGGCTCCAGTGCATAACCTGCACCCCCCACTAGGTGTCCATGTGGGATGTCCCCATTGGCAAATGTCTGGTACAGCTGCGTCAAATGCCAGATATGGGAATCATGGTAGCTCCCAGGGCAGCCAGCACACACATTCATTATTATGCCCTGGGCATCACACACGACCTGGCAGTTGATGGAGGGGAAGCCCTTGTAGTTTATATAGGCCCTACCCCACTCACCAGCTGGTGCTTTGATGCGTATGTGCGTGCAGTCTATTGCACCCACTACCTCAGGGTATTCCGTTATTTGCTGGAAGAGACACATATTGCTGGCCAATACCTCACGGGCATTGGGGAAATATACATGATCACCGACATGTGCTGACATGGCATCCAGGAACTGGTGCAGTACCCTGGAGGCTGATGACTGTGATATCCCCATCATATCACCAGTTTGTCTCTGGAAGGTACCTGTTGCTAGTATTCTTAGGCCAACACATACCTTGGTTTCCACTGGGATGGGTTCCCCTCTGTTGGTTCTGTGTGTGGGGCGTGGCCTGCACAGCTCAACAATTTGCTGCAGGAGGTCTCTGTCCACTCTATAGCACTCCACTATCTCCAGCTCATGTAACCCATGGTAGGTGACCCTGGGCCTGTACACTCTTCTCCGTCTCCTCACTGTGGGTTGTCTGGCACCATTTGCATTGTCACCACCCTCAGCAAGTAGCCTATGTCTCCTTATTACAGCTATGGCAGCCCCTAGCATTTCTGCTCTGAGTTCAGCTTTTTCAGTGTTCACTTCTAATAGCTTACTCCTGTCTTGCAGTGTCTCTTGAGAGAAACATCCTGCACTGCTGTTTGCAGAGTTTTAAGTGCTTGGCTGGGCTACTATTCTGCCTGTGTAATTGCCTGTTTCTAATTGTTTTCACCTGCTAGCTCCAGCAGTATTTCCTGCTAGCTTCCTACTAATTCTGTTGCTTCCTTTTTCCTTTCTGTTTCCTCAGGGGGGAGCAACGTGCATACCAGCAGAAACACGCTCACAGTGGCTTACACACGCGCACACAGGCTTACACAGTTTAGAATCTTCTTATTTGGGTTAAAATGCGCGCACACCAGCGCAAATAGTCTTACAAGTCTGCCAACAGGCTCCCACATGCTCAGTCTGCCTTACACGCGCGCACACTGCCCTACTCACGCCTCATGGCGCGCATACGTGCGCATGCATGCCCAGCAAGAAACTTTGGTGTTAGCAACAGTGTACACCTTCCATTTCTTGACTTTTTCCATGCTTATCTTGTGGCACTCCTCTTTCCATGATATGTGTCTGACATCTGTCATGTAACACTGACCTCCAATGAACTGCATTTCTTTCTGCCATTTCCCCTGTGATGTCACCTATCTCCTACTCTGTTCCTCCCCCTTATGTATCTCTTTCACTACTCAGAATGTGCTCATTTGCTATGTGACAGTGGAATTCAGTATCCTAACACTCATTTACATCAGATTGCCTACTAATGCTTAGTTACATGTCTTAGACTCAGCTTCCTCCCTTAGCAACCACTAAACGGTGGCCATGTTGTTTTTGGTCTGCTGGTCCCTGCATTGTAATTCCATGTATTGCATAAAACCCACATTTGTGGGTTTATAACCTTCATTTTTATATTTTTATATAGCGCCGCCCGTTTGCGCGGGGCTGCGCTTCGTTTAAACATCGTCGATCGCCGAAAAAAAAATATTTATTTCTCATATTTGCATCAGTGTACCTTGCCAATGGCCACATATTTGGCCATTGGCATGCTGCCTGACACATATGCACCCTTTATTTGTAGCTGACATGGCTCCATTGTGTTATTTGCAGAAACGTACTTAGTTGTCAACTGAGTACATTTCTGCAGCTAAAATGGCTCTTACATGAGCTGGTTTGGGCTTCCTGGATCGCTAATCTACCTCATTTGCATGCCTTTCGGCTGCAAGTGAGGTGATTAGCATATCCACGCCCACTCCGTGTAAGAGACATTTTAGCTGGTCTCTTACATGGAATTTCGGGCTGTTCCTGGATCGCAAGGGCTGCATGGAGTCTTACACTACTCTTAGACTCCGTGCAAGCCTTCATCTCTGATTCTTAAGCAAATCAGTTGAGATCTATGAATGTCCTGAGGTGATCTCATATTTATGGCGTGTTGATCATAAAATTTCTGATTTTCTGGTTAATTGCAACCAGTTGCAGTGACTAAATGACAGAATTTGAGTGTCTGAGTTTATATAATTCAAAACATTAATGCCATGCAAACCAGTTCTATCAACTTTCCAAGTACCTAAGGACAATATTGAAAATCTTTCCCTGTTTTGGGGCCTTTGTTTCTACAAATTGTTTTGGCCCTGTTCCTAATTCTATGTCTAAGATGTTGATAGAGTGATTTATTTTATACATTTTGGACATCTGACATACACATACAAATTAGCATGAATTGTTGGACTTTCTGTGGTGGAAAAATGCTATCTGCTGTTTATTCACAATTCTGGCTTTGCAGGATTAATGTGATTTATGTGAAACAACTCAGAATACTTTAACTTGCAGCTACGGGGTGGACCATCATTTTTATCACAATCTGCAGTGCAAATAACTGCTGCATGGTGGTGGGACCTGTCCGTAGATGAATGAAAATTACTCCTTTGTTATTTGTTCAGTTTAAACAGTAACTGATCTAGCTTTGTAAGTGTAATATGCATCTGTGGGAAGTAAGATGGAATAATACTTTATTGCTGTGATTCTCACTTATTGATTACCAGAAGCTGATGTCTGAGATGTACACAGTAAAGTGAATGTAATTGATGGGTCAGATGTAATCCTTGAATGCAAGTGACTTACTTCTGCTGTTACTTGATCACGTAGTCCCTGATTTGGTGTGGCAGACAGGATTAGTGTCACACAATGTATTTCATTTTTCAACATTTTACACAATGTAAATACATATTACCAGCATCTAAAGATGTGGTCAATATAGCAAACCTTCGAAATGACCTTTTATTAGAAGACTATTTTATTAGTTGTAGGACTGATGAGGAGACTTACATTTTTTGAAAATTGCAAAACACATCATCAAAACCATTTTTGAGATTTCCAAAGTCCACAAGGATCCCATTTCTCCCCTGTTCAGATGGGTGGTTGCAGCCCATGGTTTGAAAACCTCCCTACTATCAGTATTACTAGATAGATGGCTTAAAACAATTTACAGTACAATTCCACACATTGTTAAGGAGGCATGAGATTCTTTTAGGTCAATTAAAAACAATTTATGGAAGAATAATGTGGTATTATTAACAACTGATGTTATAGATTTGTTTTCAGTTATCCAGAACAAAGCGGGATTAGAAATGTTTCAAAACAGTTTAATGGAATATAAAGTTTTGTCCAATGATAAATTAAATTTTATAGTGGATTTGAACTCTCTGGTACTTAAAAGTAATGTTATATTTTTTGAAGAGGAGTTATTCAAACGAATAAAAGTGGCGGTTATGGGTGCTGTTTGCTCCTCAGTGTATGCTAATTTGGTGATGTTCAACATTAAAGATAATTCGTGTTCAACAGTGAATTTTTCGAGTACATTAATCTGTACCTTAGGTTCCTGGATGCCATATTTATTCTTTGGGAGGGACCTATAACATTGATTGATGATTTTATAGTATATTTGAACAACACTACAGAGTTCTTAAAGTTTACCTCACACTTTGGCAGGACCAGTATAAACTACATGGATACCTTGATTACTGTGGCTGCTGATGGTTTTAAGTCCAAGATTTTTAGGAAACCTATCTTTAGTAACATGTATATTTTAAAGTTTCCACCCTTTTTTCAGAAAAAAAAAGTTTAGTTAAAGTTCAATGTATTAAGGTGGCAGTGATGACCTCTAGTAAAGATGATTTGGTTTGTGAGCTGAAGTTGTTTCCAGAATGTTTATTTCTAGTGGTTACCCAAAAGAATTAGCTCATGATATTATGGGAGGAGGTTTTATTAGAAAGGAGAAGAAAATTTAAAACCCTAGTAGGTGAGGGACTTGCAAGCAAGGGCAAGGAGCAATTTCCAAGTTTAGATACCCTCTTGAAGAAGTTTGAGCATGCTATGGTTTTAGAATATAACAAATGCAGTGAAGATGTCAAATGTATAGTGAATACTAATTGAAACATTTTTAAGGCAGAAATGGATATTTCCAATCTGACGGGAAGGGAACATTTAGTTATGTATAAAACCACATGTAATGTAAACATATGGTTGAAACAGACCAGAATTTTGATAGGCAGTTTGGGCAGATATGAAAGTGTGTATTTTGCAAACAATGTTTAAATGTTCTTGAAGGAGAAACTTTGAATCTTGAAAATGGTGCAGGAACCATGGTACATTTTTACAAAAGAAACTGTCAAACTGAGGTAGTTGTTTATTTAGCAAAGTGCTTGACCTACCCTGCATTTTATGTGGGGAAAACAGAAAAAAGTTTATGTAAAAGAATTTATGAGCACAATTATGATATAAGGAATAAGAACAACAACAATGCAGTATACAAACACTCCGTAAAATGTATACAGTAACTCCCAATGCCAGGGGAAGGGAATGGCAAATTAGACTTGAGCACAAAGAGCTTTTGTGTCAACTTAGGCTGAATGTCCTTAATTTTCCAGGACATAATGAATATATTTCCATTCAACCACTACTTAAACTTAATGCTATGAAATTGTGGGATTTATTGTACATATTAAATACTGGACACGGATATGCTGGTTTTTTTTGCAAACAGTTTATATACATATATATATATATATATATATATATATATATATATATATATATATATACATTTTTGTTAAACACTTTTTTAGGTACACGTGATTTTTATTTTAAAGAAAAGTTTTAATGTATATTTGTATTAACTTATTTATCACTGTGCTTATTTTAGGCATAGTTCTTTAAGATTTTATTGACTTATTCATGTGATATGTTTATTCTTAATTATTCTTAACAAACTAAAATTGCATTTAAAATGGAAATGAAAGGATAGGGTGTTTTTTTATTCTGATGAGGTCCTTGCACAAGATGAAAGTGCTCAATAAACAAAAAATTTCTACATAATATTTTTGTGTGAATCGAATACCTGGTGACCACCTTTTCCAATGTTATCCTATTCTTGGCTTTAGTTCAACTAATAACATGTTAGCCACCTGGTTTGCTACTTCAGAATATCTAGAAGCCTCATGGCTTTTGATGACCTACTGGTCCTTAGATCCCCCACACAGACTTAATACAGTTATTTCCTCCACATTTATTATAGTACACTCTTGGCAAGTTTGAGAAGTGTTGAATTGATGCAGTAAAACATTGCTGAAGAGAAATAATGAATTTCTCCTCTTAGTCATTATTTTTGTTTGGCCATCATTGGATCAAAGGTTTGGGGGAAAGCTCTAAAAAATATGGCTTCTGGGGTCCAAAATAAAAACAGAAGAAAAAGACAACATATGAGAATAAGTAGAAAAGAGTAAGCTGTAACGTGTTGGGAAGTTGTGTTGTCAGTAACTGAGGTGGTGAAGACGCTGAAGGTTGTATGGTAGGGCAGTAGGGGGGCACCATGGAGCCCATCCCCTAGCTACCATTGTAACATTTCACCTTAGGCCAGCCCTGGCATCAGGGCAACTGAAAAGAAAGAATTATGATCAGATCACTCTTATCATAATTCATTTATTACACATTATCAAAATAGATGTCAAGATTTACTTCTCAAATTTTTCTTCATTCCACTCTTAAGGTAAATTTATTGACATCCATCTTACAAACACATAACAAATTGTTTATAATCAAAGACCCACTCAGAGTACTCTTTCTTATGACCTATAGTGTAGTGCAGTGTATAGTCTGTAATACTGAAGCATTATCTATTACTGAATAGACCAGTAACACTTTGCCTCTCTAGCTAGACTACAGTAAAGAAAATCAGAAATTTAACACAAAACTACCTTTCACCAAGTAATTAGAACAACATACATAAAAAGCAAAGATTCTTTGAAGGCTTGCAATCAAATGTGATCTGGAGCAGGTAAGACTTTTATTTCCCAATGCAAAATATCATTTCCAGTTAAATTAGTGGTTGCAGTTTTGGTCTAAAACCGAAATTACTAGTGATACTCACCAAAGCACTATTTAAAGCAAAACTTGCTGTATAAATGTTACTTTATTCTAGAATATTATAAAATTTGTATTAATTCCAAATATAGTTCTGAAATGAAGTATAAAACACTTTTTCCAAGAAAAAATAGATTTTCACTACTTCTGTAAAATCTGTTTAATTGATTGTTACAGATGTTTATGTCATTATGATAAGTCTTAAGTCTATGTGCAACTTGCTGCCAATTTCCATTAAATAATTTATCATCTGCATCAGTATTAAACATAATTTACCTTCCAGACAATATCAGCACTCAAGTCTAATTTCTCCATGCAAGCCTATAACAATTTTATGATTATATATGTACTTTTCTGCTTGAATTAGGCAAAGAAAAGATTTTAACAAATGAAGTATGTAGCTTTGTGAAATGTCATGTGTTTTGAAAGCTCCCTCACATACTGATTACCCCGTCCTGTTCTGAATAAGCTAAATTAGAAAATAAAATTACACAAAGAATGCATTTTCAGTTTTAACCTTGGCTTTTGTCTTCCTTTTTTTATAGCATAATCTCTACTTTTCTCTCCCTCTGATGAAATTAAATGTCATGTCCCTATTCACTCATCACATCATCAGTGAACATGTTATTAATGGTTTCAAAGGTTAGCCCTCCAAGTCACAATCATCATGCCTTGCAAATTATTCTCCAGCTGTGGTTCATTTTACTTTTAAGAATAATTTTATTTAAACACATAATTTATGTCTTTCTACTAATTTTGCATCTATGTATATATGCATAATGTGTGTGTGTGTGTGTGTGTGTGTGTGTGTGTGTGTGTGTGTGTGTGTGTGTATATGTGTCTATGTTTTCTTTTAAATTTCTTTGGCAGGTCATTTTCACTAAATCAGATGCCCTTTTGTAAGAACAATTTTGGATGGTGTACATGGATAAAATGTCACACTCAGGTTAATGACACAAGCAATTTAAAGTGGCATATGGAATCACTGATTTGATAACAAGTGTTTAATCCAGAATTACATACAATTTAAAATGGCATCTGTCATGATCTTTACAATGACACAAAGTATGCTTTATAGCTTAATATTTAATACACACTAGTCTAAAATGGTAAACAGCAGTGAAAAGTAAAACATTAAAAGTAAGTTATAGCACAACAAATTATGGAGTAATAATGAGTATGATGCATGTAAGAATGAGGATTATGTGAAATATAACACAGCATAGCATGATGGGAAGAAGTTCAATCGGTAAAAGGAAGCAGGATTGACAGAGGGCAGCAAGGAAACAAAGAAAGCCAGAACAAGCTGTGTGTGGTGGAAATCTAGCTAGGAACAGTGCCACAAGTGAAAGATACGTTCCAGTATGAAAGTACTTGCAAGTATCTAAGATCATATTCTTTGTAACCTCTGTACCATCAGTCTTGGAACATAAGCTTCTGTATGAACAGAAAATCTAAAATTCAGGACAGTGTTGTCAAAGCACAGATATAAAGGTAGATGAAAGAAAGATGCTCAGTGAGGAAAGCTACCTATTAGCAACCATCCCATTCTTGCCAACCAAAACATCCAGAAGCCAATGGGGCAGCCATACTACATATAGTCCCATGGCTGCTCTGTTGAGGCATTTTGTCTGTGCTAATATAAATGCAAGAATTGTTACAGTGTTTAAATGTGTTGGATAATTGTGCTCTAATAGGCTGTTTAGCACTGTAGCACAGGTTAAGTAAAGCAAACCGGAAGGGACAAAGACAATAAATAAATTAATTGACAGCAAAATATATAAACAAATAAAGTTGTGCAAATAGGCCCAGTCAGGTCCAATGCTGTCAGTTTGGTACCTGTTAGCACTAGTTTATAGCATACTCAGGTAAAAATAATAAACAGAAGTATGCCATGT
This sequence comes from Protopterus annectens, assembly GCF_019279795.1. NCBI lineage: Eukaryota > Metazoa > Chordata > Ceratodontiformes > Protopteridae > Protopterus > Protopterus annectens. The sequence goes on along the minus strand of NC_056746.1, from coordinate 1,414,911,234 downwards.
AAGAAAATATCAAATAAACAAGCACAATCAAAAATAAAAGACAAAATTCTAACATCTAAACATAGAAAGGTAGCATAAAATTAAAAAGCCCATCTGTCATGTACTTAAGAGGTAAGAGATAACCTGCAATGCACCGAGATAAAACAATACTGGGTGACAATGGAGAATATGCTTTTTTCTCACTGTTATGTGATGTCAGAGTTGGTATATATAAAGATACAAAGGCATGAGGGATTTCGAGGCGGCTTGTATGGTGCTGTGTGTTAGTGCCCTTGTTATGAGCCACTTTGTTACTGTGAGGTAGTTGGTCAGAGTGTGGTGCTTGTTTTTGTTTAAATGACTTTCAATTGATTATGGAGTTTTTGCAGTCTTGTGGTACTTTGCAGTGTGTTGTGTGTGTGATAATTTGATAATTTTTGTTGATTGCTTTGTGATCACTTCAATTATTCAATTATATATGCATGCCCCCACACCCCCAAACTTATATATGTATAATATAAATATATATATATATATATATATATATATATATATATATATATATATATATATATCTGTATATATGCTTATATAATCAAAACTGAACACTCAAAATAATGACCATAAAAAGAACAATTATTTTTTTCAGGACAAATTCTGAGATCACATAATGGCAGAATAAGCGAGAATTCCTTTACGCTGCTGCATCACACTCCCATACAAAATGTTGGTTTAAGAAACTCCATTAAAAACAATGTTTGCTCATATGAGTGTTCACTGATATTTACAGCCTAAAAAAAATGCGCTCATATGAGCGTTCAGTGTTTCAGACTGTAACTCTCTCTCCTTTTCTCTCTCTATATGTGTGTGTGTTTGTGTGTGTGTGTGTGTGTGTGTGTGTGTGTGTGTGTGTGTGTGTGTGTGTGTGTGTACGTGTGCATGTGTATGTGTATGTATATCTACCTATACCTATAACTATATTTATATCTAGGAGCTTAACCACTCTTCTAACCTATTAAATATCAATCAATGGATGATCGACACACAGTAGTTAATCACACAAATATCGATCCACTACGGATAAAAAACATACAAAACAGTTCTTTTTGCAGGAGTCAAGATCCTTGCGAACCCAGGACCCCCTTCTAATTATATATACCAACTCCAAGATGGTACTTCATTAGAAAAGGGCATACTCCCCAGTCCCTGCTGTACTGCAATCTAAGAGTTTAAAAGTCGGTAGTTTTCAATCAGTTGATGTTCAGTCAGCAGTGCCTGCCTTTTTTCCCCTCGTTCATGAAAAGACAAATGGATAAATGGTTATGAAAACATATATCCATATCTGCATCTATGTCTATATCTAATATTTATTTATTTTTAGTTATTTGCCCTTTGATAACCAAGTATGTGTGTGAACCAATGGCCCATTTTCAGCAGAGGCCAAAGGAGAAGAGTACCAGCAGAGATCCAAAGACATTTAGGCAGTAGCAAAGTAATTATATACAAGGGGGAAAAAGCCCTGCAACAGAGTAACTATTTTACAATGAACTGGGGAGAAAGGCTAAACAAAAACACATATAAGAACATTTTACAGTAGCTGATAAGTAATTATATACAAGGGGAAAAAAGCCCTGCAACAGGTAAAAATACAAACAAATTGAAATATATTTACAGAAATATTACCAGGATAATATTAGGATAGGATAAATTACCATCAAGAATATAGATTTACTGCAAGTAACGAGATACACTTCAGAAGTGGAAGGCCTATGTCAACTAAACTAATACATAGTAAAATACTGACTATATTATTAATAATGTATGGAGGTGAAAAATTATAATGGAGGACTTTGCTGCCAAAATAGACAGAGAAATATAATGAGATGAGGAGTAATGAGCAAGAGGGAAAATTAAGGACCTGTAGAGAGAGATGATTATTATTAGTTAGGTGGAAATGTAATGGAAGGTCATGAGACAGGAAAATAAACAGTAGTAATAGTTGGAAGAGGTAGAAGAACATACATTAGTGGTGTAGTATCATTAAAGTGAGAGCTAGTTTTGATGTTAGGCCCTTACTATCATACGATATGGAGGTGTTAGTGAATTTAGAGTGAGAAAGGCATAGTTATAGTCATGCATTTGTTTTGAGGATTGCACATGTACAGTTCCAGGTGCCCAATAAGATATTTTTATATAATTTTACACATAAATAAAAAAAAAAATATATATATATATATATATATATATATATATATATATATATATATATGTGTGTGTGTGTGTGTGTGTGTGTGTGTGTGTGTGTGTGTGTGTGTGTGTGTGTGTGTGGGGCCAGCCTAGTACATCACACTACACTACATCAACAACAAATGGGCAAAAATCCCTTAATTGAAAAAGAAATGCACGGGGTGCTAGCACCAACTGCTGCATTCCCACAAGCCCTACAAGTTTTATATGCCAACACTGACCTCACCAACAGACGGTAAAGGGCAGAATCCAATTCCCCACTGAGTAGTGACTTCCAAAGCAAATGCCAGCATTTTCAATAAACCATCACTTTCACAAAAAAAAAAAAAATAGCTTATAAAATGTTTGATGTAATGAACATTTGGCAAACCACACTGCACCTTTATATTTATATCTATGTATAGTACACCTGTCTCACCGCACCTATATAGCTATATCTATGTATAGTACACCTGTCTGATGCACTGTAGCAAGCATCATAGTAGCTTAGTCACATGAATTATTAAACAACAGCACAAGCAACACACATTGAAGCAATATCTGTACTCAAACTCATAATGTTATGAGAAAATATGAAAACAAAGAAAGAAGTTTGAAGGGAAGTATTTTACCTCTGTGCACACATAGCCCTCTTACTTATTATGCTTACTTTGGGGTCACTACACCTTGGAGAAAGAGTGCCCACTGACAGGTAATTTAACTTCTGCCAATGTGCACTTACTTCAGAAAATAACCACATCTGAATAAAATCTGAACATTAATAAAATCTACTAAAAAGGAAAGTGCGAAAATAGAACATAAGCAATAGCAATCTCATACCAGTGCACCCAAGCATCTGTGAACAGAGGTAATCGATTCAATAAATGACACCTAATGATATACGCACATATAAAGGTGTTATAAATCTGTTTATCCACAGCCTGTGAATCATCCATACATCTATTTGTTTGCTGTCCTTATTCTAAACTCCCTAAATAATCAGAATCCTTACAATTAAACATATAGCAAAGCCCTAGCTGTGTGTGTGTGTGTGTGTGTGTGTGTGTGTGTGTGTGTGTGTGTGTGTGTGTGTGTGTGTGTGTGTGTGTGTGTGTGTGTGTGAGTATGTATTTGTGTATGAAGGCAGACTCTGTGAACTTAAATCTTGTAGCTCTGAAAATAACACATCAAAGTTACAGGAGCAATCAGAGAGCTTTTAAACTGACCACTAGATTCTGATTAAAACTACTAATACTAAATGAAACAGCATTAAATGCTTCTCACCAAGATTCTAGATTAGCGAATTCAATCACTAGGAAATCTCAGAAATAGAGGGCTTCATGATGATTCCAGGCTGGGTGTGGGGGAGGATGCCGACTGTGTGGCCCCCCAGCAAACAAACAAATTCCTAGAAAAGATGTTTATACAAGCAAGTACATGCATGGAATTTCATTGTACTGAAAAGTTCACTTCAAGTGGGAAAATCGGCTTCCAGATATGCCCTCACAAACACAAATAAAGGTTCTGAGGCTGGTTCTTACACTTTTTCTCCCTCATCATTGGTGACATTAGTGTTGTTTTATTACAATTGCAAACATACTTTTTTCATAAGGAAAGTGCCTTAATTATGCAGATCTGGATGGCAGTTTCTTACTTCAATTTGGCTGTTCTGTGTGTTGCAGGTCTATAACATGTATCTACTAGCAATGGCAATTTTTCCAGGAGTCTGTTGTATACTCTTTGCTGGAACTTCATGATGACAATTTTAGCAGGAGGCCATGCAGTGAACATTTGTCTTCATAGTCAGCCTGGGACCATTATGGAGGTGCAAGAAATTGGTTGTGGTTAGACACTAAAAAGATTCTTTCTTTTATGAAAAACATGACTCTGTTAACAGAAAAGGAATTCTAAAACATCAAAATGTCAGTATAGGAGCTCAAGGTGAACTAATAAAAACATATGTCAAACCTAGAGCTGTTGGACATGCTGCACTTAAAGAAATCCCATGCTCTCCGAACCACACGCTCCAGGGACCTAAACCTTGTCACCACAATAAACAGAACATGCTGGAGGGATAGATTCCTGTCCCAGAAACTTCCCATACTCTGGAACAAACTACCCATTCATGTCAAGCAAAGCTCCTCATTGGCCCTCTTTAAGAAAAATCTTGACTGGATGGGAAATAGAAAATTCACCCTGGGGATCACTTCTGCAGCACTGCTCGACAGGAGCACAGGAAAATACTTTTCTTGGGTGGTGAAAGCCAGAGAACCTTTTTGGCTAGGTTTATATAGGACCCAGGGCTGATAGCCTAGTGCCTACCTATGAACCTATATGAAGTACCAAGAAGTTCAAGACAGAACTCAGTACATAAGCTTATAAGATGTGTTAGCTGGAAAAATGAGACAACATATATGAGGCAGGACACTTATGTAAAGACTCTCAGGGCAAAGCAAATATAAAAATCAAGCTAAGAAGGAAATGCATAAATCTAAGTCTGTCTACTAATGTTAAGCAGAAAATTCAGATAAAAACATACTGCAGCAGGTAATTGTAAGTCAAGAAAGAAGTAAAAAAGAAGTAAAATTTGTTCTGAGATGTCTTTGCAGTGGGGAGGCAGTAAAGAGGAGCCAAATAAAGTGATGATGATATAATTTGCACTAAGATAGACAGACAACAACTTAAAGTAAAATGAGAGTGCTCATGAGGCCTGTAGTGACAGTCAGGATACTAGAATAGAAGATGTTTTTTTTTCCTGGATCTTCTCTTTCCATGGGAAGATGTAGAAGACTTTACAGTGCCTTTGTTTTCTAGGAAGAAGATACACCTTCCACCTCAAGGTAAATTAATGAAGAAAGGAAGCTTGTGTTAGTGGATTTATAGATAAGTCACATAAACTTTAAAAAAGGACAAGAAGATAATATTTCAAGTAGGATAAGAGAGCATAATCAAGGTTGTAGGATAGGATGTTTCCTTTACTTTGTATCCTTATTTTGACTTAAAAGATAGTTGCCTAATACAGAGAAAGTAAAGAATAAGAAGAGATTTTACACCAGTTCCATGAGCCAAAGCCTTATAAAACAGCTGTGATTATGTTATCCCATAGTTATTCAGCTATTTGTAGGTCACCTGCTGATGGACAAAATAAAAGGGACAGTTCTAGGAAGATTCCACTGGCCAGGCATAATGAAAGAGGTAGAGAACATCTGAGTAGAACGGCAGAAAGCTGGGTTCCATCCTAGACATACAAGTCCTGTGAGCGCAGTGGTGATCATAGAGGTACCACTTGAGAGAACTTTTATGGACAACATAGGGTACTGGTAACATCTATAATAGGTATCAGTACATATTAGTCATAACCGACAATGCTACCAAACATGCGGAAGCAGTGTCATTGCACAATGTAAATGCTAAGGTTATTGCCAAAGAACTGGTAGTACTCTACTCCACAGTGTACCGATACTGACTAAGGCGCTCTCATTATATCAAGCTTTCTGCAGCATCTGAGTCAGTGTTGCAGATGTCAGACTGTTAAACTCATCAGTTTGCCATCCACAGACTAACAGATTAGGTGAGATATTTAACAAAATGAGAAAATCAGTACTAAGGAAAGCTACTGATGCAGCTGCTAAAAACTGCAGCCAGATGTTAACTTACTTACTGTTTGGAATCACAGATATACTGCAAGGTACAAATGGCTTTGCCACATTTGAACTCCTGTACAATAGGCGTCTGAGTGGGCTGCTTGAGAGTCCAAAGTAACTTGTGGAGAAGAAAATACATCATGCAAAAATATGATAGATCTTCATGTTTGTTTGTAGAATGTACTAAAGCTAGGAATGCCACACTAGAGGACCACTTGCAGAAAACTCAGGAAATGCAACAACTAGCTTGAGATTAGAATGTCCAGCTAAAAAAATTTAACTCTTGGAATTTTAGGTACCATTGCTTGTGCCACCCCCCCCCCCAAAAAAAAAAAAAAAACACATTTCTGGCTTAATGACAGGGTCTATTTTGGGTGAGGTAAAGAAGGAAATGAACTATAAACAGCCAGGAAACAAATAGAGCAAATGCATCACATTAATGTCTTGACACCATTGAAGGAAGATAATTCCACACAGAACTTGCACATGTTTATGCAAGAGATACAAAGGAGTTTTGACCTGAACTACATCTAGAAGAATCCTTGCCAGGTGTACAGAAGCAGGAAGCAAGATCATTCTTTTTAAGAACTAAAGGAGTGCTTTCAGAAATGTCTGCAGGAACTAAACTGATGCAGCATAACAGAGAGACACCACCAAGACTGAAAGTTAGACAAAGACTTTACAGAATACTAGAGTCTCAAAAACAATTATTAGTGGAAGAAGTACAACAATGGCCAAATGAGGCATGTTAGAAGAGTTCTAGAATAACTGGAGCAGCCAAGTAATGCTGCTCCCTAAACCTGATAGAAATATTATAATCTGGTTTGACTTAGGAAACTAAATAACATTTTAAAGTTTGATAGCCTTCCCATATCCAGAAATGATGAGTCATAGGAAATAGATCATGAAGTTCTGCATAATTAAAAGAATAAAAGTGATTATTCACCTGATAACGGACTGGCTCCAGTTTTTTTACTACAGGGAGGTTGTTTTGTGTTTAGAGTTTTCTTCGGACTTTGAAAGTAATTGGGAATGTAGGAAATGTTAC